>NC_140012.1:36938114-36980614 GCF_964263955.1 Coregonus lavaretus | reverse complement strand
TCTGTGTTGACAGTGTTGCGACTCGTTGCTCTAAATGAATACATCAAGATAAGTGTTGCCAAGCTGAAAGGCTTTGGAAAAATCAATCTCATTGGAGAAATGTGTTCCACGCCAATGTACTGGACAAAAAATAAAGTCTCAAAAGTGCACATTTAACAAAGTAAATAGCAGGGGAAATGGTTTTCACATCTTTCTGTACTGCCAATGACAAGCATAGCTATCTTCAGTTCTAAGGATAAGCAATCATTTTCAGAAGAATTTCACAGCTCCAGTTCGAAAAGATATTTGTTTTCTTCTTGACGTGGTCACTTTTTTGGCGGGGAACAACACTGGTCTCATCCTTTCACTTTCTTCCTAATTTTCTACAAACGTTCTTGCAACAACCAGAAACCTGTTTATTTCCTTATGGTCATTTGTATCAACGTAATAGTGGTGTTCACTGGTCAGTTCTTGTGTGAGCTCTATGTCTGGGAAAAGTGCATTAGTGGGATGTAGTTACTGTCATTGGTTGCACTAATTGCACTGTTTTGTCTACATAACCTGGTTCAAGCATTCATGACTGTCACGATCGTCGTAATGAGTGGACCAAGGCGCAGCGGGATATGCGTACATCTTTTTAATGTGTACTTAGCAACATGATACAAATAACAAAACAACAAAACGAAACGTGAAGTCCTCAGTCATACACAAACCTACACGGAACAAGATCCCACGAATCACAAGTGCACAAAAGGCTGCCTAAGTATGGTTCCCAATCTGAGACAACAAGCAACAGCTGATTCTCGTTGCCTCTGATTGAGAACCACCCCGGCCAACATAGAAACACATAACCTAGAACAGAACATAGAAAACGAAAAATAGGCACTACACAAAGAAACTAACACCCTGGCTCAACATACAAGAGTCCCCAGAGCCAGGGCGTGACAATGACATTACCCTGAAGAAGGCACAGTGATGCTAAAACGTTGGGGGTTTACCCAATAAATTACTGAGAGTTTCTACATAGAGTGGTGACTCTCTTTGTTTTTATAGTATGTAGTTACTGGGTAACACTTTACTTGGAAAGTCCATCTGTAGATGCACTACAGACTATCTACAGACTATTGGTAACATTTAAACGATCTACTAACCCTAACCCTAGCCCTAACCATAACCCTAATCCTAACCCTAAACTTAACCCTAACCCTAGCCCTAACTCTAACCTTTACCTTTACCCTGACCCTTATTCTAAACCTTACCCTAACCCTAACCGTAACCTTAACAAGCAGTTGCTTATCAACAGATAGTTTGTTGATAGTATGACCATCTGTAGAGCATCTACAGATGGACTATCCAAATAAAGTTTGACCTTGCTTTTCCTATTAAGCTTTGATGTTGCATGAAAATAAACCATCCAGGGATGACTTTAGCTATTTATTGCCCCCCCAAAAAAACGATTCCAAGGCACAGTAAACTCAGAGACATGCTGAAAACTCCATGTGAGTCAAGTGTTCTCTGTTTGGTTAGCAATAACATGTACATATTTAATCCCATATAGCACATGATGTTGTGAAAAAAGCAGCTGAAACCAAGCTTACGTTTAGAGTCACTGGGCCTGATTTCTGTGTGAAGGGATTTTACAAACAGCATTTATGTGTTTCAGATTTCCTTGAGGCAGCAAGTCACCCCTCACCATATGCCACATAATCTGTTACCTACATTTTCAGTGGAATAATCATAGAATTAGGAATTAGAATACAAGAATAGACATGAACCTTCTTACGATGGTCCAAAGGTCAGCCATGTTGGTCAGGGACTTGGTCAACCATGGTTTGCCAGTGCTGTGATAAGATAGTGTAAAACAATGAATGTGAAGAATTTATCTGCACTGTATGCGTGTTAACTAGCTGGCCAGCCAGCTTTAGAGGAATGATTCCATAAATGTTTCAAAGTACCTGCCAAAAAGCCAACATTCCATTCAAACAATGCAGTCAATCCACAGCCATACAGTGGCTCAAATCAGTTGATGATAGGACTTGGACAAGTTGAAAATGCAACAAGTACTTACGAGTTCCAAGCCAACTTTGCTATATAGTGACTTTTATCGCGTTTATCAAAAAAAAAATTGTACAGAAAATTCATACTATTATCACATAGGACCGCCAAGCACTTCTGGACATCAGATCGACAGTTACTAACCTCGATGTCCACTTCAAATATGACTTCAACTCCGACTAAGCTGTTCCCCTGTTCATACGGACCCTATTCCTTAGATCCATGGGCTACCAAAATGCCGCAGGCTTAGAGGCGGGAGACGAGGTGGAGTCCTGGTTAAATTGAGGCGAAGAGAAAATCGAATGGCGCTCCCCTCCGTTCTATTGGCAAATGTCCAGACACTTGAGAATAAGATGGATGAGCTTCGTTCGAGATTCTGCTATCAGAGAGACTCGAAAAGCTGCAATATTATATGTCTTACTGAAATGTGGCTAGATGATGACGCAATCCACGTAGTACTCAGTGTATTCTCAATGAAGCGGCAGGATCGTACAGCGGCTTCGGAGAAGTCGAAAGGATGCAGAGTGTGTTTTTTCATAAATAACAATTGGTGTGCTGCTTCAAGTGTGAAGGAAATCTCAAGCTTTTGTTCACCTGATATAGAATACATCATGGTAAGCTGCAGACCCTTTTATCTACCAAGAGAGTTCTCATCTGTAATTATCACGGCTGTCTACATCCCTCTCCAAGCCAACACCACTCTGGCACCCAAAGAACTGTATGGGGCCATAACGTGAGGAGACTTAAAACCGTCCTACCTTACTTCTACCAACACGTGTCCTGCGCCACTAGGGGCACTAAAACTCTAGACCACTTTTATTCTACCTACAGAAACGCATACAAGGCCCTCCCTCGTCCTCCCTTTGGCAAATCTGACCATGACTCCATTCTTCTGCTTCCTGTTTACAAACAAAAGCTCAAACAGGAAGTACCAGTGATGCGCTCAATACAGAAGTGGTTGGATGAAGCAGACGCGAGGCTGTTTTGCTAGTACAGGCTGGGATATGTTGCAGTATTCATCCAATAGCATTGAGGAGTTTAGCACAAACCGTCACAGGCTTCATCAATAGGTGTATAGACGATGTCGCCATCACAGTGACTATAAGAACGTATCCAAACCAAAAACCATGGATTACAGGCAACATCCACGCTGGGCTAAAGGCTAGAGCTACCGCTTACAAGGAACGGGACACGGACATCCATGCATACAAGAAAGGTCGCTACAAACTCCGACAAGACATCAAACATGCAAAAGGACAATATAGGAGTAAGGTGGAATCCTACTACACCGGCTCCGACACTTGTCGTATGCGGCAGGGCTTGCAGACGATAACAGATTACAAAGGGAAACCCAGCCATGAGTTGCCCAGCGATGCAGAACTCCAAACGAGCTAAATGCCTTTTATGCTTGCTTTGAAGAATATAACACTGTGCCTTCCGTGAAAGCCCCTGTTTTCCCAGATGACTGTGTGATCTTGCTCTTCGTGGCCGAGGTGAGCAAAACTTTTAAACAGACATTTTCAATCTATCCTTGTCCCAGTCTGTAATCCCAACATGTTTCAAGATGATCACCATTGTCCCTGTTCCCAAGAGCTTCAAGGTAACCTGCCTAAATGACTATCGCCCTGTAGCGCATCTGTAATTATGAAGTGCTTTGAAAGGCTGGTCATGACACACATCAAAACCATAATATCAGACAGCCTAAACCCACTCCAATTTGCATACCAACAGATTCACAGATGACACAATCTCAATTGCACTTCACACTGCCCTCTCCCACCTGAACAAGAGGGGAAATAACTATGTGAGAATGCTGTTCATAGACTACAGCTCAGCGTTTAACACCATAGTCCCCTCCAAATTCACCACTGAGATAGGGACCCTGGGACTGAACCCCTCCCTCTGATACTGGATCCTGGACTTCCTGACGGTTCAGCCCCAGGTGGTGAGGATAGGCAACAACACCTCCGTCACACTGACCCTCATCACGGGGGCCCCTCAGGGGTGTGTGCTTAGTCCCCTCCTGTACTCCCTGTTCACCCTCAACTGTGTGGCCACGCACGACTCCAACACCATCATCAAGTTTGCTGATGACACAACGGTGGTAGGCCTGATCACCGACGGCGATGAGCGAGCCTACAGGGAGGAGGTCAGAGTGTGGTGCCAGAACAACAACCTCTCCCTCAACATCAGTAAGACCAAGGAGCTGATTGTGAACTATAGGAGAAAGAGTGAAGAGCACACCCCCATCCACATCGACGTGGCTGTTGTGGTGCGGCTCGAGAGTTTCAAGTTCCTTGGCATCCATATCACCCCTCAGGAGGCTGAAAAGATTTGGCACGGATCCTCAAAAAGTTATACAGCTGCACAATCGAGAACATCTTGACTGGCTGCATCACCGCTTGGTATGGCAAATGCACTGCCCTTGACCACAAGGCACTACAGAGTGTGGAGTGGACAGCCCAGTACATCACTGGGGCTGAGCTCCCTGCCATCCAGGACCTCTATATCAGGCGGTGTCAGAGGAAGGCCTGAAAAATTGTCAAAGACTCCAGCCACCCAAGCCATAGACTGTTCACTCTGTTACCGTCCAGCAAACGGTACCGGAGCATCGGCTCTCGGACCAACAGGCTCCGTGATGGCTTCTACCCCCAAGCCATGAGACTGATAAATAGCCAGACTACTAAAGGTACCCAAACTATCTGCACTGACCCTACACACACTCACTAGACTATATATACACCACATACACACTCACTCACACACACTACATTGACACTCCCACACAAAACACACACACATACACTACATACACCCACACAAACATAACACACACACACGCAAACCGACACAACACAAACACACATACAGTACATACACATTACACATTACACATTACACATGTACACTCACACACACACACTTTTACACTCATCATTTTCTGCTAGTACTCTATTCTTTATTTTACTCGTATTATTATCTATCCTGATGCCTAGTCACTTTACCCTGCCTTCATGTACATATCTACCTCAAATACCCCGTACCTCTGCACGTTGATCTGGTACTGGCTCTCCGTTCTTGTGAATGTTATTTTATTCCTCATGTTACTATTTTATTTATATTTTTAAACTCTGCGTTGTTGGGAAGGGCTCGTAAGCAGGCATTTCACGGTAAAGTCTACACCAGTTGTATTCAGCCCATGTGACAAATATATGTTTTCTTTGATTTGTATCATATAATAGCACTCAACAGTATATAAAACCTGTATAAACTGTATTTATAATTATATGACAATATTTTAGGTTGATTATAATTCCATGACACAATTTATGAGACATCACATGCCTTAATTTTATTTCCATGCATAAGTAAAAGCAGGAAATATATCACCTATACCTCTACTGCCATTCATTACAATTAAACTTGTTTTGGATTTCTCCTTGACCAAGATGGCTGCCATTTTGGACCATTTATGGAACTTTGAGGGTTTATGAAATAGCCCCTCTAGTAATATAATAGGATTTCTATGGGAATAATAGTCCAAACTAAGCTAGTTAACAAGGGAACCCCTATGCAGGCAGATTGATTTGATTTTGTTTTAGCCTTATAAGCCACATTTCTCATAAACTTTGTTTGTTTTTATTCAGGAGTCTGTCTGTTCAACATCTTCCTGGTATGATTACAATACTGTGAGTGAGAAACGTGAGTGAACCATGCTAGTGTTGTTAGTGACCAGGGCTGTTGCTAAGTCGTTAGATAATACTTGTTTATTGTTTACCTGATTTGAGTTGCTCCGGGTCCCTGCTATGGCTACAATATATTTTCTGATCTGTCTAGATTGAAAACATCAATCAATCACATTAATTTTATAAAGCCCTTTTTACATCAGCAGTTGTCACAAAATGCTTTACAGATACAGTAGATACCGAACCTAAAAACCCAAAGAGCAAGCAATGCAGAGGCAGAAGCAGAGAAAACATATATTTCCTTCTCCTACATGTATATTTCTGTTTAGGGACAGATAAGGTTGAAGAGTAGAAGACCCCCTCAACTCTCACAAAGCAGCAGTGGAAATGTCCATCCCGTGGTTCATACAGTAGCTCCCTCTGCCATTCCTCAGGGAGCATGGCTTTATCACTTCTGACGGCCATTCTCTGTCCTGTCTACAAGGGACTCCAGGAGCACTCAGTACAGAGAATTACAAAGAGGAGCTTCCATGGCTTTAAAAAAAACCTCCCTCTCACAGTTTTCCATTAGTGTTCCCTAGTCGTGTGGATATGTGCAGTTTGATGTCAGAGCTGTGGTATGCCTCGTATTCGTGTACAGCTTTCAACCAACATCTACATTGGAATTTAAAACAAACCTCAAATATCAGAATACAAAACAGTCTCTGATGCTTTCAGACTCCCATTGGAGGATCCCCGGAACTTATTCTCAATTTATTAACTGAATCATTTGCAGTAGGTCAGGTCAGTGGAAAAACCAGCCCACCGTTTATGTGCTCATTGTACTGCACTTCAGCACCACATTCATGATTCAAATATGAATCAAAACTGGGTGTTGTTGAAGTGACACCTGTGTCCAGTGGGAAGATTAAGTCCTAGTAAGAATACATCTCAGACCAGAATTTTATTGGGTATTGCAAAAGTTGCAATACTGAAATAAGAATAGAACTCTCGGTAGACTATTTGTGTAACCTCTCACAGAACTTAATTTCACTCATAGCAGTAATTGTCTTTTTGACATTGCGATGTGGGAAAATCATTCAGCAATGTCAGGAAGACAAGTCCATCCTTGCTGAACTGAACAAGAATATATTACCAATCAATTGAGCTTGCCCTCCCTTGTTGAATGTAATTTGCTAATTATTTCCTATAGCCAAGTTTCATGGAAGTCTCTAGATTATTACACTAGAAGTGCCCCATGAGGAACAAATTATTCCTCTCCATTGGTGTTCTTGTCTCCTTCAAGAAATAAAAATCCTGTCATATATTTAATTTAGGTGACGGGCAAATTGGTCATATTTTGAGAGTGAAAGGAAACTGCAGGGAGACCAATTATCATGTGACTGATTCATTATAGGAACATGGGGAAATGTTTGAGAAGTATGTCCACCAGAGATGAGCCTTACCAAACTCTAGGATTCTTCCTGGTCTGTATGATGTGGTTCTTCTCAGTATGTGGTGGTTTACTGTTCTGGAACCTCTTAGTAGCTGATGGTTTACTGTCCTAGAACCTCTCAGTAGATGATGGTTTACTGTTCTGGAACCTCTCAGTAGATGATGGTTTACTATTCTAAAACCTCTCAGTAGGTGGTGGTTTACTGTTCTGGAACCTCTCAGTAGATGAGGTTTACTGTTCTAGAACATCTCAGTAGATGATGGTTTACTGTTCTGGAACCTCTCAGTAGATGATGGTTTACTGTTCTAGAACCTCTCAGTAGGTGGTGGATTACTGTTCTAGAACCTATCAGTAGATGATGGTTTACTGTTCTGGAACCTCTCAGTAGATGAGGTTTACTGTTCTAGAACCTATCAGTAGATGATGGTTTACTGTTCTAGAACATCTCAGTAGATGATGGTTTACTGTTCTGGAACCTCTCAGTAGATGATGGTTTACTGTTCTAGAACCTCTCAGTAGGTGGTGGATTACTGTTCTGGAACCTCTCAGTAGATGATGGTTTACTGTTCTGGAACCTCTCAGTAGATGATGGTTTATTGTTCTAAAACCTCTCAGTAGATGATGGTTTACTGTTCTGGAACCTCTCAGTAGATGATGGTTTACTGTTCTGGAACCTCTCAGTAGATGATGGATTACTGTTCTAGGACCTCTCAGTAGATGATGGTTTACTGTTCTGGAACTTCTTAGTAGCTGATGGTTTACTGTTCTAGAACCTCTCAGTAGGTGGTGGATTACTGTTCTGGAACCTCTCAGTATAGGAAGGAGATGTACATAGAGAGGACTTTTGGCCTGATTCCACTATTTTAACAGCCAGTACAGAAGGGTTTGGAGGGCTTTGGCAACCAGGAACTAGGACATTGTATGGACTGGGATTATTTCAAAAGTAAAGTGACTTTTGTAGAATACCCCAGGAGAGGAAATAGGGTCTGTCCAATAATCAGGCGGTCAACACAATGTATTCTCTTTCACAGCCTATTAGCATTTTGAAACCACTCAGGAATTATGGCAGGGATATTACGTTGAAGTCCGAGGACTGAGAACGGATGCTGGTGAGAAAAAAAATACTCATTAGAAAATGTCAGTGCTTCTGTTCTGTTTGCAGTTCCCACACATTTATCTTTTGTTCTTTCCAAAGAAAATGAGGTGCAGTGTTTTCACTGGAGACAAAGCAAAGCACATGCAGCTCCAGAGGTTGCCACATTGATAAGGTGAGGTCAATGTAAGCTGGTAATCGACTTCAACAGCTTATAGCACTAACCCCTCTGGGCATTTCAGCCCAGAAACAAAGCACTGCAATGGAAGTAATAAACCAGTAATATGTGGACTGGGGCTGGGGACTGCCAATACCATGGCTGTTAATAGGAAAAAGGTTCTGAAGCAAAATAAGAATGTTCAAGTAGAATGGGGAGCGTTACAGTGATTTATTGACACTATGAAGGATTGGACTTAATACGTTTCCAAAATGTATGGGTATTACAGTACAAACTGAAATTTCCCCAAACAGCTTCCCAAATGTCATCAAGCCCAGTGGTAACTAGTCATTCCGTGTTGTGAATATAGAAACTACATAGTCGCTATGGTTTAATGCATTTTACTGGAGGTGTCCAAACTGCTTGGACCCCACAATTAATTACCAATTAAAGGAAAATTCCACCCCAAAACCTTTGGTATTTGTTTAATTAGTTCATTGTTTTGTCCCAAAATGTTTTGCATGGACTATGTGTTGAGTGCAGGACCATGTGTGGAGTACTGTAAAAGCTTTGAAGATCTATCTAAAAAAATACAAATGGGAACATGTCACAAAACTTCCCCACAAACTACAGGTTCCTCTTCCAGATGAAAACTCAGCTTCTCCGTTTGAAATATATGGCTGCTTTTGTTTCTTCACACACAATGGCAGCAGCCTCAAGCGATCTGAGGCTCAAATCTACAGCATGTGCTGCAGTGTGATTTGTGCATTAGTGCAGCCAGTCTCTTGTCCCATGTAGTCATACATCAAAGATAAGGCAGTTTGATGGTCCGTTCTAATGGACATGATCCCATTTGGAAATGAGTCAATCACTAAATTAATAATGTCCTAATTTCCATGTTGAATGTCTATGGGCAGGGTGGAGAGATGATCCTAATGCAACATGCTTACTGTTAGTGAAATAAGGAAAATTACACTGCTAGCTACAGATGTAGGATTTGGTACAGCAGGAAAATAATCCTGCAACAACAGGAAATCTGAATTATTGTGTTGATTATAATTAGTGGACCTTTTTTGAAGGGGTTGATACATTTTTCGTTAGGGCAAATCAAGTCTGACATTTTAAAGTGGAAATTGCAAACTTCAGAAACCTTTTTAAACCTTCAATAGACTACACGTTTGCATTTCCTGCTGTGCTCAGCAACAAAAGAGTGATCAAATTAAGACCTTACATCTGTTTATGTATGAGTGAGTGAAGTGACTGTTAGACTGCAATTACCTCCATGGGTCAGTTGTAAAAATTTGCTGCTGGAAATGATCGTTATGCGGAAAATGTGAGATCATCGCCTGATCATCTTCATTGCAGTTGAGAAGACATCACTTTGATTAATTACAGTAAGACTACCTAGTATTTGACACTAGTGTTAGGCCTACTGCTGCTAGGTAGCTCTCTCTCTGCTCTCCCCCTCCCCTCTGTCTGTCCTTGATTGCAGGAGTGAAGTCTGGTGTGCGGGAGTCAGGGTTCCAGCTGCAGCTCATTCACCATAATCACCTCAGCCTTTAAGACCCGGTCAAACTTTCCACTCATCGTCAGATCATAGTCAAGACGACCATGTTAGTCTCGCTGCCGACTCAACCTGTTTGTTTTCGCTCTTTGTGTTTTTGGCCTGTTCTATTTACTTTTCTCCTGTGCCACAGATTATGGGAACCTGACTTCTGCCTCCGCTTCACTCCTGCCACCACCATCCTGCTCCCCACTACCGGACCTCCCTTTTTGACTCACCACGGACACTAGGACATTACGGTACCACACCTGCCCTAACCTGGATCTGTTACCCTCCCTGTAACCTGGACTTGCTCTTCCCCTATTATTGGAAACCTGGACTTTTTGAACATTGTAAATAAACCTGTTAAACCTTCTCTGGCTTGGTGTACTTGTCTGCATTTGGGTTCTAATCCAGTTAAATCATGACAGTATGATCTGACCAACATGAACCCAGCAGACAGTAGCTCGGATACCACCCCAGAGTGCACTCAAATTCGGACTGCTATAGCCAATCAGGACATTTTACTTGGCCAACATTATACCCTGTTTAAGACTATTGCTGAGAACAGTCAGGTGCTGTTTAATCAGGTTCAATTACTCACCAATCAGGTGTCTGTCCTTACTACCCAAGTTAATAATGCAACCCTCGGGCATGGCATACAAACTGCCCCTTCTCCTGCTCCACCTGTTTTTCCTGGCCCTCCAGCCCAGATCAGAGAGCCTTTTGTTCCTGCTCCAGAGCGCTATGATGGGAACATGGGAACCTGTGGTGAATTTTTGACTCAATGCTCGTTAGTGTTTGAACAACAGCCCCTCACCTACGCCTCAGAAAGAGCCCGTATTGCCTACCTTATCAACTCTACTAGCGGTTCCGCTCGTGCCTGGGGATCCGCGGTCTGGGAGAGTCAGTCGGACATTTGCAACGCTTACGTGGCCTTCTCCACTGAGATGAGGAAGGTTTTTGACCACCCCGTACGGGGCAAGGAGGCTGCGAAACGGTTGTTGTCTCTTCGGCAGGGGGTTCGCAGTGTGGCGGAGATGGCAGTGGAGTTTCGGACGTTAGCGGCGTTGAGCGGTTGGAATGACGAGGCATTACAAGGAGTGTTCATCAATGCTTTGTCTGAGACTTTAAAAGATGAGTTGGTGTCATATGATGTATCGCCTACGCTGGATAATCTTATTTCACTCACAATCAGGTTGGATAATCGGATTCGGGAGCGCCGCCGGGAGAGGAGTGTTAGTTCCAAGCAACTGGTCTGTCGTCAACAAACTCCTTCCCGCATCTTCCCTACGGAGAAAGCCGAGTCTTCCCGAGTCGATATGAGGAGCACTGAACCCGAAGCCATGGAGGTGGGTCGTGCACGGTTGTCCTCAGAGGAGCGTGCACGTCGTATTCAGGCTCGGGTCTGCCTGTATTGTGGAGAAGCTGGTCATTTCGTTCCTTCCTGCCCAGTTCGTCCGGGAAAAGGGCCGGCTCATCATTATTGGGAGAAGTTTTGGTGAGCCGAGCAGCGGATTCTTCCTCTTCTCCCCGCATTCTGCTCCAGGCATCCCTCCAGTGGCAGTCCCAGAATTTCTCGGTTAGTGCGCTGGTTGACTCTGGTGCCGATGAAAGCTTTTTGGATCGAGAGTTGGCTCAACAAATGGAGTTAGAGACTGTTCCTATGGACTGTCCGCTGCAGGCTAAGGGTCTAAATGGACAATTGTTGACCCGTATTACTCATCAGACTGTTCCTGTTTGTCTCAGAGTGTCGGGTAATCATCAGGAGAACATTCAATTCCATATAATTGACTGCCCACAGACCCCCCTGGTCCTTGGTATCCCCTGGCTCATAAGACACAATCCACACATTGATTGGGTGACCGGTAGAATTGTTTCATGGAGCACATTTTGTCATGTGAATTGTTTGTGTTCTGCTCAGACCCCTGCCAGCACTGTGCCTCAACCTCCACTGGAGTCCATGGATCTTTCTGCTGTCCCTGACGTGTATCATGACCTGGCATCCGTTTTCTGCAAACACAGAGCTACTTCTCTTCCTCCTCACCGGCCTTACGACTGCGCTATTGACCTCCAGCCAGGAGCCCCTCTCCCCAGCAGTCGCCTGTACAATCTCTCCCGCCCGGAGACGGAGGCTATGGAGAACTACATTCGGGACTCCTTGGCGTCAGGTATTATTCGTCCTTCCTCGTCACCTGTAGGAGCGGGATTCTTTTTTGTTGCTAAGAAGGATAAGACCCTCAGACCCTGTATTGAATTCCGTGGACTTAACAACATCACCATTAAGAACAAATATTCTCTGCCTTTAATTAACTCTGCTTTTCCCCTCCTTCATGGTGCAACTATCTTCACTAAACTGGATCTACGAAATGCGTATCACCTGGTGCGCATTCGTAAAGGTGATGAATGGAAGACTGCCTTCAACACACCTTTGGGACATTTTGAGTACCTGGTTATGCCTTTTGGGTTGTCCAATGCCCCTGCCGTTTTTCAGGCACTAGTCAATGATGTCCTTCGGGACATGTTGAATCGGTTTGTTTTTGTCTATCTGGATGATATCCTGATTTTTTCAGAGTCCTCCCAGGAACACAAACTGCATGTGCGCCAGGTGTTGCAAAGGTTGTTGGAGAACAAACTGTTTGTGAAGATGGAGAAATGTGAATTTCATGTGTCTGAGACCTCTTTTTTGGGTTACATAATAGCTCAGGGGGAGTTGCGGATGGACCCAGCTAAGATCTCTGCTGTCACGGACTGGCCAGCCCCCTCCACCCGCAAACAACTTCAACGATTCCTGGGGTTTGCGAACTTCTACAGGAGGTTCATCAAGGACTACAGCCGCATTGCGGCGCCACTCACCGCTCTCACCTCCATCGCACGACCGTTCGCTTGGAATGAAGGGGCCGAAGCAGCGTTTGAAGAACTGAAACATCGCTTCGCCTCGGCTCCCATTCTGATGCAGCCGGACCCCGACCGCCAGTTTGTCGTGGAGGTGGATGCATCCGACACTGGGGTAGGTGCGGTGTTGTCACAACGTTCACCGGAAGATAACAAACTGCATCCCTGTGCTTTCCTTTCACGGAAACTTTCTCAGGCAGAGAGGAATTATGATGTTGGCAATCGTGAACTGCTCGCCGTGAAGCTGGCTCTCGAAGAGTGGCGGCATTGGCTGGAGGGGGCGGAACAACCCTTCATCGTTTGGACGGATCATAAGAATCTGGCATACATCCAGTCAGCGACGCAGCTCAACCCCCGTCAAGCCAGGTGGGCACTATTTTTTGGTAGATTCAATTTTTCTCTGTCTTACCGTCCTGGGTCACGCAACGTCAAACCTGACGCCCTGTCTCGTGTTTTTTCTGCTGTTGATACTGGTAGTAACCCTGAACCCATCTTGCCTCCTACCTGCAGTATTGCGGCCATTACATGTGACATCGAAGGGATTGTTAGACAGGCTCAACATCATCAAGCTGACCCTGGGAGCGGTCCTCCTAACCGGTTGTTTGTCCCTGAGTCTGTTCGCTCCCAGGTACTTCAGTGGGCTCACTCGTCTCCCCTTACCTGTCACCCTGGAGTTACTCGGACCCTTGACTTTGTGCGACGGAAGTTCTGGTGGCCCAGGATGGAGGCGGACACTCAAGCCTTCATTGCTGCTTGTACGGTATGTGCACATAGTAAGAACTCCACCCAGGCCAGCGCTGGTCATCTAAGACCTCTGCCAATACCCAGCCGGCCCTGGTCACACATTGCCTTGGATTTTGTCACTGGACTTCCCCCCTCGTCTGGAAAGACTGTCATTCTTACTGTTATTGATCGTTTTTCTAAGTTTGCTCATTTTTTGGCCCTACCTAAACTGCCCACTGCCAGAGAAACGGCTGATATTTTGGTTGAACATGTGTTCCGCTCTCATGGTCTACCCACGGATATTGTCTCTGACAGGGGTCCCCAGTTTGTCTCCCAGGTTTGGAAGGCTTTCTGTAAAGCTTTGGGCATTACATCCAGCCTGTCCTCTGGATATCACCCCCAGACCAACGGGCAAGCCGAGAGAGCGAACCAGGAGATGGAGACCGCTCTCCGCTGTGTCACAGGGTCTAACCCTGGGTCGTGGAGCTCCATGCTCCCCTGGGTGGAATATGCTCATAACACCTTGACTAACGCTTCCTCTGGTTTGTCTCCCTTTCTGTGTGCTCTGGGTTATCAACCTCCCCTGTTCCCTTCTCAAGAGAGGGAACTGGCGGTACTCTGTCCCGAGCTTCGGCGTACATGCAGAGGCAAGCCAACCGTCACCGGTCCCAGGCTCCCGGTTACTCTCCTGGTCAAGAGGTATGGCTTAAGTCACGTGACCTTCCGTTGAAAGTGGAGTCTAAGAAGATGGCGCCTCGTTTTATAGGACTGTTCAAGATACTGTCTATTGTTAACCCCTGCGCGGTTAAGCTACAGCTTCCTGCCTCCCTACGGGTTCATTCCACCTTTCATGTTTCCCAGATTAAGCCTGTGTCGGTTAGCCCTCTGTGCCCGCCCTCTCGTCCCCCTCCTCCGCCCAGGATCGTGGGTGGGGGTCCGGTCTACACTGTCCGGCGACTTCTGGATGTTCGCCGCCGGGGTCGTGGTTTCCAGTACCTGGTGGATTGGGAGGGTTATGGTCCTGAGGAACGTTCCTGGGTGCCCAGGAGCTTCATTGTGGATCCTGCTCTGGTCCGTGAGTTTCATAGGTTACATCCTGATAAACCCTGTCGGTCGCCAGGTGGCGTCCGTAGAGGGGGGGGGTACTGTTAGGCCTACTGCTGCTAGGTAGCTCTCTCTCTGCTCTCCCCCTCCCCTCTGTCTGTCCTTGATTGCAGGAGTGAAGTCTGGTGTGCGGGAGTCAGGGTTCCAGCTGCAGCTCATTCACCATAATCACCTCAGCCTTTAAGACCCGGTCAAACTTTCCACTCATCGTCAGATCATAGTCAAGACGACCATGTTAGTCTCGCTGCCGACTCAACCTGTTTGTTTTCGCTCTTTGTGTTTTTGGCCTGTTCTATTTACTTTTCTCCTGTGCCACAGATTATGGGAACCTGACTTCTGCCTCCGCTTCACTCCTGCCACCACCATCCTGCTCCCCACTACCGGACCTCCCTTTTGGACTCACCACGGACACTAGGACATTACGGTACCACACCTGCCCTGACCTGGATCTGTTACCCTCCCCGTAACCTGGACTTGCTCTTCCCCTATTATTGGAAACCTGGACTTTTTGAACATTGTAAATAAACCTGTTAAACCTTCTCTGGCTTGGTGTACTTGTCTGCATTTGGGTTCTAATCCAGTTAAATCATGACAACTAGAAATATATATTACTGTATTCACCTGTGTGATTTTACCAGTTTGTCAGTAAGCAATAGAAAAACTCAATAGGTGAACACATCTTTGGAAGGGATGTTTCACCCCTCCGTCTTGGCATGACAGACTTGACACCTGGATCAAATCCAACAATGGTGCATCTTTTTTTCAACTGTGAGGGTTGAAGAAAATATGTCTTTGTCTCGGAATCTAGTCTGCTACACCAAGGCCTGACTTGTGAGCTGAAGTGTTAAAAAAGTATAGTTGTTTCAACTAATTATTATTATTAAGTAACTTTTAACAGCCTTTTTCAGTTTACTCAACCTTTTGGTTAAAGTGTTACCTGAACAAAAAATGTTTTGTTGGCCGAAAATGGCCTTCCGAGAGAAAAAAGAGAAACAGGAAGATCGGTACGCTGTCAACCAAGAGATTGTGACTTCAGATCCCAGGTGAGGACATGTTGAATAATAATTACTGTATAAATGCACATGCACAATGTAATCATGAATGTCAGTGTGTGTCAAATATGTAAGTTGAAAACATTGTATGTTAAAATAACTGTTTGTGTGTGTGTAACTAGTTCCACAGCCTTTTTTTAGTTAAGATGCCCAAATTATAATTTCTAGTTGAATGAACATATGAGACAAGTTGAGCAAACAAATCATTTTAAGTTGACTGAGTTTTTGCCAACATTTTCTGAAGTTGGAGCTAAGTTCAGGTAACACTTTGACTGAAAAGTAAAGTAAACGAAAAATAAGGCTTTGGAACCAGTTACTTAATAATAATTATTTGAAACTATAATTTTTTTACACTGTGACACATATTCTGGAACTATTTGGCCGGGATTCAATCAGATCAGCTGTAACCCTTCGTAGCTGACGAATGCATAGCTTATCATTGCTTTTGATTAGGTGTGTCGGAGCTGTCAAATCGGTGAGCGGCTGCTCTTGTGGTGATTTCCACGCAACCACACCTGTCCTTATATTCCACCTGCACCTGCGTTAGAAGTTCAGAACAAGAAAGTGTAGGCTATAAAGAAATAAAACACTTAAATAGAAAATCGTAGATTACATCACACATTCCAGTGTTCCAACTTGTAACATGGGATTTCTACTAATGCTACTCAGTGCATCCATTGGCAATTTTCGTGATAGGTGTAACTAGTGCTGTGGCAGTCATTACATTTTGTCAGCCGGTGATTGTCAAGCAAATAACTGTCGGTCTCACGGTAATTGACCGTTAATTAACATAAACACATTTAGCATCTCCTGGCTTCTACGCATAACCTACAAGCCACTGATGCAGGACTTTGGAACATCTACATTTTAAAAAGTCTAATAAATCCATGTAATTTACATTTTAGCAGACACTCTTATCCAGAGTTACTTACAGTTAGTGAGTGCATACATTTTTCATACTGGCCCCACGTGGGAATCGAACCCACAACCCTGGAGTTGTAAGCGCCATGCTCTACCAACTGAGCTACACCATCACAATATTGCCTACACCATCACAATAAATCCATTATTTATTTTGGACCGGTCTAAAGAAACATGATATGAAGAAAATGTAGTCTATTTCAGAAGAACAGAATAGCATACTCTGAGTTGTCCTTATGTTAGGCCCTGATATGGCTATGCTGTATGGCTGTGGGCTACACTTGTTCAGTTAGTAGACAAGTGGCGCAGCGGTCTAAGGCACTGCATTGCAGTGCTAGAGGCGACACTACAGACCTGGGTTTGATCCCAGGCTGTGTCGTAGCCGACCGGGAGACCCATGAGGCGGATCACAATTGGCCCAGCGTCGTCCGGGTTTTGCCGGGCGGGATGTCCTTGTCCCATCGCTCTCTAGTGACTCCTTGTGGTGGGCTGGGCAAAATCACGCTGACTGCGGTCGCCAGTTGTATGGTGTGGTTGGCTTCTGGGTTAAGCAAGCAGTGTGGCTTGGCAGGGTCGTGTTTTGGAGGATGCATGGCTCTCGACCCATCGCTGCAACAGGAGTAACTGTAACTACCAATTGAATATCACGAAAAAGTGGTAAAGAATTCCGTGGCAATATTTTATGGTATGAAGATTACAATTGAACATAGCTGTATAAAATATAAAATATAATTTCTCGAAACAATTTGAGGGAGTGCGCACATGCAGCTATTCTGTGTTGAGCGGTTAACAAAGCAACAGGTAGTCCTATATGCTTAATTTAGAGGTATTTATGTAACTTTAGTTGTGATACAAATGTTGGCCTATATGTTTTGATATTTAATACATTCTAAGGCTGCATGATGCTTCTCTAATGATGATTTGAAAAAAGTTGCATGAAAGGCATGAGCTCTGCTTTGTTTTTTTGCACAGGCTGTACACACTTCATCAGTCTCTCATTCACAATTTGACAAGCACTTGATAATGCCTCAAATTTACCAGCTGCATCCCCTTTGTGTGGCCGTAATGCCCCCTAAAAAAATCCATGCCTTTTGTGGCCGGTGGCCGTTGTGCCCTTGGGCTGAATATAATAATTATAATTCCCTTCTCTGTGCCGAAGCACCTCTCACTCACATGGCTCTCTGTTCAGGTGACTTTCTCACAGGCTAGAAGTGAAAACAAACACATCGGGGACGCACCTCCTTATTGAATTTCAAGGTGCATATTGAAGATATTAGAACTGTCCAGTCCACATTTACTTTTCGTCTGCCAACAAGATGAGTAGGCCTAACAAACAGCAAAAGCACTAGCCTATGTCAAACTACTATCCCCCATAGTACAAAGGCTGACCTATGGAGTCACGTGGGACTGCCGAAAAAGATGGCAGCACTTTAGAGAGCTCCTAACATCTGCATGTAAATACTGAAATTCAACGGCATACACTTTCATTTTTGTCTTAATATATTGACTTGAAGTACAGTTTAATATAAAGATCATTTACATTTTGAAACATCTTGCTAAAGTGGCGTTATTGGATTGTCGACACACGCTAAACACTTCTTCAAGCCTAACACGTGGTATTCACAGAAGGCCACAATGACCAGCAAACAAACAGCAAGTCCTCCCGAATCCCCCTACCAAGACATGGATAAACACGTAAACCCAGAAAAATTGGTAAATCTGAAGGATCTATTTGAGCAAATGGGAAAGATGAACACGATTTTGTTGGATCCAATGTCTCCATGATAAAAACAAGAACTACCGAGCTAGAGGAAAATGAATGCGATACAAGAGAGGAGGTCAACGTTATACTGGGAAATATGGAGGGGCAGATCGTCTTTGCTGGAGACTTTAACCAAGTGATGGACAATATGATTGATAGAAGTAAATTTACAGGTAACTCCACGCCAAAGGATAGACTTGGAATACATATGCTAGCAGAAGATATAAGCCTTACAGACATATGGAGAGTAGTCCATCCTAATGATAGAGAATATACTTTTTTCTCCCACTGTCATAAGACACATTCCAGAATAGATTTCTTCTTGATATCTAATTTTATGGTTAATAATGTGATTGATTGCAAGATTGGTCCCATTGCCCTCACAGATCATGCTATAGTAGAGTTACATGTTGATAGAAACTCCAAAAATGTGAGGAAGGGTAGATTTAGACTCAACACCATGCTATTACAAGATGAGATATTTAGCCAATAACTAGCAGATGATCTTAGATCCTTTTTTGAGATCAACATAGGCTCAACTGAAAAGGTTTCCACAGTATGGGAAACCTCTAAAGCATATATTAGAGGAAAAATAATAAATAGCACATGCATCCAAAAAGAAGAGAGAAGGGGCTGAAGCAGTACAAATATTATTAGAAACCGAGGTAGCACATTTAAAACTGCCTGCAAATTGAAATTTCAGTTGTATGTAATGTATGACAAAAAGGCAGAATATGCACTGTTTAGACTTAGAACCTGTTTTTATGAGGGAGGTGAGAAGACCGGCAGGCTACTAGCAAGACAACTATAAATGCAGAACACTTCTAACGTAATTCCAGCAATTAAGAAGGGCAATAGGATGGTGACCTCATCCAAAGACATAAACAGTGTGTTTCAATGTTTTTATGAAGATTTATATACAGTGGGGAGAACAAGTATTTGATACAATGCCGATTTTGCAGGTTTTCCTACTTACAAAGCATGTAGAGGTCTGTACTTTTTATCATGTGTACACTTCAACTGTGAGAGACGGAATCTAAAACAAAAATCCAGAAAATCACATTGTATGATTTTTAAGAAATTAATTTGCATTTTATTGCATGACATAAGTATTTGATCACCTACCAACCAGTAAGAATTCCGGCTCTCACAGACCTGTTAGTTTTTCTTTAAGAAGCACTCCTGTTCTCCACTCATTACCTGTATTAACTGCACCTGTTTGAACTTGTTACCTGTATAAAAGACACCTGTCCACACACTCAATCAAACAGACTCCAACCTCTCCACAATGGCCAAGACCAAAGAGCTGTGTAAGGACATCAGGGATAAAATTGTAGGTCTGCACAAGGCTGGGATGGGCTACAGGACAATAGGCAAGCAGCTTGGTGAGAAGGCAACAACTGTTGGTGCAATTATTAGAAAATGAAAGAAGTTCAAGATGACGGTCAATCACCCTCGGTCTGGGGCTCCATGCAAGATCTCACCTCGTGGGGCATCAATGATCATGAGGAAGGTGAGGGATCAGCCCAGAACTACACGGCAGGACCTGGTCAATGACCTGAAGAGAGCTGGGACCACAGTCTCAAAGAAAACCATTAGTAACACACTACGCCATCATGGATTAAAATCCTGCAGCGCACGCAAGGTCCCCCTGCTCAAGGCAGCTGCAAAGGGGACAGGACGACTGCACCGTATTGAGGGGAGGATGTATGGGGCCATGTATCGCAAGATCTTGGCCAACAACCTCCTTCCCTCAGTAAGAGCATTGAAGATGGGTAGTGGCTGGGTCTTCCAGCATGACAACGACCCGAAACACACAGCCAGGGCAACTAAGGAGTGGCTCCGTAAGAAGCATCTCAAGGTCCTGGAGTGGCCTAGCCAGTCTCCAGACCTGAACCCAATAGAAAATCTTTGGAGGGAGCTGAAAGTCCGTATTGTCCAGCGACAGCCCCGAAACCTGAAGGATCTGAAGAAGGTATGGAGGAGTGGGCCAAAACCCCTGCTGTAGTGTGTGCAAATCTGGTCAAGACCTACAGGAAACGTATGATCTCTGTAATTGCAAACAAAGGTTTCTGTACCAAATATTAAGTTCTGCTTTTCTGATGTATCAAATACTTACAGTATGTCATGCAATAAAATGCAAATTAATTACTTAAAAATCATACAATGTGATTTTCTGGATTTTTGTTTTAGATTCCGTCTCTCACAGTTGAAGTGTACCTATGATAAAAATTACAGACCTCTACATGCTTTGTAAGTAGGAAAACCTGCAAAATCGACAGTGTATCAAATACTTGTTCTCCCCACTGTACATCCTCCTGTTCAGTGAGCCCCATAGATATGGATACTTTTTTGTCTGGTATAGAATTACCTAGATTATCAGATAGCCAGGTAGAGGACCTGGACTGTGCTATAACAGAAGAGGAGGTTAGAGACGCCATTTTATCTATGAAAGTAGGGATGGCCTTCCTGTAGAATATTGTAAGAAGTATATTGACATTCTTGTACCTGTATTGACAGTGGTTTACCAGGAGGCATTTAAAAATGGCTCCCTTCTGGACACCTTTAATGAGGATTTGGTATCGCTGATTCCTAAAAAGGATATAGATACTTCAGAACCTGGGAATTTTATAGTTATTAGCCTCCTTAATGTGGATTGTAAGATTCTTACTAATACCCTTGCGATACGCTTAGAGAACACACTACCTAATATTATACATAATGACCAAGTAGGATTTATTAAGAACAGGACATCAACTGATAATATGAGGAGGCTCTTACATCTCATGTGGTTAAACCGCTCAAATATAGTTCCTACCGCTGCTATCTCCTTAGATGCTGAGAAGGCATTTGATAGGGTAGAGTGGGCTTTTCCCTTAAGAACCCTAGAAAAATGTGGTTTTGGATCTGACTTTTGTAAATGGATAGGGGTCCTCTATTCCAATCCTAAAGCAACAGTACTTACGAATGGAATTATGTCTCCTTTTTTTTGTCTTTCTAGAGGCACAAGGCAGGGTTGCTCACCCTCTCCTCTCCTGTTTACCATAGTTTTAGAGCCTGTTGCGACAATTATAAGAACAGATTCAGAAATTAGGGGTGTATATTGTGGAGGAAAAGAACACAAGCTGCTTATGTATGCAGATGATATTCTACAGCTGGTCTCTGATCCTCTTCAGTCTGTACTACTATTACTTACTTGTATTGAATCATATTCTAGTATGTCAGGCTACAAAAGTAATTGGAATAAGTCAGATGCAATGGCAATTAATGCCATGTGGTACTCTGGAACCGTTATCCCATTTAATTTAAATTGGGTTCCTACTGGGATGAAATATTTGGGTATTCAGTTGAGCTCAAATTTGGAGGAAGTGATGGGACTACATTTTAAGCCAATACTAGACAAGATTAAGACCAATTTAGAAAAATGTGATTAAAATGGTTGTGGTCCCACAATTTAATTATATATCTGCAATGTTACCTACAGTGGGGAAAAAAATTATTTAGTCAGCCACCAATTGTGCAAGTTCTCCCACTTAAAAAGATGAGAGAGGCCTGTAATTTTCATCATAGGTACACGTCACCTATGACAGACAAAATGAGATTTTTTTTCTCCAGAAAATCACATTGTAGGATTTTTAATGAATTTATTTGCAAATTATGGTGGAAAATAAGTATTTGGTCAATAACAAAAGTTTCTCAATACTTTATTATATACCCTTTGTTGGCAATGACACAGGTCAAACGTTTTCGGTCCATCGTCCCTTTGATGCGGTAAAGTTGTCCTGTCCCCTTAGTAGAAAAACACCCCCAAAGCATAATGTTTCCACCTCCATGTTTGACAGTGGGGATGGTGTTCTTGCGGTCATAGGCAGCATTCCTCCTCCTCCAAACACGGCGAGTTGAGTTGATGCCAAAGAGCTCGATTTTGGTCTCATCTGACCACAACACTTTCACCCAGTTCTCCTCTGAATCATTCAGATGTTCATTGGCAAACTTCAGACGGGCCTGTATTTGTGCTTCTTGAGCAGGGGGACCTTGCGGGTGCTGCAGGATTTCAGTCCTTCACGACGTAGTGTGTTACCAATTGTTTTCTTGGTGACTATGGTCTCAGCTGCCTTGAGATCATTGACAAGATCCTCCCGTGTAGTTCTGGGCTGATTCCTCACCATTCTCATGATCATTGCAACTCCACGAGGTGAGATCTTGCATGGAGCCTCAGGCCGAGGGAGATTGACAGTTATTTTGTGTTTCTTCCATTTGCGAATAATCGCACCAACTGTTGTCACCTTCTCACCAAGCTGCTTGGCGATGGTCTTGTAGCCCATTCCAGCTTTGTGTAGGTCTACAATCTTGTCCCTGACATCCTTGGAGAGCTCTTTTGTCTTGGCCATGGTGGAGAGTTTGGAATCTGATTGATTGATTGCTTCTGTGGACAGGTGTCTTTTATACAGGTAACAAACTGAGATTAGGAGCACTCCCTTTAAGAGTGTGCTCCTAATCTCAGCTCGTTACCTGTATAAAAGACACCTGGGAGCCAGAAATCTTTCTGATTGAGAGGGGGTCAAATAGTTATTTCCCTGATTAAAATGCAAATCAATTTATAACATTTTTGACATGCGTTTTTCTTGATTTTGTTGTTGTTATTCTGTCTCTCACTGTTCAAATAAACCTACCATTAAAATTATAGACTGATAATTTATTTGTCAGTGGGCAAACGTACAATATCAGCAGGGGATCAAATACTTTTTTCCCTCACTGTAGGTGATCTGTACAATGAAGATGCTTTAGTGTCATACTCAGATTTGGTACAAAAATATGATGTGGGAGACAACAGACATTTCTGGAAATATTTACAGTTGAGAGAATGTTTGTTAACCGGCTATCAACAGAATCCAGGAAAGAACCCAATAGTTGAGTATTTGGAATTACCCACACATAAAGCAGCCATTTTCTACTCAATATTTAGTCATCTGCAGAGTAAACACTGTAAAAACCTCAGAACAATATGGCAAATTGACCTTAAGTGTGAAATTGAGGATGATACCTGGTTGAAGATATTGTCCAGCTCAGGGAGGAACATAAGGGAAGCCAGGGGGAAACTTACTCAATATAAGATACTACATTTTTATTGGACCCCAAAAAGACAATGGGACATTTTTTACACGAAATATGGGAATTTACATTAATGCTACCTTTCTGGAAGAATATTTTGAAATATCTGGAGGATTGGTTGGGGTTAACAATTCCAGTTTCACCGAGAATATGTCTCTTGGGGGATAGAACAGAGTTGCCTAATGTAACGAATGAGGAATTTGCACTGATCACTGTTGGTTACAGCAGCTAGAGTAATCCTTAGAATTTGGAAGGGTCATGCCACTCCTACTCTGAAATAGTGGATAGAATCAATGTTGGAGGCAGCATCAACAAATGCTTGCTAGGATCACTGGTAGAAATGACAATTCTAGAAGCTGGACTAATTTTATTTGTCATATTTCTAAGACTGGGAAGTGATTACTTATGCATGGGAACCCATTTAGTTCTGTATTGTAGCTTGTGAGATACTATTTGACTGTGTATGTATGCCATGTTCAATGTTTTTATGCTGTACAATGTTTTATTTTTATTTTTTATTTGTTTGTTTGTGGAAAAAAAGAACAAATAAATACAACTTTAATAACAAAACAAAAAAAGTTGACCTGTTCTATTCTGTGCGAGAAATAAATATTCCAAACATAGTCTGGGACAGTTGTGGGATGCGATAGATCCCAAATTAATACAACCACTAGCACCAAAAAAAGCTGTTTTAAGCAATAAGCCTGACGCAACAGATAAGAAAGTTTAGCTTAAAATGTTGATAAACTATTAGGCTGTTTCTTCATATTATAAGCGCAGCAATGCGCACATGGCAGTAGGCTATAAGCGCAAATGTTTCATTAGCAGGAAAACACCATTCTCAAAAGTGACCACAAAAGTGATTATGCATGTAATGCTTTTATTATAAAGGTGCATTCCTATGGTGAAAATGATCTTCCTCAAACTTGAAACTCATGCACTGCCTATGTATGCCAGTTAGGCTCTACACCCCTTGTAAAGCAGATTAATGTGCATCATTTTAAGAAGTTATTTGGCCACTTTAGTTGTGATACAAACCTTATCAAAACATATAGGCCTATGGGCTAGGTAGGCTACATCAGGTGTGCGACTATGATTCGAAAAAGTCGCAAGAAAAGCATGCACTGTTTCTTGCCTTAAGCTGGGCATCATTCACAAGTGATAATATATCAAGTGATAGGTATTATTATTATTATTATTATTATTATTATTATTATTATTATTATTATTATTATTGTCACCCATCAGACTATTCTTTATTTAGTCTTGTCTTTACATACTGTATACTAAATAATATATGTGTCAAATATGTTTTGATTTAGAATGGACCGTTATCATGCACCTGGTTCAATACATGTAATCTACGCACTTAAATAGCGAATGGAGGACGCTTTTCCTGTGGTTAATTTTCATGCCAGCCAGGTAGGCTATACTCCTGTTGTAAATATAAGCAATGTGCCTGATATTAGGAAAGTTGAGAAATAAATATAGTAGGCCTAGCCTATAGAAAGCTGATGGGATCCTCCTCTTTTTAATAGAGGCTATCACTTTCTCACGCAATTGCATAGCCTATAGAAATGTTGCGCAACATGAGCTCATGGGGTCTCATGAAGTCTTTGATTAGATTTTAGATTACATTTGCATTGATATCAGAGTGATTAGAGGGACAATAGAGTGCTGATTACCAGGCAGTTAGCAAGTTTGGTAGGCTACTAATGACCATCAGCAGCATCAGAGCTTGGAGAAGCCTAATTACCGTGACTAAATGGTCACGTGGAATTTGACTGCCGTCATGACTCGTGACCGCCTGTGTGGCGGTAATACAGTCACCCTAACAGCCCTAGGTGCAGTGGCGATTTTAGTATGTAAATCTTGGTGGGGCAAAAAATAAAAAATAACATTTATGCATGCCAGCAAAGCCACTACATAACACTAAACAATACATTCATTGGACTATAACGGTGACAAATGGTGCCCACAAAGTGTTAGGGCCTACATAAAGTCCCAAAAGCAGTTCCAACACCTTACCGCTGTTACACCTGGCTATCAGTAGAGCCTTGTCTGGCCATTAAACAGTTACAGTGGGGAAAAAAGTATTTAGTCAGCCACCAATTGTGCAAGTTCTCCAACTTAAAAAGATGAGAGAGGCCTGTAATTTTCATCATAGGTACACGTCAACTATGACAGACAAAATGAGAATTTTTTTCCTCCAGAAAATCACATTGTAGGATTTTAATGAATTTATTTGCACATTATGGTGGAAAATAAGTATTAGGTCAATAACAAAAGTTTCTCAATACTTTGTTATATACCCTTTGTTGGCAATGACACAGGTCAAACGTTTTCTGTAAGTCTTCACAAGGTTTTCACACACTGTTGCTGGTATTTTGGCCCATTCCTCCATGCAGATCTCCTCTAGAGCAGTGATGTTTTGGGGCTGTCGCTGGGCAACACGGACTTTCAACTCACTCCAAAGATTTTCTATGGGGTTGAGATCTGGAGACTGGCTAGGCCACTCCAGGACCTTGAAATGCTTCTTACGAAGCCACTCCTTCGTTGCCCGGGCGGTGTGTTTGGGATCATTGTCATGCTGAAAGACCCAGCCACGTTTCATCTTCAATGCCCTTGCTGAAGGAGGTTTTCACTCGAAATCTCACGATACATGGCCCCATTCATTGTTTCCTTTACAAGGATCAGTCGCCCTGGTCCCTTTGCAGAAAAACAGCCCCAAAGCATGATGTTTCCACCCCCATGCTTCACAGTAGGTATGGTGTTCTTTGGATGCAACTCAGCATTCTTTGTCCTCCAAACACGACGAGTTGAGTTTTTACCAAAAAGTTCTATTTTGGTTTCATCTGACCATATGACATTCTCCCAATCCTCTTCTGGATCATCCAAATGCACTCTAGCAAACTTCAGACGGGCCTGGACATGTACTGGCTTAAGCAGGGGGACACGTCTGGCACTGCAGGATTTGAGTCCCTGGTGGCGTAGTGTGTTACTGATGGTAGGCTTTGTTACTTTGGTCCCAGCTTTCTGCAGGTCATTCATTAGGTCCCCCCGTGTGGTTCTGGGATTTTTGCTCACCGTTCTTGTGATCATTTTGACCCCACGGGGTGAGATCTTGCGTGGAGCCCCAGATCGAGGGAGATTATCAGTGGTCTTGTATGTCTTCCATTTCCTAATAATTGCTCCCACAGTTGATTTCTTCAAACCAAGCTGCTTACCTATTGCAGATTCAGTCTTCCCAGCCTGGTGCAGGTCTACAATTTTGTTTCTGGTGTCCTTTGACAGCTCTTTGGTCTTGGCCATAGTGGAGTTTGGAGTGTGACTGTTTGAGGTTGTGGACAGGTGTCTTTAATACTGATAACAAGTTCAAACAGGTGCCATTAATACAGGTAACGAGTGGAGGACAGAGGAGCCTCTTAAAGAAGAAGTTACAGGTCTGTGAGAGCCAGAAATCTTTCTTGTTTGTAGGTGACCAAATACTTATTTTCCACCATAATTTGCAAATGAATTCATAAAAAATCCTACAATGTGATTTTCTGGAGAAAAAAATCTCAATTTGTCTGTCATAGTTGACGTGTACCTATGATGAAAATTACAGGCCTCTCTCATCTTTTTAAGTGGGAGAACTTGCACAATTGGTGGCTGACTAAATGCTTTTCCCCCCCACTGTAATTCAGGCTCTGTCACGATCGTCGTAATGAGTGGACCAAGGTGCAGCGTGAAATGCGTACATCTTTTATTGAGTACTATTAACAATAACAAAACAACAAAACGAAACGTGAAGTCCTCGGTCATAAACACAAACCTACACGGAACAAGATCCCACAAAAGACAAGTGCACAACAGGCTGCCTAAGTATGGTCCCAATCAGAGACAACGAGCCACAGCTGTCTCTAATTGGGAACCACCCCGGCCAACATAGAAACACATAAACTAGAACAAGAACATAGAAAACGAAACATAGAACCTAACACCCAGAAACTAACACATAGAAACTAACACCCTGGCTCAACATATAAAAGTCCCCAGAGCCAGGGCATGACAGGCTCATTTACTGCCTTTAAAAAAACATAGCTGATATGGCTGACTTGTGGTTTCTACTGACAATTGAGATGTACAAACTATGGCATAAGGGGATGACAAGCGGATAAGAGGCAGTCCGTAATTTCGATTAAGACGTTAATGAGTGAGCTACTGTAGGATGGATGTGGTCAACATAACTATTTGTTCTGCATTTTTTAAATGTACAGCGACAGAATTCAGAACATGCGCCGTTCTAACAGTATTCTCCCTGTACACCAAGTCAGAACCATAGGATAAATAAAGGGGGCATATAAGCAGACAATGAAAGCTCTTACAATATTTGATGATGACATTTATCTAAAACAGGCTATAGGCTACATGTGCACCACCAAGCCAGAACAGTAGCCTAAATTATGAGGGGAAAAGGGACCAAATTATTAGGGTGAGGCACATGGGCTACTAACAGCTTGCTACACAACATACACTTAGTATTACTTTCTTAGCTACAGTATACATATCTCCCTGGCATATTACATAATTTATGCAGCAGCATACAATACATTTTTGGACTCACCTTGTTGTGCTGGGCTCACTTGAACAGGAAGGTGGCGTGGTGGTCCTTCGTGGGCAAATTTTGTCATCCAACTTTGTCATCAAAGTCTGGCATTCTCTGAATTGATGGTGCTTTCAAGACAACTGTGAACTCGGAAAAAAACAAGGTTGAATCATGACGTTAGTGATCTTCAGGTTCTGAACTCTTGAAAGAGGCCAGAGTTCCCGACTTGAAATTCCGAGTTGGATGACCTTTCAAAACGCATTTTCCCAGTCGGAGCTCATTTTTTGAAAGTATGATGTTGACATGATCTGTTCAATCAAAGCTACTGTAGATATTACGTGATTTGACGTCATTTTACCTGTGGCCAATGACCTTGAGCCTTCTTGGATGGGCACTTCTAATGTAACTCTATGGCAGCACCCAAGGGGCTTGAATTTTCGAGCTCTCCCCGTAGATTTTGCAGTGACGTAGTGTCCCCATGAGTGACAGAACACTGAGCCAATCACGGCACAACTAGAGAACATTACCAACCCCAACTCTCCGTATTATCTGCTGGCTGCCCCAACACCACAGAAAGCACTGAGAAAGACTGAAACATCTGTATTTTGGAGCTGCCTTACACAAGAAAGCAAAAAAATGACCATGTTTGTATGCAGCTTTATTAATGCAAATAATAATTATTATTTTTACACTGTTTGCAAACTGATATGTGACACTTAATAATGCCAAAATAACATGCAAAACAGGCGAAAAAAACAACAAAATAAAACAGGTGGAGCTCAAAACAGGTGGCTCTGCCCCACCTGCCCTGAATGACAGATCACCACTGCCTAAGTGTAACGCCCTGATCAGTTTTAGGATTTGACAGCTCCAACCAGTTACACATCAGACACCACCTAAACAAAAACAATGATAAGCTATGCATTTGTCGCGGGTTACCGCTGATCTGATTGAAAACCTGGCCTTAGACATAGTTTAGTACAACAACAAGTTGCTGAAGTGCACACTGTAGAATTGGAAATGTCTTTATTGCTTGCTGCATTGTACACCGTCAGCAGTCGGCTTCAATAACTGCCTTGCACAGCTTTTGTAGCTACGGTATGTTGGGGTAGTTTCTCTTCTCTTTTCTCTCCTTGTGTGGAATAATTCAGTTGAAACCATGTCTTCATTTATGGATAAATTGCGGAATGTGAGCTAAGGGTGACTGGAGAGCTGCTGTGGTGGGCAGCAGAGCATGGGATGTCAACAGGGCATATGAGAGGGAATCTATAATGATGACCAGCTGGTGAGAGCTGTGGTGAATCTCATGAAATAAATATTCTCCCTGCTCAGACGTGCCTCCATGGTGTAACGGCTTGTGGAAGGAACCACGTGGAGATTTACACACTTGTTACATCCCTCTTTCGATTAGGAGTAACTGTGTTGGACAGCTTCTGGGTTTCAAGATATGTGATCAATATCCTGCATGTACGCTGTATTTGTTGGTTTGAGATATACTGTACATTGTCATTTCGGGAAAGTTATCCCAACATGAGACAGCAAAGGTGGATGTACCATCTGAAACTGAGCTTGTTTTGAGCTCCTCTTGTCTGTTGGGTGTAAAGGTATTGTGCTCAGCAAGCTCCTCTGACATTCATACTGTATCTCTGTGAAATGTTCACTGGCAGACGTGATAGCCAATCAGTTCATTGATCTTTTGTGACCTATTCATATCAGAAGTGTGAATGAGAGGTATGGTTCATGAGTAATATGACAACATCATGCTCTTGAATGCTCAGCAATTACATTTACATGATAATACATACTGTTGGGTTTCTAATTACATATATTTTTACATTTTTGTCATTTAGCAGACACTCTTATCCAGAGCAACTTACAGGGTTAAGTGCCTTGCTCAATGGCACATCGGCAGATGACTGTAGTCTACCCAGGTTGTGGCAGAACATCCATATATAACAGTCACAGGAGAAACATATTAGTAGCCTGGGAATAACGCATGAGTAACACGAATAAACAACGATAGCAACGCTGTTGTGGAGGTTATACAAACCCTGCCAACAATATGAGTTGGTTTCGCACACATTTTTCTGTGGCTGAACATTGCTGGAGTCTATCTCTGTAAGAGTGTGTATTTTTAGGATTCATTATATCTGTACCTGTGGCCGGCTGGTGTGAACATCACTGAGCGTGTTTTGACCTGGTGTGTTTGAGAAAGAGACTGCCCGGGGGAAATACAGCAAGGGCCATCTTGGCAAATGATACAAGGCTGAGCTGGGCTGTCAGTTTGGGGATGGTGGTACGGAGGTGAAAAACCAAAATCACCCAATTATCACAGAAATGGAAAGATAAACCAGGCCTTCACATGGCCTACTGCAGGGATCATCAACTAGATTCAGCCGCGGGACGACCTTTTCTTGAGTGGATGGTCAGGGGGCCAGAACATAATTACTAATCATTTGTAGACTGCAAATTGACCGCATGAAGCCCAAACAGATATATTTGGCTAAAACATAATAATTTAAAAACTTGCTTACATTTGTATACGATCTCACATATCTCTCTAATATGTGTGGGAATACTTTGGAACAGTTTTCCTAAATTAAATTCACTTGGAGCTGATTTCCTGGTGTTTTTATAGTCTTTTATGTCCAACAATAAAACATTTGCTCAGAAAACTTGGGGGGCCAAACAAAATCAACCAAGGACAATATTCGGCCCACAGGCCGCCAGTTGGGGAAACCTGGCCAACTGTATGTAGCACAGTATGTTTGTCTTGAAAGCACAGATGTTGTGCTATACTCACTGTATTATGCACTGCCTTAAAAATTCATGTACATTCTGTGTGACCTAAATTATAGACCAATGTTTTTTTCTGCAATTGCCCTATGTAAATCGCCATAAGTAATAAGAGCCTGTGTTTTTAGACTACATGAATGTGTTGAGATCACCTCAGAAGAATCACATTGAGAAGTTTCCTCATTTGACTTGGCTGTTTACTGTAAGAGCACAAATAGCCAACAAGTCAACACTCAGTATCAATCAGCTCTGTGAAATATAGACCTTGTGAGCTTGAGAAGGGCAAGACCTGTGCAGAAGGTAACCTTAATCTGATGCACAGAGCCAGAGTAGCACAGAGCCAGAGTAACACCCCAACATTATGTCACCCGTGCCTGGATCCCATGCCAGCCATCAAGAAGAGACGAAAAGTCATCAAAACATGTCAAGTACTCCGCATACTCTGCAAACACGCTTCATTATTAATTCTCTATTGGGGAAGTGCCTTTTGGTGATGATCAGTGCTCCCTTCCATTGTGGCTCATCAAGCGTGAGCAACTGTTTAAACAAAGCTGGGTTTGCTCAGGTACCTGTCTCTACCAGGCAGGAGGAATACACTGCTGCTGTGTGTTTCAACTGTCGCCCTGCACTGTTTTCGCATCATTTAACATTTATTCTGGATAACTGCCTGCTCTCTGACCTACTTTCTCTCTGCATTTTCAATATTTAGATCAAGAGATATGAAGGCAAGTAAAATGTAGAGTTGGAGTGAATCAGGTTTTATTGAGCGAATATATCAATATCAAATAAAGGTCTAAATTATTAATGTCTTTATGGGAGATGTTTCTCCTTATAAAATGTGTAGGCTAAGTGAAATGGGATTCTGTTTACGAAATTAGAATCCAGGTCCTTATTATAGTTGTACACCTTAAATAGCATCAGTGTTACTTATCCACAATTCCACTTACTATTTCAAGGCTCATTCATTTGAGCAGTTGTGGGTGGGGGAAATATTCATTTTGGGGGTGGGTAAACGTAGTTGTACCTGATCCTAAAACTTTCTCACTAAAGCATATTTACCAGAAGTCCACTGGCACGCTCTGATAGTAAAAGAATGTGTATCACAAGAAAATACGGCTCTGGACAGTTAGTTTTCAATGGTAAGGCGCTGAGTTCCTGATATCTGTTGCTGTGTAAGTTCAAATCTCCCATGGGGCAAAAAAAGAAAAAAGAAATATGGACTCACATTCATTGCGGTATTGTGTCATGAAAAAAAAGTGCAATTATCACCTTGAAAATTAAGATTTGGGTGTCAATTCAATCTAACCCGCATTGCAGTATTTACGCAGTAGCTCTTTTTCCAATGGTCAAATTAACTCTCAGATTGGTCTTGGGTACTGTATAAAAACCTACAACTAATAGAAGATAACTGCCTCATGTGGGATTGGAACACACGACTATGGAACTGTCAGCCAACTGTTTTAGCAGACTGCACCACCAATCAACTACAGTAGACAGGGAAAAATACAACAAATGGTCCTGACCACCATTGTCATCTATTTCTTAGTTACGATGGATGTAGCTACGAATATAAAGGTATAATCCTCATAGCCTACATGTTTATTTTCTTCGTAAAAGCACATAGATGTGTATGAAACGGTAAGCAAAACATTAGAATTTGGTCATATGCATAAATGTGCCTTACTGCCTTTTGAATTTTGTGTAACGTCAGTGGTCTAGTCAAGGAAGCATCATGCAAAATATATTGGTTCATTCCACTTACCAAGACCATTGCCAAATAAGGCGTGCTGTTACCTGCTTTTATAGTCACCCTTGAGGTGGTACCACCCAGCACATAGAAGGGAGTGTATTTCATATCGAACCCCTCCCTTGAGATGATGTAGAGCAGTGGTCACCAACCAGTCGATTGCGTTCGATAATAATAATATAATATGCCATTTAGCAGACGCTTTTATCCAAAGCGACTTACAGTCATGCGTGCATACATTTTTTTTGTGTATGGGTGGTCCCGGGGATCGAACCCACTACCTTGGCGTTACAAGCGCCGTGCTCTACCAGCTGAGCTACAGAGGACCACGCGTCAAGGCATTCCTAGTCGATCACCAAACATTTCTGTAGAAAAGCCAACGATAAAGTCTGTGATAAAGACTGGGAGATCTGTGGCTAAATGGAGTGTGCCTACTGCGCTGGCCAATCAGATAGCTCAAATCACTGTGCCTACAGTTTCCACGACCCCAACCACAGCAAAGTTTGATACTAGCCTAAGTGAGATTTCATAACTTGTAAAACCTTGACCAGAGAGGGACTGTCAAAGAATACAGCGAAGAGCTGCTGTTTTTATTAGTATTTTGTATTTGTATTTATTATGGATCCCCATTAGCTGCTTCCAGCAAAATTAAGGCAGTTATACAAATTTAAAAACATTACAATACATTCACAGATTTCACAACACACTGTGCCCTCAGGCTCCTACTCCACCACTACCACATATCTACAATACAAAATCCATGTGTACGTGTGTGTATAGTGCGTATGTTATCGTGTGTGTGTATGCATGTGTCTGTGCCTATGTTTGTGTTGCTTCACAGTCCCCGCTGTTCCGTATGGTGTATTTTTACCTGTTTTTTAAAATCTGATTCTACTGCTTGCTCAGTTACTTGATGTGGAATAGAGTTCCATGTATCCATGGCTCTATGTAGTAATGTGCACCTCCCATAGTCTGTTCTGGACTTGGGGACTGTGAAGAGACCTTTGGTGGCATGTCTTGTGGGGTATGCATGGGTGTCTGAGCTGTGTGCTAGTAGTTTAAACAGACAGCTCGGTGCATTCAACATGTCAATACCTCTCATAAATACAAGTAGTGATGAAGTCAATCTCTCCTCCACTTTGAGCCAGGAGAGAATGACGTATATTATTCATGTTAGCTCTCTGTGTACATCCAAGGGTCAGCCGTGCTGCCCTGTTCTGATCCAATTGCAATTTTCCAAAGTCCCTTTTTGTGGCACCTGACCACACGACTGAACAGTAGTCCAGGTGCGACAAAAGTAGGGCCTGTAGGACCTGCCTTGTTGATAGTGCTGTTAAGGTAGAGCAGTGCTTTATTATGGACAGAGTGAGTTTTTATTCAGCACTGTCAACACTGGTTTTATTTAATACTATTACAAAACATAAAACACACTTCACCCTACTTCCGCGCTGCAGCTGCAATGAATGAGTCGCCAAGTGTATCGATAGCCATGTGTTTTTATTAATATTAGCAGCTCATCATGTCTATTTTAATATCAAGGAATATTTCATTTTTTCTTGTCATGACCATTAATCAGATGCAGGTACCATCAGTCCAGTAGAATAAAAAAGCGAATTATTTACATTTATGGTCAGCTGTGCCTCGCAAGTGCTACACCAGCTGATCTACTTTGTTATCAAAGCTCGAGTTTTGAAACATATGGTCTAACAAGAACAATATTGGCAGGCCTATAGCCAATTGTCACGACTTCCTCCGAAGCTGCCTCCCCTCCTTGTTCGGGCAGGCTTCGGCGTTCGGTGTCACCGGCCTTCTAGCCCCTGCCACTCCATATCTCATCATTCCATTTGTCTTGCCTTGTCAATTACACACACCTGGTTCATATTCCCCTCATTAGTATGTGTTTAAGTGTTCCCTCTGCCCCCTTGTCCTTGTGGGTGATTGTTCATTGTGAGGATTAGTAGCTCGGTTGAACTCAGTATTTTGTATTGCCGGGGTATTTTCCCTGTGTGCATGTTTGTTCCAGTGCGCCTGTTTTGCGCACTGGACTGGTTACGCTGGATTACGGAATAAACTCTGTATACTGTGATTTATCCTCCTGCGCCTGACTCCTTCAAATCACGCATCACACCAATATGCTGTGATAATGTATTAGGCCTACTTCAAAAACCTCATTTTTATTAGATTAATGTTACATTTTTTAAGTCATGTTTAAAAAGAATCTGAGCGGTAGATCTCGGCTTGCTTTTTGACTGTGAAAGTGATCTTGACTCAGAAAAGGTTGGTGACCACTGACGTAGAGGCACCTCTACATCATGATTTCAATAGTAATTGAACCGCTAGGGGCCAAAAGAGCTAGATTTACTACTAAAATAACAAAAAATATAGCTTTAGCAAAGAACTGTCAAAATGAAGACCATAATTTACGTGTTTCATTAAAACTAAGCCTAAAACATCTGTTTTTTTTTATGAAACAATTTTTTATGCATTTTTTTTTCTTCCATGGAAGTTACTCTGTAATCATGGCTTACCATATGCAGATGTCCAGACTGCATCATTCATTATCACAAACACCCCCCCCCCCCCCACCCCTTAAAAAGCAGTCTGAGAAATGTGCCATACTGCAACTGGCCACTGTCGTTTGTTCAGTTTTGACTTTCTGACAGGCCTCTGCAGGCCTGTGCTTGTGACATCTGGCCTGGATGCCAGCGGTAGGCCTGACTTTCCTAATGAACTAACACGCTCATGTTGGCACTACCAAGCACACCATTTATTAGCAGACCTGGCTGGAACACACGCAGGGTGCACTCTATTGGTTTATGACAATAGGCTCCAGGTGACAATACCTCTTAGCCTGTCCGGGATTCAAGGTCGCAGTGCTGTGCACTTTGTCATGTTTTATATATGCTGCTGTTTGGTATAAAGCAGGACAATATATACAAAAAAAAAATTGTACATAGTTGCCAGTTATCAGTGAGCTAAGAGGCCATGTCAACGGTATTTGAACAATGAGGATGTCAGTTTCAACAACAATACATACTGTATAACAAAAATGATTACTCCTTGCAAAGTAAACATACAGAGGCAAATTCTGTAGGATAAAAAGTGATTTTAATGTAAATACACAAACATTTGCTGAATTATACATTTTGACCTGTTGCGTTGTCTGTCTTGAAATCAAACAAAGGCACAGCACACTTTGAACTTCACAGTTTTAGTTTACTTACGAACCTCATTACATGTACATACAACCCTGCATGTCAGAATTTAAGTGAAAGCAAAATAAAATTCCTTCGTCCTGTCTGTTCCCTCGGTCACACAGTAGAATGACAGCAGAGGAAAGACACAATACAGAAACAGCATGTATACTTCATTTCCTGTAGTGAGGGGAAATAGAAATAAAGGAACGTCAACAGACATCTGAGGTCGAGCTACAGTTGAGTTAACATCTATTAGTTCTGCATACCTGTAATTCATTTTTGGGGGCTTTTGTGTAGAAAATGAAATTATAGACAGGATGCTTTTGAAACAGAGAAAATATATGAAATATATAACTAGCACGTACAAATAAAACCTCCTCACTTCTTTTTGGCAGATGACGCTCTCTTGTCCTTGGTGTGCTTCAACATGATAGTGTGTGTCTAGGGAGTTTTTCCTAGCCACCGTGCTTCTACACCTGCATTACTAGCTGTTTGGGGTTTTAGGCTGGGTTTCTGTACAGCACTTCGAGATATTAGCTGATGTAAGAAGGGCTATATAAAATAAAATTGATTGATTGATTGATTGCTTCTGCACTGTTAGCCTTACAGTTATATGTTGAGAATCATGGCTGGTACGCCTCCCTCCAGTCACTACAGTATTCCCTTTGACCGTATCTCTCTACAACCCCTGGCTACTCTCTGTCAATGTGGGTTTGACATCAAGGGTGCAGTCAGCCTGTGGGTGAGGGGCTGTGGGGAAGTGTGGCTGTGCTTTCCCATAGGTAACATAGCATGTCTACAGTAATGATCTGCTCTCTGGAATGGAAAAGGTGGGAGAGGTGATACTGGTGCAACTACAGCATGCTTACTATAGTGAAACCCTGGTGAACTGGGGAAACCCTGGTGAACTGGGAAAACCCTGGTGAACTGGGAAAATGCTGGTGAACTAGTGAAACCCTGGTGAACTAGTGAAACCCTGGTGAACTAGTAAAACCCTGGTGAACTGGGAAAACCCTGGTGAACTAGTGAAACCCTGGTGAACTAGTGAAACCCTGGTGAACTAGTAAAACCCTGGTGAACTGGGGAAACCCTGGTGAACTGGGAAAACCCTGGTGAACTGGGGAAATGCTGGTGAACTAGTGAAACCCTGGTGAACTAGTAAAACCCTGGTGAACTAGTAAAACCCTGGTGAACTAGTGAAACCCTGGTGAACTAGTGAAACCATGGTGATCTAGTGAAACCCTGGTGAACTGGGAAAACCCTGGTGAACTTGGAAAACCCTGGTGAACTGGGAAAACCCTGGTGAACTAGTAAAACCCTGGTGAACTAGTGAAACCCTGGTGAACTAGTAAAAACCCTGGTGAACTGGGAAAACCCTGGTGAACTAGTGAAACCCTGGTGAACTAGTAAAACCCTGGTGAACTAGTAAAACCCTGGTGAACTAGTAAAACCCTGGTGAACTAGTGAAACCCTGGTGAACTAGTAAATCCCTGGTGAACTAGTGAAACCCTGCTGAACTAGTGAAACCATGGTGATCTAGTGAAACCCTGGTGAACTGGGAAAACCCTGGTGAACTGGGAAAACCCTGGTGAACTAGTGAAACCCTGGTGAACTAGTGAAAACCTGGTGAACTAGTAAATCCCTGGTGAACTAGTGAAACCCTGCTGAACTAGTGAAACCATGGTGATCTAGTGAAACCCTGGTGAACTGGGAAAACCCTGGTGAACTTGGAAAACCTCTTCTGTTGCTTCAAGGGAAGAGTATAAGTTCTGCTCAACTTTTCAGCAATAACAAAAGCCGATGTCTTGTATCAAAGTCAAATCCAATCAAAACTACAGTATAAGCATGCAATTAAATGGAAATGAAGGTTGTATGGAAACACAACAAACTAGTATGACATGGCTAACTTAATCACAATGATAAAATCGACTACATGCATGATAAAGTGTAGACATTCACCTGGCCAAGTTGACTTGTTGACATGGACAGGGAAGATGCTACACATCCACAGAACCATTCGCATATCTGAAAAACAGGCAAGAGACAAAGCTTGACAATCTTCACGATGTTGTTATTGTAGCCTTTGGATCAGCTAGAAAACATGGCTCAGTGGCTATTCATTGCAATTTGAATTTGAAACTGCAATCAATTTGATATGGAACTACTGAGTACTGTAAGCATATGGATTTTCCTGAATAAATAAGACAGTTGTGGTGATGAGCAATGGCTCACTGACTGCTCAGTCTGGTCTAGACACCCGTTCTCTTTTCCCCCTCGCCTCCCCATGCCAGTCAGCCGGTCAGCCGGTCAGCCGGTCAGCCAGTCAGCCAGTCAGCCAGTCAGCCGGTCAGCCAGTCAGCCGGTCAGCCAGTCAGCCAGTCAGCCAGTCAGCCAGTCAGCCAGTCAGCCAGTCAGCCAGTCAGCCAGTCAGCCGGTCAGCCGGTCAGCCGGTCAGCCGGTCAGCCGGTCAGCCAGTCAGCCAGTCAGCCGGTCAGCCGGTCAGCCGGTCAGCCGGTCAGCCGGTCAGCCAGTCAGCCAGTCAGCCGGTCAGCCAGTCAGCCAGTCAGCCAGTCAGCCAGTCAGCCAGTCAGCCAGTCAGCCGGTCAGCCGGTCAGCCGGTCAGCCGGTCAGCCGGTCAGCCAGTCAGCCAGTCAGCCAGTCAGCCACTTGGCAGTGGTTGGCATGAGACACTTCCTTGCGTGCTGAGCTGTGCAGACACCATCCTTGCCATGCAATCGACCCAGATGCCAAGCTCATTTGTGAACTGGCAGGACTGGGGAGCTGTACACCTCAATAGGTTCAACAACAGCCATTCAGTATTCTTTCTCTATCATCGAAATGATCAGGGAAAACAAACAATGATGGAAAATGAAACCATTTCACGCATGGCCTGGGTAAGGCGCTCAGTTGAAAACTCAACAACTGGTGTTGCTTGTTAGCTTTATGTGAGTTAATATTTCCCCTGTTAATAACCCCTACATCTTCTCCAAATGATCTCCCTCTGCATGCCAAAATTGTGATTTATAGAGTGGAGAACATTCATATGAGTATTTGTATACAATAAGTGTTAACTGCAGTATTACTATGGTATTACTGTACTGCATTTTAACATAATCATGCAGAATATAATATGGGTTTACTTATTTTACTGCCAATGGTTAGTCTTGGACTGAAAGCCTTGCAAGTGTCTTTGATTATTTCCCAAATCCCCAGGTTGATTCTGCCAAGCCAAGTGCATTATGTCGGGTTTGTGTTTGTGTGGGGAAAACAAGCCAGTGCCAATGCGCTACAAACAGATGGCATCATTGTATATCAAATGTTTTGATTCTGTCAGCTTGGATTAATACAGTGCCTTGCAAAAGTATTCATCCCCCTTGGCATTTTTCCTATTTTGTTGCATTACAACCTGTAATTTAAATTGATTTTTATTTGGATTTCAGGTAATGGACATACACAAAATAGTCCAAATTGTGAAATGAAAAAAATAACTTGTTTCAAAAAATTCTAAAAAATAAATGACGGAAAAGTGTTGTGTGCATATGTATTCACCCCCTTTGCTATGAAGCCCCTAAATAAGATCTGGTGCAACCAATTACCTTCAGAAGTCACATAATTAGTTAAATAAAGTCCAAATTTTTTACATTTGTATTTCATTTTATTTATTTATTTCACCTATATTTAACCAGGTAAGCCAGTTGAGAACAAGTTCTCATTTACAACTGCGACCTGGCCAAGATAAAGCAAAGCAGTGCGATAAAAACAACAACAACAACACAGAGTTACACATGGGATAAAACAAAACATACAGTCAATAGCACAATAGAAAATCTATATACAGTGGATAATCTATATCCACATGTGTGCAATCTAAGTGCCACATGATCTCAGTATATATACACCTGTTCTGAAAGGCCCCAGAGTCTGCAACACCACTAAGCAAGGGGCACCACCAAGCAAGCGGCACCATGAAGACCAAGGAGCTCTCCAAACAGGTCAGGGACAAAGTTGTGGAGAAGTACAGATCATGGTTGGGTTATAAAAAAATATCCAAAACTTTGAACATCCCACGGAGCACCATTAAATCCATTATAAAAAGAATATGGCACCACAACAAACCTGCCAAGAGAGGGCCACCCACTAAAACTCAAGGACCAGGCAAGGAGGGTATTAATCAGAGAGGCAACAAAGAGACCATAGATAACCCTGAAGGAGCTGCAAAGCTCCACAGCGGAGATTGGAGTATCTGTCCATAGGACCACTTTAAGCCGTACACTCCATAGAGCTGGGCTTTATGGAAGAGTGGTCAGAAAAAAAGCCATTGCTTAAAGAAAAAAATAAGCAAACACGTCCGCCAAAAGGCATGTGGGAGACTCCCCAAACACATGGAAGAAGGTACTCTGGTCAGATGAGACTAAAATTGAACTTTTTTGGCCATCAAGGAAAACACCTCACATCCCCCCGAGAATACCATCCCCACAGTGAAGCATGGTGGTGGCAGCATCATGCTGTGAGGATGTTGTTCATCGGCAGGGACTGGGAAACTGGTCAGAATTGAAGGAATGATGGATGGCGCTAAATACAGGGAAATTCTTGAGGAAAACCTGTTTCAGTCTTCCAGAGATTTGAGACTGGGACGGAGGTTCACCTTCCAACAGAGCAATGACCCTAAGCATACTGCTAAAGCAACCGTGGTTTAAGGGGAAACATTTAAATGTCTTTGAATGGCCTAGTCAAAGCCCAGACCTCAATCCAATTGAGAATCTGTGATATGACTTAACGATTGCTGTACACCAGCGGAACCCATCCAACTTGAAGGAGCTGGAGCAGTTTTTCCTTGAAGAATGGGCAAAAATCCCAGTGGCTAGATGTGCCAAGCTTATAGAGACATACCCCAAGAGACTTGCAGCTGTAATTGCTGCAAAAGGTGTCTCTACAAAGTATTGACTTTGGGGGGGTGAATAGTTATGCACGCTCAGGTTTTCTTATTTCTTGTTTGTTTCACTAGAAAATATATTTTGCATCTTCAAAGTGGTAGGCATGTTGTGTAAATCAAATGATACAAACCCCCCAAAAAAATCAATTTTAATTCCAGGTTGTAAGGCAACAAAATAGGAAAAATGCCAAGGGGGGGTGAATATTTTCGCAAGCCACTGTATAATTGATCTTCAATCTTAATGTACACTCCTCCTTTGCTCTCCTGTGTGCTGTTAAAAACACCTCTTAACTCCTTTCCACTACCAATGGGGGAAAATTATCCATTTGAACATTACACACTCAGAAAGTCAATCATTTTTAGATTAATTTGAGGGACGTTAAAGGAATTAACATGCCATATCTGACCTGGCGACTCATTGCATTGCACCACGGTACAATTATTCAACATTGGTCAATTTATCGGTGTATTAATTAGTTTTCTACACAAAATAAATTGTAATCTGAGAAGCCTTGAAGCACCTCGGTCTCTGACAATTGCATACATCACATCTAACCGAACAATGACTAATGCTATTGTCTTTGGGTATCCAGTTCTGGTAATGACTCATTGGTAATCTGTATGTGAGACGACTCTGAACAATGGCACACACTTTATGAAATGTACACCAACATTCATAGCAGGCTGGGGGATTTGAGCCCTTGGCTTGTGTCAAGTTGGCGACACGCTTGTTATGAAAATGGATCTGAGAGTGGCTTTTGGCAAAGGCTCATTGAATGGCACTGGTAGACGTCTTTTAGCCCAGCAACACAAATCACTCCTTAGTCATAACGGCAAATAAACAGCCACCATGCAAATCTGGTCTGGAGCGCCCCTAACAGGATGCACCTGCTGAGAGCCAAGTGGCTCAGGCACAGGGAGAAGAAGATGGCTTTCAAAGTCAAGGGCAAAGAGTAGGCCAGCTGTTCACAGAGACAATTTCAAGCTTTGCTGTAATAGAACATAACATTAGGCAAGGATGTCTTGGTGCCTGTGGACCAGACTTGGTATTCATGATTTCCCCATTTTATACCCCAAAATTGACAAGACAAATTGATCAAGAAAAATTGATCAACAGAAAGTGCAAACAGAGGGTATGATGAAGTAATTCCACTAAATGTGTGTTTGATTACAATCTACAAATGTCCCCCCTCACACACACACACACACACAATTCATAATGAAAAATAATACTATTTATGGAATTATTCAAAAGCCTTTTAAAGTGGCCCAATTGTCCTTGAGCAGTTGTCCTTCAGCAAATCTTTTGATGTTACAAGAGTGTGGAAAGACAGGAACTAAATCCCTCTCTCCAGGCTAAATGTAACGCTTTCACAAGCTTTTCAAAATCAACAAAGAACCCACAAAAGATGAATCAGTAGCCTTTTACTGAAACCTGAATATGCATTTGATTCTATGTATGTTTCCACTCTTAGATGTACCTATTCAACCCCTAATTGCTGGGAGAACCAACTGCTGTGACATATACAGCCCTTTATTTGTGTTATAAATATATTTTGTAGCCCACATACTTTTCAGATTCTGGATTGCAGCACAAATAGAATGTTATGGTTCAGAGCAGAAAGCTAGAAGCACTGGCTTCCTCTCCAAATGGCTGATAGGGGTCATTAACAAAAGTCTGTGCCCATTCTTTGGCAACCCAAGCCCTATAGTTTGTCAAGA
>NC_140012.1:36592191-36937914 GCF_964263955.1 Coregonus lavaretus | reverse complement strand
CTGTATATGAGCCAAGTTCAAAAGGTTGAAGGCATTTAGACAATATTATGGTAGTATAGGGGGACTTTCTTACCTCTTTTAGCGCCATATCATTCTCAGAGACATGCTAGTGCAAACAAGTCAATCAGAATTTGTGTTTAATAAGGTCAAACTTAGAAAATAGGTTAAAAATCCATTTATTAGTCTAAACATTATACATTTAATATGACTGACCAAGATTCAAGGAACAATTTAGCTCTTACTTTGAAATTATTTAACAAAAGATTCTTTATCGTGTTAATGCATGTTATCTATACTGTTGCACAGAAATTACGAAAGACAAGTCTGGGAAAGTCTTGAAATGTCATTTTCTGTATATAAAAAACAAATACATTTTTAGCAATTACCTGAAACCAAGCAGGCATTTAGTGCTAGAAACAAGTACTTCAAATGTTTCTGTTTTTACCCAAAAGTTTCAGCTTTATTAACAAATTATGGCAAAACAAATTTACCAATTTATGGCCACCTATTTAGAGAAGCTTACACATGGTGCTTTATGGTCTTTTTAATATATGTTTTATTTACAAATACAAGTTAAATACAGAACAGAGCACTTGTAGTAAGCTACATACATAGCTGATTGCTTTCAACCCCAACACAAAAAATGTAAATTCGTTTTACAAGATCAAAATCTAACATCATAACAAATATTTTAAAAAACGTATTTATAGACTTGGTTAACTTCACTCAATAGTAGCATCCTATTGTCACCATGATGAAATCAAAGTTCACTAAGGGGTATCATGAAGCATCAAGTTCTGTGACAACTTCATGCTTTTCTTTTCTGAGGGACAAAGAATTATGGACAACCAAGAACAACATTACAATGTAGCTATAGTTTTTATTGAAGTGTCTTTCTTTTGTTTTCTCTGCTCGTTGTTCTAAAAAAAAGAGCCCACGTCATCAAGAAAATCATAGAGACACTGTGTGAAAGGTTAAAGGTCATGTACTGTACCTATGTGCTTCCTTGGTGGACAGATCCTGACGGAGGAGAATATTTAAAAAAAAAAACGTTCTGGGAGGAAATTAAAGAATCGTAAGGTTGTCCTATGTCGGAGGTCACAGATGTGGAGCACCTTCAATATCTACCATAGGGATGTTCTCTGTAGCCCCCTCGTGAGAGCCTTGCTGCTGGGGCTTTGAGAGTCGGACGGGTTGTAGTCCACTCCTCTTCTGCAAGAGGTAGAGTTCAGACAAAAATTATATAGTAAGATAATAACCCAAACCAAGGTAAAAGTAAGGAACTACTGTAATATTCTGTGGTATACCAAAAACAAACTATAGTAGGTCAAAGACAAACTAAGGGTTGAGTTAAATCCAACCTGTCTGAGCAATGTTTTGTTTACTACTGCCTGTATCTACTACATGTCTAATTGTGACAGATATTTTTGTTTACCAAAGTGTATCAGGTAGGTAAGTAATAAAGCAGCTTCGACATTTTCCCTGTAGAAACCGGTCTTGGTAAATGACCAACTCAATGATTCCCTCCAAAGATTTGCTTCGCTTCACGCTCGCTGTTCTTTCCACTTGAATGGTTGAGTATGCAGTGTCACACTCCTTTAATGATCAATTAGCATCTTCATAACAGCTGTGGTGTCATCATCCATGAAGCTCCATCAATGCTTCATGAAGCTTGCAGAACATAAGATACAGAGCAGTGTGCCCCTAGACACTCCTGTTTGACTTATCCACATTTCATACCAAGTAATAAGACCATGTCATTCTATTTCTACGGGCAATACTGCGTCGTCACATGAGACTATTATGTGTATAAGGCAATACCATGCAACTTGTTGTCACAAGGGATCGGGTTACAGCTGCTGGTGGAGCTGGAAATGGTTTACACTAATGCAGGCTGTTCAAACCATAGAAAATCCTTGTCATATCTCGGGCGTTAATCCTTCTAAACAAGGGCATGCATGTCCATGGGAGCATTCTCAGGTCCTTGTTTTCTGCTGCCATTACCACTGGGGCTACTGTTCTCAGCACAGTAAATGAATGACATGAGTGTTCTGTCCTCTGTCGGCTGAAAACGGAGCTCTGGCTCATTCAGGATGTAGCTCCTTTTTTGTAATTATATAAAGAGCACTTCACTGTGCAGAGCGCTGGTTCCATGTCACAAAGTGTTTATGGAGCAGAAAATCAAATAATTGCCCTTTTGGTTTTCTTCAGCACCCCGGTGCACAATTCATGGTGCTGATAATGAATGACCGTGCTGTAGCAGACCCACAGTGGAAACTGGTTTCAGTGGAGAGCAGAGGGCTCAGAGAACCAGCTTCAGTGGAGAGCAGAGGGCACAGAGAACCAGCTTCAGTGGAGAGCAGAGGGCTCAGAGAACCAGCTTCAGTGGAGAGCAGAGGGCACAGAGAACCAGCTTCAGTGGAGAGCAGAGGGCTCAGAGAACCAGCTTCAGTGGAGAGCAGAGGGCTCAGAGAACCAGCTTCAGTGGAGAGCAGAGGGCTCAGAGAACCAGCTTCAGTGGAGAGCAGAGGGCTCAGAGAACCAGCTTCAGTGGAGAGCAGAGGGCTCAGAGCCAAGAGCAGCAGCATCCCTGGTCTGGTATCCAATCTAATCCACATTGAGGGCACATGTTCAAAAAGCATAACGCTGGCGGGACGTCCACCTCCATCTTTTCAATAGGTAGGCATCAGTCAGGCCTCTGGGCAATCACTGACACACATTGTGCTGTGCTTCATCTCCAATCAAACCCTGGCCTGTAGCTAGCTAGCTAGCCAAAAGGTACAATGGGCAATACATACAAAAGCTGGTCCTTGGACCTGAATGACCAGGCCTAGGCCAAAACTAGGGTGCATCTTTCTTTATTTCTCAGCTGTGAAACATTCATTATCTCCTCTAGTGATGGAGGTGCTGCCAGTATTGTCTAGTGAGGGCTGGGAGCCATGACTGTGTTTCATCAAAGCCTGGCAGGTAGTCCAATTTAAAGCCCCCATGCAGTCTTTTTAATTGTATTTTGAAATCATTACTGTACGTCTGTATGTGTTTATTTAACGAAAATAACTCCAAATATATTGTTTATAATTTATTTTCCTGAGCCTCCTTTTGCCATTGAAATGCTCAGTCGTGTGGGCGTGTTGATGCAAATTTAAATATACAGTATGTACATACACAGCCCTGATTGGCGGATAGGACCGTCTAGACTCTAGAGCCACCCACTTACCCCCTTAAAAGTAGGAGGATATATATACAGATAAAGGATGAATGGTCATTGGTCAGAATAATCAGATCAGATTGTGATGTCATGCTGTGGGCAAAAATCTCTGAACACACAAATATTCTAGCCGGTTTTTTTTCTCAGAGAAGCTAAAAGGGGCATTATCATCATTTTCACCATTTCAGAAAGTGTGGAAATATTATTTAAAAAATGGGAAAATCAAGTTTTTGACTGCACTGCCCCTTTAAGGAAAAGAGAAGCGATAGAGGTTTTATAATGGAGGTGGATTGAGGCCATGAGAGCCTTGGTTTTAAAGAGGGCTCATGAATATTCAAGCTTTGGGAATAACACAGGGATATTTGTGTCCTTCATTTCAGGGCTTCAGAACAGTGTAAATAAAAGAAGTAAAACGCATTATGCTTTTACCGTAATTGTTATAGGCTTCGTCATTGGTTCCATGGCCATATTCGTAATATTCAGAAATGCTGAAATAGATAAAAAGATCATTCAAAAACAATGTTGAGACAAATAGGAGCATAATAACTTCCATAGACGGATTACCAGGATGTGTACTCAAAGCATGTGTAGACCAACTGGCAGGTGGCTTCACTGGCATTGTCAACCTCTCCCTAACCGAGTCTGTAATACCTACATGTTTCAAGCAGATCACCGTAGTCCCTGTGTCCAAGGAAGCGAAGGTAACCTGCCTAAATGACTACCGCCCCATAGCACACACATCGGTAGCCATGAAGTGCTTTGAAAGGCTGGTCATGTCTCACATCAGCACCATTATCCCAGAAACCCTAGACCCATTCCAATTCGCATACCGCCCCAACAGATCCACAGATGACGCAATCTCAATCGCACTCCACACTTCCCTTTCCCACCTGGACAAAAGGAACACCTATGCATGAATGCTGTTCATTGACTGCAGCTCAGCGTTCAACACCATAGTGCCCACAAAGCTCATCACTAAGCTAAGGACCCTGGGACTAAACACCTCCCTCTGCAACTGGATCTTGGACTTCCTGACGGGAAGACTGCTGAACAATTAATCAAATGGCCACCCGGACTATTTACATTGACCTCCCCCCCTTTGTTTTCACACTGCTGCTACTCACTGTTTATTATCTATGCATAGTCACTTTACCCCTACCTACATGTACTAACCGGTACCCCCTGTATATAGCCTTGTTATAGTTATTATTAGAATATATATATATATATATATATATATATATATATATATATATATATATATATATATATATATATATATATATATATACAGTGGGGAGAAGAAGTATTAATTTGCATTTTATTGCATGACATAAGTATTTGATACATCAGATAAGCAGAAATTAATATTTGGTACAGAAACCTTTGTTTGCAATTACAGAGATCATACGTTTCCTGTAGATCTTGACCAGGTTTGCACACACTGCAGCAGGGATTTTGGCCCACTCCTCCATACAGACCTTCTCCAGATCCTTCAGGTTTCGGGGCTGTCGCTGGGCAATACGGACTTTCAGCTCCCTCCAATAATTTATATTGGGTTCAGGTCTGGAGACTGGCTAGGCCACTCCAGGACCTTGAGATGCTTCTTACGGAACCACTCCTTAGTTGCCCTGGCTGTGTGTTTCGGGTCGTTGTCATGCTGGAAGACCCAGCCACGACCCATCTTCAATGTTCTTACTGAGGGAAGGAGGTTGTTGGCCAAGATCTCGCGATACATGGCCCCATCCATCCTTCCCTCAATACGGTGCAGTCGTCCTGTCCCCTTTGCAGAAAAGCATCCCCAAAGAATGATGTTTCCACCTCTATGCTTCACGGTTGGGATGGTGTTTTTGGGGTTGTACTCATCCTTCTTCTTCCTCCAAACACGGCGAGTGGAGTTTAGACCAAAAAGCTCTATATTTGTCTCATCAGACCACATGACCTTCTCCCATTCCTCCTCTGGATCATCCAGATGGTCATTGGCAAACTTCAGACGGGCCTGGACATGCGCTGGCTCGAGCAGGGGGACCTTGCGTGCGCTGCAGGATTTTAATCCATGACGGCGTAGTGTGTTACTAATGGTTTTCTTGGAGACTGTGGTCCCAGCTCTCTTCAGGTCATTGACCAGGTCTTGCAGTGTAGTTCTGGGCTGATCCCTCACCTTCCTCATGATCATTGATGCCCCACGAGGTGAGATCTTGCATGGAGCCCCAGACCGAGGGTGATTGACCGTCATCTTGAACTTCTAATAATTGCGCCAACAGTTGTTGCCTTCTCACCAAGCTGCTTGCCTATTGTCCTGTAGCCCATCCCAGCCTTGTGCAGGTCTACAAATTTATCCCTGATGTCCTTACACAGCTCTCTGGTCTTGGCCATTGTGGAGAGGTTGGAGTCTGTTTGATTGAGTGTGTGGACAGGTGTCTTTTATACAGGTAACAAGTTCAAACAGGTGCAGTTAATACAGGTAATGAGTGGAGAACAGGAGGGCTTCTTAAAGAAAAACTAACAGGTCTGTGAGAGCCGAAATTCTTACTGGTTGGTAGGTGATCAAATACTTATGTCATGCAATAAAATGCAAATTAATTACATAAAAATCATACAATGTGATTTTCTGGATTTTTGTTTTAGATTCTGTCTCTCACAGTTGAAGTGTACCTATGATAAAAATTACAGACCTCTACATGCTTTGTAAGTAGGAAAACCTGCAAAATTGGCAGTGTATCAAATACTTGTTCTCCCCACTGTATATATATATATATATATATTTTAAACTTTAGTTTATTTAGTAAATATTTTCTTAACTCTTTCTTGAACTACATTGTTGGTTAAGGGCTTGTAAGTAAGCATTTCACGGCACATGTGACGAATAAAATTTGATTTGATTTTATTTGAATATTTACAGATGGAATCGAAAGTTAAAAAAGAAAAAATATTCTGATTAAATGGACTGTACATAGTGTTCATTCTTTAATCACCATGAATGAGTTTGTACTGTAGATTTAATTTGAAGCGATGTGTGAAGAACAGTATATGGATATACAAAAAATATAAAGGAAACACATGCAGGTATAACCCTATTAGTATGCAATAAGTTAAGAAGTGCTAAAAGGGCTTATCTGAAACGCCAAACTTCACTAAAAACCTTCTGAATAAAACAAAGTGCCCTCTGGAGATGTTGTTTCACAGTAATATTGCAAATACTGCAGCTAAGAACAAAAATCGATATGTTGGGGAAGAGGATCGACAAAGACTGAGAAATGGACAACGTTCTAAATGGATGAGAATGGTCTGTGTACCCAGTATGTGCATGTGTATGCAACTGAGCTTCATACTTCATCAAAATAAATTTGATCTTGCAATAAGAGGAATGCTTAAAGGCCAAATGCAGCCATTTTTATATCATATTATCAAATCCTTTCTGGGTAACAATTAAGTACCATACTGTAATAGATTTCCATTAAAATGGACAAAAATGGCTTTTTAGCAAAAAAACGAATTCTCAAGCAAGAATTTTGCAAGGACTGCCTAGGAGTGGTCTGAGTGGGGAGGGGGAAACTGAACACTAGCTGTTATTGGCAGAGAGGTTTGGAAATCTCTTTGCTATTGGTCTATTAACCAATTTACCTCATGGATTTGTGTGTATTGTTTTGTATTGTTAGGTATTACTGCACTGTTGGAGCTAGAAAAACACAAGCGTACACCTGCGATAACATCTGCAACATATATGTACTCGACCAATACATTTTGATTTGACGTCACCATAGAAAGCCGAAAATCCCGCCCATGCAAACCTGCTCATTAGAAGGTCCTGTGTAGATTGTATTTCAACCAGCAACTATCAGGAAAAAGCACTGATCACATTTCTTCACATTTTTACATTGTTAGTTTCATCAGTTGTTGTACAATATAATACAAAACACAAGACGAACAGGATTTTGACTGCACTGGGCCTTTAGTAAGCAAAGCAAGGCTTCTGTTTGCTAACTCACCTCTTTGACTGATTGCTGTAGTTCTCCTCATAGCCATCATAACTCTGGTCATCATATTCACCATCATATCCATCATCATAGCCCTGCAGGTCAAAGAAAAAGCAAAACATGCTACCTAAGAAAACTCAGACTATGTGCAAGCAGATTTTTTTCAAACCTAGCAGGAGTCTAATTGTTTAGGGTTGGGACATTAAAAAAATCTATGCTTAATTACATTGGCAAAAGATCTCTGTTACACATAGAGCCCCTGAATGGGAGGGGTGACAACGTTAAATCATGTCTAACACAGACTATTGATTAAGGTTTGCAGGGAAGCTGTCTTGCTAGCAGGGTGTAGCAGACAATGTTCTCCTCTGACTGTGATCCAACACGAATACAACCTTTACTGTTGATCAGTGACTATTGTAATGATCAACACAGAGAAACACTAATACAACCTTTACTATTGATCAGTGACTATTGTAATGATCAACACAGAGAAACACTAATACAACCTTTACTATTGATCAGTGACTATTGTAATGATCAACAAAAAATAAACACTAATACAACCTTTACTATTGATCAGTGACTATTGTAATGATCAACACAGAGAAAAAAGTAACTTCTCTATAGACCTGCTGCTCGTCAATGAAGTACACAGTAATACTGTAGTAAAAATAACAATATACAGTATATATATATATATATATATATATATATATATATATATATATATATATATATATATATATATATATATATATCCAAGGAATGGGGAAAACCCAGCATATACAAGGAGGAATCTACTGCTATTTGCTTCATTACTATTTAGGTAAAGTCCATACTACAACACAGTATGAACTCAGTTTTCTGTTTCTGTAGTTGTTAAAACAACACATGCCATCCTTGAGTCATGATTGTGAAACACTTTCCTCAGACTTCACTGTCTAAAACACACACAATTCCCAGAGAGCGATTGTTTCAGCGACAGTCCTCATATTTTAGTTCTAATATCTATATGATCATGTATACGTAAAGTCCCCCTAGACACTGCGGAAGACCGGGAAATAGGCATACATTATATCTTCCTTTAATGAGCCTAGCTGCAGTCAGTCAGTGTTTATGTTCTGACACGTCTGTTGTAGCAGACCCAGGCTCCAGGCTGAGCTACTCATTTCAAAGCTGCTGTTTAATCCTCTCTGCTGTCACTGCCATGTTTATTTTTGGCCCTGCTATCTCCTCTGTCACATTTCTGAAGGTGAAGCCACTCTAATCGTTGGATCTTGCTTATTTAAGCTTTTTGCTTGGTGTTCAAAGTGCCTAATTCCTGTCAATCGTCATCATTCTGTAATCTCCCGGTCTTCTAATCCTTGTACACTGAAAATGTCTGACATTGCGAAACATAGTCTGCCATCGCAGTAAAATCGTTTTCTCTTCCTTTTGGTTGATTAATAGCTTCAATATTCATAGAAGTTGGAGGATCTATTACAGTAGTTATAGATCTATTATAAATATAATTATTCAAATTCAACTGACAATTAACAGCAAATGTTTGTCACTGTCAGTACAAAGTTTAATCATAGAAAGTAATGAGCATCATCTGACCGTTCTAATAACCTATCAGAAAATGCAGTACAAGGGTTTGGTGCTGCAATAATGATCCTGCAATACTCTTCTTCAATAATATTCTCCAAAGATATTAATAACAATACTCTAAAACTATAGTGCTTTCAGAAATTTTTCACACTTTGACTTTTTCCACATTTGGTTGTGTTGCAGCCTGAATTTTAAATGGATTAAATTGAGATTTTATGGGTCACTAGCCTACACACAATAACCCATAATGTCAAAGTGGAATTATGTTTTTCGATTTCCTTTCAAAACAAATTAATAAAAAATGAAAAGCGGAAATGTCTTGAGTCAATAAGTATTCAACCCCTTTTTTACGGCAAGCTTAAATAAGTTCAGGAGTAAATATTTGCTTAACAAGTCACATTTTACTTTTTTATTTTTTTAACCTTTATTTATAGAGGTTTTTCTCATTGAGATAAAATCTATTTTTCAAGAGAGACCTGGTCCAACAGCAGCAGTGGGAACAAAGTTTCAGACAAAACAACTTACATACACTAAGACAACATTGAACAAAACTATAGACACACATACAGTACACAAATGACATATTACGTAAAGAAACACGAATGCCATAACTAAAAAACAGCTGTCCTAAAGACAATTACACTCTTCTATGATATTTAAATCGACCAAGTGTTTAAACTCCACCAACGTAACTAGATCATCACATTTTTAAATGTTCAGGGGAGAATTCCAGGACCACAGAGCTGAGTAACTAAAACGATTTCTACTATGACCTGTTCTAATTCTTGATATTGTTAAAAGCAAATGAGAATGGGACCGTAATTGATATTTATTTACTGACCTGATTAAAAAAGAACAGAGATAAGGTGGCATTTTACCCAGTATGGCCTTATAAATCAGTGTATACCAGTGTTTAAGCCTGCCCAAGGTCAATGACGACCAGCCAACGGCACTGTAGAGATCACAATGACGTTGCATGGACTCTGTGTGCAATAATAGTGTTTAATATTGATTTTTTTCATCTCTGTAACCCACACATAAAATTATCTGTAAGGTCCCTCAGTCGAGAATTTAATTTCAAACACAGATTCAACCACAAAGACCAGGGAGGTATTCCAATACCTCACAAAGAAGGGCATCTATTAGTAGATTAAAAAAGTATATAAAATAAAACAGAGATTGAACATCCCTTTGAGCATGGTGAAGCATGGTCCTCTGTAGCTCAACTGGTAGAGCACGGTGCTTGTAACGCCAAGGTAGTGGGTTTGATCCCCGGGACCACCCATAACCAAAAATTTATGCACGCATGACTGTAAGTCGCTTTGGATAAAAGCGTCTGCTAAATGGCATTTTATTATTATTAATTGCACTTTGGATGGTGTATCAATACACCCAGTCACTACAAAGATACAGGCATCCTTCCTAACTCAGTTGCCGGAGAGGAAGGAAACCGTTCAGGGATTTCACCATGAGGACAATTGTGATCTTAAAACAGTTACAGAGTTTAATAGCTGTGATAGGAGAAAACTGAAGATACAAAAACATTGTAGTTACTCCACAATACTAACCCAATTGACAGAGTGAAAAGAAGGAAGCCTGTACAGAATAAAATTATTCCAAAACATGCATCCTGTTTGCAACAAGGCGCTAAAGAAATACTGCAAAAGAATTGAGCAAAGCAATTAACTTTCTGTCCTGAATAGAAAGTGTTACATTTGGGGCAAATCCAATACAACACATTACTGAGTACCACCCTCCATATTTTCAAGCATAGTTGTGGCTGCATCATGTTATGGGTACGCTTGTAATCATTAAGTACTGGGGAGTTTTTCAGAATAAAAAATTAATGGAATGGAGCTAAGCAAAGGCAAAATCCTAGAGGAAAACGTGGTTCAGTCTGCTTTCCAACAGACACTTTTAAGCTGGACAATAACCTAAAACACAAAGCCAAATCTACACTAGAGTTGCTTACCAAGAAGACAGTGATTTTACCTGAGTGGCCGAGTTACAGTTTTGACTTAAATCTACTTGAAGATCTATGGCAAGACTTGGAAAAAGGTTGTCTAGCAATGATCAACAACCAATTTGACAGAGCTTGAAGAATTTTGAAAATAATAATGGGCAAATGTTGCACAATCCAGGTGTGGGAATCTCTTAGAGACTTACCCAGAAAGACACACAGCTGAAACCGCTGCCAAAGGTGCTTCTACAAAGTATTGACCCAGGGGTGAGAATACTTATGCAAATTAATTATTTCTTTATTTCATTTTCAATAAATTAGCAAACACTTCTAAAAATATATTTTCACCTTTTCATTATGGGGTATTATGTAAATTAAATCATTTTTGAATTCAGGCTGTAACACTACTAAATGTGGAATAAGTCAAGGGGTATGAATACTTTATTGTTATGAAAACACAATTTCTGCCAAGACTTCCATTCTAAAATACTCAACAGCTGCCTTATGACAGACAGTCATCATAAAACAAATTAAATAATTCCCTTCCCTCACAGCTGCTTGTAATACATATGAAATAACATCCTCTATTTGGTGTTGTTGGCCAATGCACTGTTATGAGGGTAAAAGTTGCCAAATGAAGCTATAGGCTACTGAGATACCTGCCTGTCTCTTTTGTTGGCTCAAGCCGATTTCAATTCTGCTTTGAACTCGTGTGGCTTTATAAGAGTATGAACATGGATTTAACTTAATTAAAGTGAGGGATTGTGTCAGGGATTAAGTTGTTCAGGGGAATTTATGCCACTTCCTCTCTCTATGAGTCTTTTCCCATAATGACAGGGTCAGAGGCCTATCTATCTCACTAATTAACCGTTTTATTAGCGTTCCCGACTGACAGAATACTCCACATCGCCTCGGCACTGTCTGCTGCTGACATGTAAACCAGTCAGGGGAGACAGACGTCCAGGATCATGTCAATATATGAGAATTCTGCAAATGACATATTACCGCAATTTCAAGGTTATCATGTATCTGCGTTGTAAGAAAATGAAACGTAATTGTCCGTACATTCTCCAGACATTATTTTCATGCTAAGGTCCAAATAAATAAATATGATTTGGTGACTAATTATTTTCATTCATTACATACAGTATAATACAATATATAATATAATATAATACTTATTTAGTTTGAACAAACTATTGTTGAATTCTTTCAAAGGAAAAAACACAATAAAAAATGAAACTGTGGCCTTATCTGTGAGCTGTTACTAGCTACGCTGGATGTCAAAGCTGAGATACGGTCTAGCAGCTTTGATTGGCTACTGTCTTGCTACAGTATACTGTGTCAATATCACTTATCTATAAAGTAGATGTTTGTTTACAGAGCCCTGGATTTTCACCTCGCTGACCTTAACATGTCTTACAAGGCGCCATGCATAATGGGTGCTGTGGTCGGCCGCGCCCTCTAGTTAATGAAACCTGATCCTTATATTTCAACACTCATTCGAAAAACCAATTAACGCGGGTGCTATTGAACAGGCCAAGAGGAAATAAATCAAGTGTTAACCAATGGGCTGGAGAGTCCTGGCTCACTGTAATTAGAAGATAAAGGCCTTCAGCTCTATGCTTCACTTTCAATTGACAACCAGTACGTCCCCTGACAGTGACTGATCTTTACACGGGGAGAAAGGAGGGCAAATTAGTGGTGGGTTCCTTTTGTCTTTCTGCTGCAATACATTTTTTTGTGGCTGCACGGACTTGATTTTACTCCTATGCATATTCAAGCGACACACCCCGCTTTACGCATTTCACTTTTATTGCAGCATGTGAAAGACATAAAAAGAGCCCACAAAAAGGCAGTACTTCACAAGCTGTTATTCAGTGTGAGAATTTTGAATCAAATGAGTAATATAAAGTAACATAATAACAAAGACTAAAACACCTTCTGAATGAAGGTCCTTAAAGAGCACTATTCTCATAACCAAATAGGGTCAGAACTGGTCTCATAGAGAAAATGGAATATGCCGTATTTGCATATTTGTTAGGTTTCTTTTGTCGTTTTCCTACTCTTCTAAGGCTGTTAGGAATCCCTTAGATTACAACTGACACAAAGGCTTTTGGGTCTTCCGTCTACTTCTAAATCAGTATATTATTAAACAATCTACCTGAGGTGTGTGTCTTACTTGTGTTTTATTAAACAATCTACCTGAGGTGTGTGTCTTACTTGTGTTTTATTAAACAATCTACCTGAGGTGTGTCTTACTTGTGTTTTATTAAACAGGGGAGTTGTGCATGGAGAAACCCATTTCCATAATTAGTTAATCTCACAAATGGGAACTCAGCAGTGTAACCAAGCCTATTGTTGTGGCGCAGTGGTCTAAGGCACTGCATCGCAGTGCTAGCTGTGCCACTAGAGATCCTGGTTCGAATCCAGGCTCTGTCGTAGCTGGCCGTGACCGGGAGACCCATGGGGCGGTGCACAATTGGCCCAGCGTCGTCCAGGGTAGGGGAGGGAATGGTCGGCAGGGATGTAGCTCAGTTGGTAGAGCATGGCGTTTGCAACGCCAGGGTTGTGGGTTCGATTCCCACAGACGGTTGGAAAAAAAAAATATAATGTATGCATTCACTAACTGTAAGTCGCTCTGGATAAGAGCGTCTACTAAAATGTAAATGTTTAAAAAACTATTACTCCAGATGTGCATGCCATCCTTAGGTAGCCCAAGAAAAGCTATTTTGTTCCATTTTGTCATGCACAGTGTTTCAAGAATGCGAGCTTGCTTTTTCCGTATGTAGAACAGTGAGCTTACAACATAGAGTGCATATAAGAGCTACATCAATATCTGACACCACATTTGAGAAATACACACATTGGTTCAACTATTAGAATTTCACATATCTTAGGAAACCATTAAATAGATCATATAGCGCCCCAACAGATCCACAGATGATGCAATCTCTATTGCACTCCACACTGCCCTCTCCCACCTGGACAAGAGGAACACCTAAGTGAGAATGCTGTTCATTGACTAGAACTCAGCTTTCAACACCATAGTGCCCTCTAAGCTCATCACTAAACTAAGTACCCTGGGAGTGAACACCTCCCTCTACAACTGGATCCTGGACTTCCTGATGGGCCGCCCCCAGGTGGTGAGGGTAAGCAAAAACACATCAGCCACGCTGACCCTCAACAATGAGGCATATCAGGGTTGCTGCTCAGTCCCCTCCTGTACTCCCTGTTCACCCACGACTGCATGGCTCCAACACCATCATTAAGTTTGCCGACGACACGACAGTGGTAGGCCTGATCCCCGATGACAATGAGACAGCCTATAGGGAGGAGGTCATAGACCTAGCACTGTGGTGCCAGGACAACAACTTTCCACTCAACGTCAGCAAGACAAAGGAGCTGATCATGGACTACAGGAAACGGAGGGCCGAGCATGCCCACATTCACATCGACAGGGCTGTAGTGGAGCAGGTCGAGAGCTTCAAGTTCCTCTGTGTCCACATCACTAAGGACCTATCATGGTCCAAACACATCAACCAGGACCTCTGTGGTCCTCTGTAGCTCAGCTGGTAGAGCACGGCGCTTGTAACGCCAAGGTAGTGGGTTCGATCCCTGGGACCACCCATACACAAAAATGTATGCACGCATGACTGTAAGTCGCTTTGGATAAAAGCGTCTGCTAAATGGCATATTATTATTATTTACCTCTATACCAGTCAGTGTCAGAGGAAGGCCCTACAAATTCTCAAAGACTCCAGCCACCCAAGTCATAGACTGTTCTCTCTGCTACTGCATGGCAAGCAGTACCGGAGTTCCAAGTCTGGGACCAAAAGGCTCCTGAACAGCTTCTACAGTGGGGAGAACAAGTATTTGAAACACTGCCGATTTTGCAGGTTTTCCTACTTACAAAGCATGTAGAGGTCTGTAATTTGTATCATAGGTACACTTCAACTGTGAGAGACAGAATCTAAAACAAAAATCCAGAAAATCACATTGTATGATTTTTAAGTAATTACTTTGCATTTTATTGCATGACATAAGTATCAGAAAAGCAGAACTTAATATTTGGTACAGAAACCTTTGTTTGCAATTACAGAGATCGTATGTCTCCTGTAGATCTTGACCAGGTTTGCACACACTACAGCAGGGATTTTGGCCCACTCCTCCATACAGACCTTCTCCAGATCCTTCAGGTTTTGGGGCTGTCGCTGGGCAATACGGACTATCAGCTCCCTCCAAAGATTTTCTATTGGGTTCAGGTCTGGAGACTGGCTAGGCCACTCCAGGACCTTGAGATGCTTCTTACGGAGCCACTCCTTAGTTGCCCTGGCTGTGTGTTTCGGGTCGTTGTCATGCTGGAAGACCCAGCCAGTACCCATCTTCAATGCTCTTACTGAGGGAAGGAGGTTGTTGGCCAAGATCTCGCGATACATGGCCCCATCCATCCTCCCCTCAATACGGTGCAGTCGTCCTGTCCCCTTTGCAGAAAAGCATCCCCAAATAATGAGGTTTCCACCTCCATGCTTCACGGTTGGGATGGTGTTCTTGGGGTTGTACTCATCCTTCTTCTTCCTCCAAACACGGCGAGTGGAGTTTAGACCAAAAAGCTATATTTTTGTCTCATCAGACCACATTACCTTCTCCCATTCCCCCTCTGGATCATCCAGATGGTCATTGGCAAACTTCAGACGGGCCTGGACATGTGCTGGCTTGAGCAGGGGGACCTTGCGTGTGCTGCAGGATTTTAATCCATGACGGCGTAGTGTGTTACTAATGGTTTTCTTTGAGACTGTGGTCTCAGCTCTCTTCAGGTCATTGAACAGGTCCTGCCGTGTAGTTCTGGGCTGATCCCTCACCTTCCTCATGATCATTGATGCCCCACGAGTTGAGATCTTGCATGGAGCCCCCGACTGAGGGTGATTGACCATCATGTTGAACTTCTTCCATTTTCTAATAATTGCGCCAACAGTTGTTACCTTCTCACCAAGCTGCTTGCCTATTTTCCTGTAGCCCATCCCAGCCTTGTGCAGGTCTACAATTTTATCCCCGATGTTCTTACACAGCTCTCTGGTCTTGGCCATTGTGGAGAGGTTGGAGTCTGTTTGATTGAGTGTGTGGACAGGTGTCTTTTATACAGGTAACGAGTTCAAACAGGTGCAGTTAATACAGGTAATGAGTGGAGAACAGGAGGGCTTCTTAAAGAAAAACTAACACGTCTGTGAGAGCCGGAATTCTTACTGGTTGGTAGGTGATCAAATACTTATGTCATGCAATAAAATGCAAATTAATTACTTAAAAATAATACAATGTGATTTTCTGGATTTTTGTTGTAGATTCCGTCTCTCACAGTTGAAGTGTACCTATGATAAAAATTACAGACCTCTACATGCTTTGTAAGTAGGAAAACCTGCAAAATCGGCAGTGTATCAAATACTTGTTCTCCCCACTGTAACTCCAAGCCATAAGACTACTGAACAGTTAAGCAAATGGCTACCCAGACTATTTACATTGAACCCCTTTCTTTTTCATTGACTCTCCTGCACCGGCTCTATGCATACTCACTGGACTCTACCCATACACTCACACATACTACACTGACACTCCAACACACACACATGCACACTTTCAAACTCCTTCACACTCTTCACATACTCTGCTGCTACTCTGTTTATTATCTATCCTGATTGGCTCGTTACTTTTACCCCGACCTACATGAACATATTACCTCAATAACCTCAACACATCATACGCCTGCACATTGACTCGGTACCGGTACTCCTTGTACTGTATATAGCCTCGTTATTGTTATATTATTATGTTACTATTTAATTTTTTAATTTTTTTGCAAATGTTTCTTACTTTTCAACTCTGCATTGTTGAGAAATGCTTGTAAGTAAGCATTTCACGGTATGCACATGTGACAAAAATAATTTGATTTGATTTCGAGCTAAGAATCTGTACCACTTCCACAGTGTGACCTTGTGCTATATCTATTCTGTTCTGGAAAAATATATATTTTCTTCAAAGCCCTGCATTTAATCACATTACGGCACCATTCTCTGTCTGCGTAGCCTCTGTAGAGTCGGTGTGTTCAGGTTTAAGACTAAGAAATTCAATACATATCCCCCCCCCATTTTTTATTTATTTTACCCCTTTTTCTCCCCAATTGGTAGTTACAGTCTTGTCCCATCGCTGCAACTCCCCTACGAAGGTCGAGAGCAATGCATCCTCCGAAACACAACCCTGCCAAGCCACACTGCTCGCTTAACTTGGAAGCCAGCTGCACCAACGTGTCGGAGGAAACAACGTCCAGCTGGCGACCGAAGTCAGCTTGCAGGTGCCCGGCCCGCCACAATGAGTTGCTAGAGTGTGATGGAACAAGGAAGTCCCAGCCAGCCAAACCCACCCCTAACCCGGACGACGCTGGGCCAATTGTGCACCACCGCTTGGGTCTCCCGGTCACGGCCAGCTATGACATAGCTTGGGATCTAACCCGGGTATGTAGTGACGCCTTAATCACTGCGATGCAGTGCCTTAGACCACTGCGCCACTTGGGAGGCCCTCAATACATATTCTTTCATCCTTTTTCTTTTAGGTGGTCTGCCATAAGAGACAGAATTTTAGATTTCGTTTTGGTCTCAAGACTTATCAAGCACACATGAATCTAACAGTGAGTGTACAAAACATTAAGAACACCTGCTCTTTCCGTGACATAGACTGACCATGTGAATCCAGGTGAAATCTATGATCCCTTATAGATGCCACTTGTTAAATCCACTTCAGTCAGTGTAGATGAAGGGGGTGAGACAGGTTAAAGAAGGATTTTAAGCCTTGAGACAATTGAGACATGGATTGTGTATGTGTGCCATTCAGATGGTGAATGGGCAAGACAAATGTTTTAAGTGCCTTTGAATGGAGTAGTCGCACTGGTTTGTGTCAAGAACTGCAACGCTGCTGGGTTTTTCACGCTCAACAATTTCCCATTTGTGTCAAGAATGGTTCACCACCCAAAGGACATCCATCCAACTTGACATAACTGTGGGAAGCATTGGAGTCAACATGGGCCAGTATCCCTGTGGAACGCTTTCGACATCTTGTAGAGACCATGCCCCGACTAATTGTTCTGAGGGTGGGGGGGGGGGGTGCTCTTAATGTTTTGAACACTCAGTGTAGGTTATACTTGTGGTTGTGGTTTGGGTCTTGGCTATGGATCTTGGACACAAGTGTTAATCTTAGTTTAGGTCTGGATCAGACCTGGGTTCAAATACTTTCACATACATTTCAAAATAAGTATTTGGACAATTACTTTCACATACATTTCAAAATAAGTATTTGGACAATTTTTCCTTTGAAGAATACAAGTAGTTGAATATTGGTTTAGGAAATAATTTGCAAAAGTATTGGCATGTACAGTTGATGTCGGAAGTTTACATACACTTAGTTTGGAGTCATTAAAACTTGTTTTTCAACCACTCCACACATTTCTTGTTAACAAACTATAGACCAGGCAAGGAGGGCATTAATCAGAGAGGCAACAAAGAGACCAAATATAACCCTGGAGGAGCTGCAAAGCTCCACAGTGGAGATTGGAATATCTGTCCATAGGACCACTTTAAGCCGTACACTCCACAGAGCTGGGCTTTACAGAAGAGTGGCCAGAAAAAAAGCCATTGCTTAAAGAAAACAATAAGCAAACACGTTTCCTTGATGGCCAAAAGCCATGTGTGGAGACTCCCCAAACATATGGAAGAAGGTACTCTGGTCAGATGAGCTTTTTGGCCATCAAGGAAAACGCTATGTCTGGCGCAAACCCAACACCTCTCATCCCCCTGAGAACACCATCCCCACAGTGAAGCATGGTGGTGGCAGCATCATGCTGTGGGGATGTTTTTAATCGGCAGGGACTGGGAAACTGGTCAGAATTGAAAGAATGATGGATGATGCTAAATACAGGGAAATTCTTGAGGCAAACCTGTTTCAGTCTTCCAGAGATTTGAGACTGGGACAGAGGTTCACCTTCCAGCAGGACAATGACCCTAAGCATACTGCTAAAGCAACAGTCGAGTGGTTTAAGGGGAAACATTTTAATGTCTTGGAAGGGCCTAGTCAAAGCCCAGACCTCAATCAAATTGAGAAAATGTGGTATGACTTAAAGATTGCTGTACACCAGTGGAACCCATCCAACTTGAAGGAGCTGGAGCAGTTTTGCCTTGAAGAATGGGCAAAAATCCCAGTGGCTAGATGTGCCAAGCTTATAGAGACATACCCCAAGAGACTTGCAGCTGTAATTGCTGCAAAAGGTGGCTCTGCAAAGTATTGACTTTGGGGGGGGGGGGGGGGGGGGTGAATAGTTATGCATGCTATAGTTTTCTGTTTTTCTTGTGTTATTTCTTGTTTGTTTCACCCCAAAACATATTTTACAGGTAAGGGGAGACGAGTGAGCCCACTGAAGTACCTGGGAGCGAACAGACTCAGGGACAAACAACCGGTTAGGAGGACCGCTCCCAGGGTCAGCTTGTAGATGTTGAGCCTGTCTAACAATCCCTTCGATGTCACATGTAATGGCAGCAATACTGCAGGTAGGAGGCAAGATGGTTTCAGGGTTACTACCAGTATCAACAGCAGAATGAACACGAGACAGGGCGTCAGGCTTGACGTTGCGTGACCCAGGACGGTAAGACAGGGAAAAATTGAATCTACCAAAAAATAGTGCCCACCTGGCTTGACGGGGATTGAGCTGCTTCGCTGACTGGATGTATGCAAGATTTTTATGATCCGTCAAAACGATGAAGGGTTGTTCCGCCCCCTCCAACCAATGCCGCCACTCCTCGAGAGCCAGCTTAACGGCGAGCAGTTCACGATTGCCAACATCATAATTCCTCTCTGCCTGAGAAAGTTTTCATGAAAGAAAAGCACAGGGATGCAGTTTGTTATCTTCAGGTGAACGTTGTGACAACACCGCACCTACCCCAGTGTCGGATGCGTCCACCTCCACGACAAACAGGCGGTCGGGGTCAGGCTGCATCAGAATGGGAGCCGAGGCAAAGCGATGTTTCAGCTCTTTGACCGCTGATTCAGCCCCTTCATTCCAAGCGAACGGTAGTGAGATGGAGGTGAGAGCGGTGAGTGGCGCAGCAATGCGGCTGTAGTCTTTGATGAACCTCCTGTAGAAGTTTGCAAACCCCAGGAATCGTTGAAGTTGTTTGCGGGTGGAGGTGGCTGGCCAGTCCGTGACAGCAGAGATCTTAGCTGGGTCCATCCGCAACTCCCCCTGAGCTATTATGTAACCCAAAAAAGAGGTTTCAGACACATGAAATTCACATTTCTCCATCTTCACAAATAGTTTGTTTTCCAACAACCTTTGCAACACCTGGCGCACATGCAGTTCATGTTCCTGGGAGGACTTTGAGTAAATCAGGATATCATCCAGATAGACAAAAACAAAACGATTCAACATGTCCCGAAGGACATCATTCACTAGTGCCTGAAAAACAGCAGGGGCATTAGACAAACCAAAAGGCATAACCAGATACTCAAAATGTCCCAAGGGTGTGTTGAAGGCAGTCTTCCATTCATCGCCTTTACGAATGCGCACCAGGTGATACGCATTTCGTAGATCCAGTTTCGTAAAGATAGTTGCACCATGAAGGAGGGGAAAAGCAGAATTAATTAAAGGCAGAGAATATTTGTTCTTAATGGTGATGTTGTTAAGTCCACGGAAATCAATACAGGGTCTGAGGGTCTTATCCTTTTTCCCAACAAAAAAGAATCCCGCTCCTACAGGTGATGACGAAGGATGAATAATACCTGCCGCCAAGGAGTCCCGAATGTAGTTCTCCATAGCCTCCGTCTCCGGGCGGGAGAGATTGTACAGGCGACTGTTAGGTAGAGGGGCTCCTGGCTGGAGGTCAATGGCGCAGTCGTATGGCCGGTGAGGAGGAAGAGAAGTAGCTCTGTGTTTGCAGAAAACGGATGCCAGGTCATGATACACGTCAGGGACAGCAGAGAGATCCATGGACTCCAGTGGAGGTTGAGGAACAGTGCTGGCAGGGGTCTGAGCAGAACACAAACAGTTAACATGACAAAATGTGCTCCATGAAACAATTCTACCTGTCACCCAATCAATGTGTGGATTGTGTCTTATGAGCCAGGGGATACCAAGGACCAGGGGGGTCTGTGGGCAGTCAATTATGTGAAATTGAATGTTCTCCTTATGATTACCCGACACTCTGAGACAAACAGGGACAGTCTGATGAGTAATACGGGTCAACAATTGTCCATTTAGACCCTTAGCCTGCAGCGGACGGTCCATAGGAACAGTCTCTAAATCCATTTGTTGAGCCAACTCTCGATCTAAAAAGCTTTCATCGGCACCAGAGTCAACTAGCGCACCAACAGGGAAATTCTGGGACTGCCACCGGAGGGATGCCTTGAGCAGAATGCGGGGAGAAGAGGAAGAATCCGCTGCTCGGCTCACCAAAACTTCTCCCATTAATGATGAGCCGGCCCTTTTCCCGGACGAACTGGGCAGGAAGGAACGAAATGACCAGCTTCTCCACAATACAGGCAGACACGAGCCTGAATTCGACGTGCACGCTCCTCTGAGGACAACCGTGCACGACCCACCTCCATGGCTTCGGGTTCAGTGCTCCTAGTATTGACTCGGGAAGACTCTGCCTTCTCCGTAGGGAAGAGTTGTTTGACGGAGTTGGTTGACGACAGACAGGTTGCTTGGAACTAACACTCCTCTCACGGCGGCGCTCCCGAATCCGATTATCCAACCTGATGGTGAGTGAAATAAGATTATCCAGCATAGGCGATTCATCATATGACACCAATTCATCTTTCAAAGTCTCAGACAAAGCATTAATGAACACTCCTTGTAATGCCTCGTCATTCCAACCACTCACTGCCGCTAAAGTCCGAAACTCCACTGCCATCTCCGCCACACTGCGAGACCCCTGCCGAAGAGAAAACAACTGTTTAGCAGCCTCCTTGCCCCGTACGGGGTGGTCGAAAACCTTCCTCATCTCAGTGGTGAAGGCAACGTAAGAGTTGCAAACGTCCGACTGACTCTCCCAGACCGCTGATCCCCAAGAACGAGCGGAACCGCTAGTAGAGTTGATAAGGTAGGCAATACGGGATCTTTCTGAGGCGTAGGTGAGTGGCTGTTGTTCAAACACTAACGAGCATTGAGTAAAAAAATCACCACAGGTTCCCATGTTCCCGTCATAGCGCTCTGGAGCAGGAACAAAAGGCTCTCTGATCTGTGTTGGAGGAGCAGGAAAAACAGGCGGAGCGGGAGAAGGAGCAGTTTGTATGCCATGAACGAGGGGTGCGGTATTAACTTGGGTAGTAAGGGCAGACACTTGATTGGTGAGTAATTTAACCTGATTAAGCAGCATCTGACTGTTCTCAGAAATAGTCATAAACAAAGTATCATGTTGGCCAAGTAAAATGCCCTGATTGGCTATGGCAGTCCGAATTTGAGTGAACTCTGGGGTGGTATCTGAGCTACTGTCTGCTGGGTTCATGTTAGGTCAGATCATACTGTCACGATTTAAACTGAATATGAACCCAAATGCAGACAACTACACCGAGCCAGAGAAGGTTTAACAGGTTTATTTCAAAGTTAAATTGTCCAGGTTTCCAAAAATAGGGGAAGAGCAAGTCCAGGTCTACAGGGAGGGTAACAGATCCAGAGTTCTGAGCAGGAGTGGTACCGTAACGTCCTAGTGTCCGTAGTGAGTCCAAATGTGAGGTCCAGTAGTGGAAAGCAGGATGGGGGTGGCAGGAGTGAAGCGGAGGCAGGAGTCAGGTTCCAATAATATGGTCGTCTTGACTATGATCTGACGATGAGTGGCAAGTTTGACCGGGTCTTTAAGGCTGAGGTGATTATGGTGAATGAGCTGCAGCTGGAACCCTGACTCCCGCACACCAGACTTCACTCCTGCAATTAAGAACAGACAGAGGGGAGGGGGAGAGCAGAGAGAGAGAGCTACCTAGCAGCAGTAGGCCTAACATCATCTCCGCCGCCCGCTCCGTCTCCTGGATTATTCTGCATCTTTTTTTGAATCTGTTAATAAATACTCACCTTCGTTCAACTCACCTTGTCCTGGTCTGCTTCTGGGTTCTGGCTTAGAAAACCGTGACAGAACGATCTGGCCAGAGATGAACCCAGCGGACCTGGACTCTGTTCGCCATGCCATTACCCATCAGGAAAGGATGTTGGGACAACACAGCACGGCGCTACAGGAGATAGCGTTGTCGGTTCGGAACTTTTCGACCAGTCTGACGAAGATCCAGGCTCAGCTCAGTTTGCCGGTGGAGAATCCACCACCGGTTTCACCCCTTTCGCCTGCCGCTTCTGGAGCTGTGCCCTTCCGTGAGCCCAAGGTTCCGACGCAAGTATGAAGGGGATTTGGGAAGATTCCGTTCCTTTCTTATGCAGTGTGGATTAGTGTTCGATAGGATAGCCTTTGTTATTGAATTGCTGTGTGGTAGAGCCCTGGAGTGGGCTTCAGCCGTATGGGAACGACAGGACACCTGCATGGCGTCATACCAGGAGTTCACGGCAGAGATGAGGAAGCTGTTTGACCATCCAGTCCGAGGTAAGGACGCAGCTAAGCGCCTGTTTTCTCTTCGCCAAGGAGCTCGCAGCGTTGCCGACTTCGTAATCGAATTCAGGACATTGGCTGTGGAGAGTGGGTGGAATGAAGAGTCACTGCAAGCAGCCTTTTATCAGGGGTTGTTGGAGCAACTCAAGGATGAGCTGATCTCCTATCCGGAGCCTAGTGACCTGGACAGTTTGGTAGCTTTGTCTATTCGGGTGGATAACAGAGTTCGAGAGAGAAGGAGGGAGAAGCAATGGGGCCCGTCCAATCAATCAGCTTCTCGGTTCCCAGTCGGGTCAGGAGGTGGACCAGAACGCGTTGATCATTGTCCACCACACGGGATTAGTGGAGAGGTCCTGCCTCCAGATTCTGAACCCATGCAAGTGGGGCGGCACGGGTTAACCAAGGAGGAGCGCCAACATAGACGTGAGACCAATCGCTGCCTCTACTGTGGTAGTTCGGGACATTACATCTCCACTTGTTCCCAGCGGCCGTCAAACTGCCCGGCTCGCTAAGTTTGGGAGGACTTTTAGCGAGCCAGTTTCAACCTCTCAATACCCCCGTCAGACCCCGTTTCCCGGCTACCCTCATGAACAGGAATCAGAGTTTAGCGATTAACGCTTTCGTCGATTCAGGTGCCGATGGCAGCTTTATTGATGCCGACGTGGTGGAACAGCTGGGGCTTTCCAAGGAGCGATTACCGGAAGCCATTGAAGTTACCACTCTGAACGGCAGTAGTCTGGCACGTATCACGATGAGGACTGAACCGGTTAGCATGCTGTTGTCAGGGAATCATTCTGAGGTTATCTCATTCTTCATTCTGCCTTCTCCCCATGTTCCTCTTGTCCTTGGATACCCCTGGCTGAAAGAACACAATCCCTCGTTCGATTGGGTGACTGGCAAGGTAACTAGTTGGAGCATTGATTGTCATGCTAACTGCCTCAAGACTGCCTGTTCCCATTCTGTTCCCAGTCAGGTCATTGAGGCTAACCCCCCAGATTTGTCCCTGGTTCCCGAAACATATCACGAGTTGGGGGAAGTGTTCAGTAAGCAGAGGGCTCTGTCACTCCCTCTCCACCGACCATATGATTGTGCCATAAACCTGTTCCCTGGAGCTGCCTATCCCAAGGGACGGTTATACAGCATCTCCCGACCTGAACGTGAAGCTTTGGAGACCTACATAAAGGGGGCAGGATTCTTATTTGTGAGTAAGAAGGATTGCTCTCTTCGACCTTGTATTGATTATCGGGGGTTGAATGATATCACGGTCAAGAACAAGTATCCCCTGCCCTTGATGAGCTCTGCTTTCGACTCCTTACAGGGTGCTACTGTTTTCACCAAGCTGGACCTACGCAATGCGTATCATCTGGTCCGGATCAGAGAGGGGGACGAGTGGTTGACTAGTTTGAATACACCGATGGGTCATTTCAAGTATCAGGTGATGCCGTTTGGACTGACCAATGCTTCAGCAGTGTTCCAGAGTATGGTGAATGACATCCTGAGAGATATGATTGGTCTTTTTGTGTTCGTTTACCTGGATGACATTCTTATCTTCTCTAAGGAGCCTTCCAGCCACGTCCAGCATGTCAAGCAGGTTCTGCAGCGATTGCTGGAGAATCGCCTGTTTGTGAAGGCCGAGAAGTGTGAATTTCACGCCCACACTACATCCTTCCTCGGGTACATCATCTCCAGGGGAGAGATTAGGATGGACCAAGAGAAGGTTAGGGCGGTTCTGGATTGGGCCCAGCCCAGTACGAGATTGCAGCGCAAAGAGGTTTCTGGGGTTTGCGAATTTCTATCGGAGATTTATCCGTGATTACAGCCTGAGGTTATCTCATTCTGTAATCCTTTAACTGCCCTGACTTCTAGTACCAGAACCTTCAGTTGGAATCCTGAGGCGGACCGAGCATTTCTGGATTTGAAGAGGCGATTCACCAACGCTCCGATTCTCTCTCAACCTGACACTGCCCGTCAGTTTGTCGTTGAAGTGGATGTGTCTGATGTGGGGGTTGGCGCCATCCTGTCCCAGCGATGCTCCACTGACGGTAATCTCCATCCCTGCGCCTACTACTCTCGTCGTCTTTCGTCTGCGGAGAGGAACTACGATGTGGGTAACCGGGAGCTTCTCGCGGTGAAACTTGCCTTGGAGGAGTGGCGCCACTGGTTGGAGGGGGCGGAGCAACCGTTTGTTGTCTGGACTGACCACAAGAATCTTGCTTACGTGCAATCGGCTAAACGTCTCAACTCCCGTCAGGCCAGGTGGTCGTTGTTTTTTGGACGCTTTAATTTTTCCTTGACGTTCCATCCGGGGTCTAAGAACGGCAAGGCGGACGCCTTGTCCCGGATGTTCTCCAAGACGGTGGAGAGCGGGGCCAAGACTGAGACGATTCTTCCCCGGAACCTTGTCGTGGGAGCCGTTATGTGGAGGATTGAGGAGGAGGTTATGGCGGCCCTTCGGACGCAGCCCGGCCCCGGTAACGGTCCACCCGGTCGGTTGTTTGTGCCTGAGTCGGTCCGTTCGGCTGTCCTCCAATGGTCCCACGCCAGCAAGATGGCTTGTCACCCTGGCATGGCTCGGACGATGGCGCTTCTACGCAGATGATTTTGGTGGCCTGCCATGGGAGAAGATACTCGGAGGTTTGTTGCTGCCTGTCCAGTTTGTGCGCAGAATAAGAGTGCCAATCGGCCCAGCTCTGGACTTCTTCACCCCCTACCTATCCCCCGGCGACCATGGTCGCATCTGGCCCTGGACTTTGTCACTGGGTTGCCCTCTTCTGAGGGGAACACGGTCATTCTGACTATTGTGGACAGATTCAGCAAGTTCGCCCACTTTGTGCCCATCTCCAAGCTTCCCTCTGCCTCTGAGACGTCCAAGATCCTGGTTAGGGAGGTATTCAGGGTCCACGGATTGCCTAGTGACATAGTTTCCGACCGTGGCCCTCAGTTCACCTCTGCTGTCTGGAAATCCTTCTGTTTGGCCATTGGAGCTACAGTCAGTCTCACATCTGGATTTCACCCCCAATCTAATGGACAGGCGGAGAGAGCCAACCAGAAGATGGAATCCACGCTGCGCTGCCTTGTTTCCTCCAACCCCACCTCTTGGGTCTCTCAGTTGCCTTGGGTTGAGTATGCCCACAATACTCTCCCTACTTCTGCCACTGGGATGTCTCCCTTCCAGTGCCTATACGGCTACCAACCCCCCTTGTTTCCTTCTCAGGAGAAGGATCTCTCGGTTCCCTCTGTCCAGGCCCACATTCGTCGTTGCCACCGGACCTGGCATCGGGCCAGAAAGGCCCTCCTTAGAGTTTCTGACCGGTATCAGCTCCAGGCGAATCGTCGCCGTAGTCCAGCCCCCGCTTATGCCATCGGAGATAGGGTCTGGTTGGCTACACGGGACCTTCCTCTGCGGACTGAGTCAAGGAAACTGTCGCCGAGGTTCATTGGTCCGTTTGTGGTGGAGAGAGTGATTAATCCTGTTGTGGTTCGACTCAAGTTGCCGAGTACGCTCAGAGTCCATCCCACCTTCCATGTCTCCTGCCTCAAGCCTGTTCTCCTCAGCCCTCTGTTGCCCCCTCCGCCCCCTCCTCCTCCTCCTCGGATGATCGGAGGAGGTCCTGTCTACACGGTGTGCCGCATCATGGATTCCAGACGGCGGGGCCGGGGTTTCCAGTATCTCGTGGACTGGGAAGGGTATGGTCCTGAGGAGAGGAGTTGGATTCCTCGGCGTCAGATCCTTGATGCTGACCTCCTTCGTGACTTCTACCGCCTCCATCCTGGTGCTCCGGGTAGTCCGCCCGGTGGCATTCATCGGAGGGGGGGTACTGTCATGAACCCTGCGTCCTGAGTCTGTTCCTGCCTGTGTTGCCGTTTTTCTGCTCTGAATCTCCTGTTTCCCGAAGGTTCCTGAACGCACCCTGTCCGGTTGCCGGGCGACGTAGCTAGGCGGGTGATCTCTCGATTACCCGCACCTGCTTCTCATCAGCTTCGGCACACCTGGTCCTGATCATCATCCCTTCATAAGCTCTGACCTGACATCCATTCCCTGCCGGATCGTTAGCCATGAACAGTATGTTTGTCAGCGTATCAGCCTCTGAGTTACTAGCGTTAGTTTTGTTGTTTTGCACCTTGTTGGCTTGCCGTGTACTTACCTCCGTTTTTTTCTGTCTACAGTCATTCTCCCGGGAACTTTCACCCAACCCCTGCCTGGTTGTCGGCGGCTGCCGTGCCATCATTGGATCTGCCACTTCACCTCCACCAACTCATCTCCGCCGCCCGCTCCGTCTCCTGGATTATTCTACATCTTTTTTTGAATCTGTTAATAAATACTCACCTTCGTTCAACTCACCTTGTCCTGGTCTGCTTCTGGGTTCTGGCTTAGAAAACCGTGACATATGCCGATCGATTAAATAGACTGACACTCGAGAAAAGCACTGAAATACAAAGCACAACAATGAGGGAATGTCTGTGTTGTCACTTCCTGTAAACTTCTCAATCCTTTATACACACTATATATAATGTTGCAAAATATGGACGGGATAATCAACGAGGGGCTATGGATTCTATTTAAAATAATGAACGACGTGGAAGGTGTGTTCCACGACGTAATAGTTGGGAGTCAACTCCAAAAAAAAATATTCCTCGACTCCTTGCCCGTCGACCCCCGGTGTCGACTCCCATTTCAGCGTGTCAAGCTTCGATTCCGCTAGATTAGTTTTTTTTGCAACGGTGGAAACTAGCCAGACATAGGTAGGCATTATTTTCCAGAGAACGCATAGAGCCCCGAGTTGATTATCCCTTTTATACCATGGCTATGATTTAACACATGTCACTAGAAATATGTGTTCATTTGCCGTAAGAAATGTGTCCAACATCCACTGAAGTAGCTAGCAAGTTTACTACATAGCTACAGTAGCTGCCGTGGTAACCAAACAGACTTGCTAGTTTAGCTAACCAAACCCATCAGTCCTAGCTTGCTATTATGAAAGTCAAATCAAACAATACCAATAATGTTTTCAATTCGACTTTTGCTTTCAAAAGCAGCTAAATCAAAACATGTAAGAATTAACTATATACAGTATATCCATGTAATTCTACCATGCCGACATACTGTGCGTTATAGGGAAATAATGCATGCTCTAAAATGCCCTTCAAGCCAATAAAAAACGCTCTAGATCTTGTTGTGTCTGGTACTGGTGTGGGTCTCGGTCTCAAGGGGTCTATTATCAAGCCAATAAAAAATTAGTATTCAACAATGCCATGGTATAAAGAGCAATAATAGTACCTTGAAATTCAACAACTCTCTCTCTCTCTGTAGCTATGCATTGCAGCTGTGAATCAATACTATCCCTAACAGGTGCGATCCTGGTCATTTTAACAGTATCAGTTTCATGAGGGAGACTGACAATTTGACAGAAGCCATCAATCATAGCTTCCTCTGGAGAAATTCCTGTTACACCACGAGGAGCGTGCTCTGTGTTCTTTGTGTATATTCAATATTCAGCATATACAGTATGTCTTCACAAAGATATATAGAAGAAAGTAAAGACAGAAAAAAAATAACACAATACTTGTTGTTGATTCCTCATGACCGTGACTATATTCTGCACCCGCACCAAGGAGAAGGAGGTAGTGTGACGTATCACAGCATCATGTATACTTCAGTGGGGGAAAAATAATTCGACCTTACAGAGAGAGAGGTCTGCCTACACTCTGGGAAGAACACTCTATGAGAAAATTGAGTACTGGTGTAGAGGATAGAGCAAGGTGAGATTCATGGGTGGGAAAAAGGAGGAAAACATTTTCAGGACAAACTCCTTCATTCTTTATTCCCCTGGTATCTGTCACTGCGCTCCCACCTTCGCTCCCAACCCCCAATTACTGGGAAAAAAATCATCCAGCTTTTTGCCTCTCAAGAAATACACAGGCTCTCTGTCAGAACTCAATTCGGTTTTGGTAATGAGGCTGTGCTTGTGCATTTCCCCATGCAAACAGGCCAATCTGCCAACTGCCAGCACACACAAGGACTTTGCATAGCGGGAAAGCTCGGTGGAAATTGACTGGTAAAAATGTAGCTTTTTTCATTAGGTCACAATTCAGTGTTCACCCTTGAATGTCCCCGAAATCGGAGGGATTTCTTTTATATAAAAATGAGAATTGTTCTTCATCTGTAGGCCTATGTACTCTTTATCATTATATTTTATAAAGTACATATATTTTCTATTTAATCGAGTGGAAATAAAACAAGAGCTGTTTAATTTTGTTTATGTGATTTCAGTTATATGAACTGAAAACAACTTGCACACAGCACACAGCAAGGATGGGGTTGAATGAACTGTGTTTTTAAAGTCTACCCTTTAAAGTCTATGCTTCATCGTTGTTTCATTCTATTAAAAACAAAGAACTATGTTTTAAGTGAGAAGTAGGCACTGGTCTGAAGCCAAAAAAGAAAAGAAATTAATGAGCACCACAATGCGTATTTCACCCATGCTCTACCAAGGTTTTCCAGCACACAGCTTTGACCTACTACAGTATGTTTGTCTATTGTACTTCCAACAATGTGTTGGAAGGTTGCTTAGGATTCAAACCTTCTCAAGCAGCCTAATTCAAACTCTTCACAGGGATAATGGACTTTACAGTGTCCTGCTATTAAAATAGTGTATATATCATTAGGCTGTATGTACTGTGTTTTGTAGATAGAGGCCTATTGTAAATGTGTTTTATGTAGTGTCATCATCTTTATTGCAATAAAAAAATACAAATACACACATAAAGTCATTTGACAGAGGTAATGAACTGTCCATTGTTCAGCACTGCAATTGATAAAACAGGACCATGTTTGAAAAATGTGGTTCTGAGCTCATGTCGATATTACACATGTAAGCTAACAGTTACATAAATAAGGAATGCAGACAGGCTCTATAGACCTCTATATCTACACTGGAAGCAAGGACCCATCCTGCAAAGTGGCACAGAACACGTACAGCACCCAAAGGGGGTTTCTACACATCTCCCACTCTTTGCCCTGCATCGACTCCGGATGCACACCACACACCCTCTCTTGCGCCCTTCAAACTTCACCTGCTTTGAAATGAGTTACAACTCGGTCCACAAACCCAACTCGGTCCACAAACAAAGATGCTGAGACGCGATACTCTGTCGTACCATTGTGACATAGCTAGAACACCATCCGCATGCACAGACGAAACACGCACCTCCCTACAACTCTGGTACGCGTCCTGCATTCATTTGAATGTGTAGACAGTTGGAGAAAGAGCTTGAGCTGAGAATTAGAAAAGTATGAAAGCCAACGGTTCAATATTCTAGAACACTGCTATGCGTATGTGTACATGTTTAGTACTGTGATAGACCCTTTACGCTATGAACCTTGTTATAGATACGTCAAATTGACGCTATTTAAATGGACAGTGTGGTGATGACAGCACGCGTACATTCCAAAATGTTTTTGTTGTTCATTCACTCAGTACTGATTGAAAGTTTATTTTTATTGCTTGGTAAATTTTTGGGGTCTTAAACAGTTGTGTTGATGTCCCGACTTCCTCCGAAGCTGCCTCCTCTCCTTGTTCAGGCAGGCTTCGGCGTTCGTCGTCACCGGCCTTCTAGCCACTGCCGCTCCTCATCTCATTATTCCATTTGTTTTGTCTTGTTTATTACACACACCTGGGTTTTGGAATATATCCTGTTATTCTGTGATTTACCCTCTTGCGCCTGACTCCTTCGAAATCACTCATCACAGAATCACACACCAAGACATGGAGTCAACAGGAGAGGAGCAAATGCCTGGAGTCGTGGCGTGGGTCCGGGAGCATTCTACGATGCTAGCCAGCTTGGGAGAAGTGATGGATCGGGTTCTCCAGGTCATCCAACGCCTAGAGAGGAGAGGACCCGATCTTTCGGGACCAGCTGAGTGACCGGATCCAGCCACCCACACCCCAGCACCCAGAGGGATTCATATATCCCGACCAAGGGATTTTGACGGGACTGCTGCCCGCTGCCAGGGATTCCTCCTGCAACTGGATCTATACTTCTCGACCATCAGCCAGGCTCCATTGGAGCGGAAGAAGGTGTCCACCCTCGTCTCCTGCCTCTTGGGGAAAGCCCTGGAGTGGGCCAACGCGGTCTGAAGTGAAGGAGGAGCCGCGTTGGACAACTACAGGGAGTTTGCTCGCCTCTTCCGGGCCGTCTTCGTTCACCCGCCGAGGGTTGAGAGGCGGGCGAGCGGCTGGTCCACCTGAGGCAGGGGACGAGGACCACGCAGGACATGGCCATCCGGTTGGAAAACCTGCTGGCTTCTAGAGGACGTCCTGGAAGGGGCATGCCCGTTTCACCACCCCCGCCCCCCCCCCCCCCCCAACCCGGATCACGAGATGATGGAGCTGGGTGGTGCGGCGATCCGGGAGAGCGGAGGACGAGTGCGCCAGTGTCACTCTTGTGGCACAAGAGGACATTCTACTGCACTCTATCGTCACCGTTCTTTTGGGACTGGAGGCGGCAGGCAGGGCACTCTCGTGTCACCCCAGGTATTGAACACCCACACTCGTTCAGAGCCCTCTGCTGCGCACTGTACCCTACACATCCACTTCCCTGATTACACGGTAGTTCCCCAGTGTAAGGTGCTGGTCGATTCAGGCGCAGCTGGGACCTTTATGGACGGGTCGTTAGCATATAGCATATAGCATATAGTATAGGTATTAGTCTAGGTATTACATTGGGTCCCCTATCCATTCCACTCCCCATCAGAGCACTTGACAGTCGACCATTAGGGTCTGGGTTTGTTAGGAAAGTTACCGCACCAGTCACTATGGTTATGCATGACACCCATAGAGAGCAAGTCACCTTTTTTATTATTGAGTCTCCTGATTTCCCTGTTGTGTTGGGTCTTCCCTGGTTAGCACTACATAACTCCACCTTTTCATGGCCGCAGAGGGTTCTCACGGGGTGGTCGCGAGAGTGTCAGGGTAGGTTTCTAGCTGTTTCCATTGGTGCAACCATGGTGGAAGGTCCAGACACTACCTCCACCGTGCGCATTCCCCCCGAATACCTTGATTTGGCGCACGCATTTTCCAAAATTCAGGTGACCAAATTACCACCTCATCGGGCGAGGGATTGTGCAATAAACCTCCGGGTAGATGCTGTGCCTCCCAGGAGTCATGTGTTTCCCCTGTCGCAGGCTGAAACGGAGGCGTTGGAGACATACGTCTCCGAGTCCCTGCGCCAGGGGTTCATACATCCCTCCACTTCGCCCGCCTCCTCGAGTTAATTTTTTGTGAAGAAGAAAGACGGAGATCTGCGCCCCGTCCCCCTGAACAAGGGGACAATACGTTATAGTTATCCTCTACCCCTCATTCCATCTGTGATCGAGTCAATGCATGGGGCGCGCTTCTTCACCAAATTAGATCTCCTGAGTGCGTACGACCTGGTGCGTGTCCGAGAGGGGGACGAGTGGAAGACAGCATTCAGCACAACCACGGGGCATTACGAATACCTGGTGATGCCTTACGGTTTGATGAATGCTCCATCCGTCTTCCAGTCCTTTGTGAACGAGGTGTTCCGGGACATGCTTGGTCGCAGTGTAGTGGTCTACATCGATGACATTCTGGTGTATTCCGCTACGCACGCCGAGCATGTGTCCCTGGTTCGCAAAGTGCTGGGCCGACTGTTGGAACATGACCTTTATGCCAAGGCAGAAACGTGTCTGTTTTTTCCAACAGTCCGTCTCCTTCCTCGGATACCGCATTACCACCTCAGGTATGGAGATGGAGGGAGATCGCATTTCAGCCGTGTGTAATTGGCCGACTCCAACCACGGTAAAGGAGGTGCATCGCTTTATTGGCTTTGCCAACTACTATCGGAGGTTTATCCGGGGATTTGGCAAGGTCACAGCTCCCATCACCTCTCTGTTAAAGGGTGACACGTCCCGGCTCCGCTGGTCTGCTGAGGCTGACAGGGCCTTCAGTAACCTGAGGGTTCTGCTCACCTCGGACCCGGTACTGGCCCATCCCGATCCATCACTACCGTTCGTAGTGTAGGTGGATGCGTCCAAGGTAGGGATAGGCGCTGTACTATCTCAATGCTCAGGCACGCCACCCAAGCTCTGCCCCTGTGCCTTCTTCTCCAAGAAGCTCAGCCCAGCAGAGCAGAACTATGACTTTGGTGATCGGGAGCAGTTGGCTGTTGTCCGAGCCCTGACTGTGTGGAGGCACTGGCTCGAGGAAGCGAAACACCCTTTCCTCATCTGGACGGACCACCGTAACCTGGAGTACATCCGGGCAGCGAGGAGGCTGAACCCTCGCCAGGCCAGGTGGGCCCTATTCTTCACCCGGTTTGATTTTACACTGCCTGCCATCCCGGGTACGAAGAACGTGAAGGCAGATGCACTGTCACGGCTGTACGACACAGAGGAGAGGCCCATAGACAACACCCCCAAACTCCCGGCTTCCTGCATTGTGATGCTGGTAGTGTCGGCGATGGACACGGACATAGAGCGGGCGTTACGCACAGAGCCATCTCCACCTCAGTGCCCAGCTGGGCTGCAGTACTTGCCGTCTCTTGCCCGTGACCGTCTGATCTATTGGGCACACACATCCCCCTCCTCTGGTCACCCAGTTATCGGCAGTACAGTGCGCTGCCTGACCGGAAAGTACTTGTGGCCTACCTTGGCTAAGGACGTGAGGGTGTATGTCTCCTCCTGCTCGGTGTGCGCCCAGAGTAAGGCACCTAGGCAGCTCCCAGTGGGTAAGTTACAGCCCTTACCAGTTCCACAACGGCCATGGTCCCACCTGTGTATTGACTTTCTCACTGATCTTCCCCTCTCTCAGGGTAACACCACCATCCTGGTCGTTGTGGACCACTTTTCAAAAGCCTGCCGCCTCCTTCCTCTGCCCGGTCTCCTCACGGCCCTGCAGACTGCGGAGGCCCTGTTTACTCACGTCTTCCGGCACTAAGGGGTGCCAGAGGACATAGTGTCTGACCGGGGTCCCCAGTTTACATCCAGGGTCTGGAAGGCGTTCATGGAATGTCTGGGGGTCTCGGTCAGCCTGACCTCTGGGTTTCACCCCGAGAGTAATGGGCAGATGGAATGGGTGAATCAGGATGTGGGTAGGTTCCTGAGGTCCTACTGCCAGGACCGGCCGGGGGAGTGGTCGGTGTTCTTGCCATGTGCAGAATATGTCCAGAACTCTCTCCGCCACTCCTCCACTAACCTATCGCCATTTCAATGTGTTTTAGGTTATCAGCCGGTTCTGGCACCGTGGCATCAGAGCCAGCACGAAACTCCTGCGGTGGATTACTGGTTTCGGCACGCAGAGGATACGTGGAACGCTGCTCACGTCCACCTCCAGCACGCCGCGCATCGGCAGAAGTTCAACGCTGACTGTCACCGCAGTGAGGCCCCGGTCTTGGTACCGGGTGATCGGGTCTGGCTCTCGACCCGGAATCTGCCCCTCCGCCTGCCCTGCCATCAGCTGAGCCCGCGGTTTGTGGGGCCGTTCAGTGCGGCAGGTTCCTCCGCCCCCTCTGGACATCGAGGGGGCCACGGCGTACTCCGTCCGTTCCATCCTGGATTTTAGTCATTGGGTAGGGGGCCTTCAGTACCTCATGGAGTGGGAGGGGTACGGTCCGGAGGAGCGGTGCTGGGTTCCGGTGAGGGATATCCTCGATCCCTCCCTATTGCGGGATTTCCACCGTCGCCATCCGGCTCGCCCTGCTCCGCGTCCTCCTGGCCGTCCCCGAGGCCGGTGTCGGCACACTGCTGGAGCTGCGCGTCAAAGGGGGGGGGGGGGGGGGGGTTCTGTCACGACTTCCTCCGAAGCTGCTTCCTCTCCTTGTTCGGGCAGGCTTCGGCGTTCGTCGTCACCAGCCTTCTAGCCCCTGCAGCTCCTCATCTCATCATTACATTTGTTTTGTCTTGTTTATTACACACACCTGCTTCATATCCCCTCATCAGTACCTGTATAAGTGTTCCCTCTGCCCCCTTGTGTTTGTGTGTGATTGTTTATTGTGGAGTTTAGAGAAGCTCGGTGGAGCTCCTTGTATTTTGTATCGCGGGGATATTTCCCCGTGTGCCTTGTTGTTTCCAGTACGCCTGTTTTGCGCACTGGAGTGTTTTAACGCATTACTGCGTAACTCTGTGTTTCGGAATAAATCCTGTTATTCTGTGATTTACCCTCCTGCGCCTGACTCTTTCGAAATCACTCATCACAGTTGAAAACAGTTTCACTTTGTCACTAAGTTGGCAAGCATGGCATGGTCGCGCAAGCAAGCAATGATCATTATGATGTTGTTGTTTTACCTGGATGCTTTGTGTGCAATCCGCACACTTGGCTACTTTTTACTTGTGGATGGGGACATCAAGTTTTCAGGAAGAGTGTGCAAAGCTGTCATCGAGGCAAAGGGTGGCTATTTGAAGAATCTCAAATATAAAATATATTTTAATTTGTTTAACAAATTTTAATTTGTTTAATTTGTTTAACTTTTTTAGTTACTACAAGATTCCATATGTGTTATTTCATAGTTTTGATGTCCTCACTATTATTTTACAATGTAGAACATTTTCAAAATAAAGAAATACCCTTGAATGAGTAGCTGTTCTAAAACTTTTGACCGGTAGTGTATATGACATTGAATATCCATATGAGCATGGTGCAGTTATCAATACACCCAGTCACTAAAGATACAGGCGTCCAACACAACACATCACTGGGTAATACGCTTCATATTTTCAAGCATGGTGGTGGCTGAATCATGTTATGGGTATGCTTGTCATAGGCAAGGACTAGGGAGTAAAAAAACAACTAACAGAGCTAAGCACAGACAAGATCTTTGAGGAACACCTGGTTCAGTCTGCTTTCCACCAGACACTGGGAGATGAATTCACCTTTCAGCAGGATAATAGCCTAAAACACAAGGCCAAATCTACACTGGAGTTGCTTACCAAGAAGACAGTTGTCAAGGGGTGCTGAAGGTGGGTGTGGTGCATGAATCAAGCGCAGGACGCAGAAGCTCAGTCCAAAAGACTTTAGTGCAATATTCATTTAGAAAATAAGCACAATAAGCCCGAAGGCGAAATAACGGCGCACACAGGCGTCAAACAAACGGCGCACTAACATTTGCGAAAACCTCTCCAAAACACTGGAGGGAAGTACGTAGCTCCAACACAAAACAGAAGAGCAATCACACACAAAGACAAACACACACAACGAGAACTAAATAGGACACTAACGAGGACTAACAAGACACAGGTGTACAACATCAAGACAAAACCAAACGAACATGAAACATAGATCGGTGGCAGCTAGTACTCCGGGGCCGACGACCGCCGAAGCCTGCCCGAACCAGGAGGAGGAGCAGCCTCGGCTGAAACCGTGACAACAGTGAATGTTCCTGAGTGGCCGAGTTACAGTTTTGATTTAAATCTCTTGAAAATCTATGGCAAGACCTGAAAATGGTTGTCTAGCAATGATCAACAACCAATTTGACAGAGCTTGAAGAATTTTGAAAAGAATAATGGGAAAATGTTACACAATCCAGGTGTGGAAAGCTCTTAGAGACTTACCCAGAAAGACACACAGCTGTAGTCGTTGCAAAAGGTGATTCTAATATGTATTGACTCAGGGGGTTGAATACTTATCTAACCATGATATATCAGTTTTTTATTTTTCATGTTTTCTTTCTTTAAAAAAAAAACAAATTGTTAGAGTATTTTGTGTAGATCGTTGACATATATAAAATAAACATTAAATCAATTTTAATCCCACTTTGTAAATCAACAAAATGTGGAAAAAGTCAAGGGGTATGAATACTTTCTGAAGGCACTGTACTTATTCAACATAAAACATTACAACTGGGACAAAGTGAGTCAGACTTACGTAGTCGTCGTATGATTCGTGTGTGACGGGTATCAGTGGGGGTCTGTATCCGGGGTTCCCTGGTGTTCCCCTGGCCCTGGGAGTGGGTACTCCTCTCGTTAATGTGGCTTGTGGCAGGGCACTCCGCTTACCCGCTGTCCCCCTGGGTGCAGTTGCCCCCCTGACTGGTGGGAGGGGTGGGGCCGCGCCGCCCCGTGCCCTGTTTAAACATAGATGAGATCCCAGCATGATATTACATAGTCTGGCCATCTCGAACATTGACATTGTCCCTTGTGAATTAAGTACATTTATATGGTAGCATACTCTGAGTACTGTATGTTGAGCAACATAGACCAAAAAACATCACTATGGTATTGATCGCATCTCAAAAATGATTGTTATTCAATGTGGAAATGAAATGCTCCTTTCTTGATTTCAAACAACTATGTGCAAAAGTGGAATGGTAACTGATCTGTTTCTAATGTGGGCAGATATTATACAGACTGCCTCAGCTGGTGGTGGTCACAAGCTTGAGTGTTGTGGAAGAGAAGCATAACCTTTTCTGCTTAGACAGATACAGTCATAATGATGTTTGAAGAAGAACAGTCATCATATCGCTTTTCTCCCAGACAAGCTATTCATTCGGACACTGCTCTGTTATTCCAATGACCCGGGGAAGCGGCTCTACCTGCATTTGTAAAGAATCCTCATGTCAGTCTGTGTCACATACAGAAGCAGCCCTGGCAGCAGGTTGGTGTTTATTGGGATGACTCATGTACTGGAGGCAGCTCTGCGGAGTGGTCACTAGTTGGCCACCAAGACATCAAATCTGATTTTAAACCTAACCCTAACCTTAACCCTAACCTTAGCCACTCTGGTAACCCTAATGCCTAACCCTAACCTTAAATTAAGACCAAAAAGTTACTTTTTGTTTTCATGAATTTTTACGATTTAGCCAATTTTGACTTTGCAGCTGGCCCATTTGGCATAAATACCTCAGTTCTGCCTCCAGAACGTCAACCTGTATCCTGGCAGGGAAATCACTCAGTTCTGCCTCCAGAACGTCAACCTGTATCCTGGCAGGGAAATCGCTCAGTTCTGCCTCCAGAACGTCAACCTGCGCCCTGGCAGGGAAATGCCCCGTCTCCCTCTGACTCCCTGTGCTTATCCCAGTGAGGGAGACTATAATGTTTAGGGTGCACTAACAGCTATTTGACTGTGCACATAACTTGCACCAACAGTAACAGACCAAAAGGCAAATGGGCCCTGGTGTGTCTGAGCTGAAATTAGGGTGTTGGGAGACGGATACTGAGGTGCTTTCTTCGGTACTGCCTAGAAGGGCCAGATGAGCACCACAGAGAGTCCAGTGTGGACTTAAGGTCCTAAAGCTGTCTACATCTGGAGAACATCCAGACGTTTTAACACTAGCAAGACAGAGGAGGCAGAAGCTACACAGTCTTCTGGTACTGCAGATCCTTCACTAAAGCTAGCAGTCCATTATGATCGGAAAATACAAAGACTCCAAGGAGAATTACGGCCACATTACCGGTGCATATTTCTCATGGAGATTTACAGTAATGGCTTAAGGAGCATGGCATAAGGAGTGAATCAGAGGAGGGACATGGTTGTGATTCTAAATGGGCAGAATCAGAATCATGTGAGAACAGGGGCTGTGTTTAAGCTTCATTAACAGCTGAGGTAGTATAGTGCAAGTCGTCAAAGTATGCTCAAAATCCTTGAGGGACTGTCACACTGAAGACATGGTCGAGGTGTATAAAATATGAATTATTGCGGTATATACAGTGGGGAAAAAAAGTATTTAGTCAGCCACCAATTGTGCAAGTTCTCCCACTTAAAAATATGAGAGAGGCCTGTAATTTTCATCATAGGTACACGTCAACTATGACAGACAAATTGAGAAGAAAAAATTCCAGAAAATCGAGAATTTATTTGCAAATTATGGTGGAAAATAAGTATTTGGTCACCTACAAACAAGCAAGATTTCTGGCTTTTCACAGACCTGTAACTTCTTCTTTAAGAGGCTCCTCTGTCCTCCACTCGTTACCTGTATTAATGGCACCTGTTTGAACTTGTTATCAGTATAAAAGACACCTGTCCACAACGTCAAACAGTCACACTCCAAACTCCACTATGGCCAAGACCAAAGAGCTGTCAATGGACACCAGAAACAAAATTGTAGACCTGCACCAGGCTGGGAAGACTGAATCTGCAATAGGTAAGCAGCTTGGTTTGAAGAAATCAACTGTGGGAGCAATTATTAGGAAATGGAAGACATACAAGACCACTGATAATCTCTCTCGATCTGGGGCTCCATGCAAGATCTCACCCCGTGGGGTCAAAATGATCACAAGAACGGTGAGCAAAAATCCCAGAACCACACGGGGGGACCTAGTGAATGACCTGCAGAGAGCTGGGACCAAAGTAACAAAGCCTACCATCAGTAACACACTACGCCGCCAGGGACTCAAATCCTGCAGTGCCAGTACATGTCCAGGCCCGTCTGAAGTTTGCTAGAGTGCATTTGGATGATCCAGAAGAGGATTGGGAGAATGTCATATGGTCATGAAACGTGGCTGGGTCTTTCAGCATGACAATGATCCCAAACACACCGCCCGGGCAACGAAGGAGTGGCTTCGTAAGAAGCATTTCAAGGTCCTGGAGTGGCCTAGCCAGTCTCCAGATCTCAACCCCATAGAAAATCTTTGGAGGGAGTTGAAAGCCCGTGTTGCCCAGCGACAGCCCCAAAACATCACTGCTCTAGAGGAGATCTGCATGGAGGAATGGGCCAAAATACCATACATTGCCAACAAAGGGTATATAACAAAGTATTGAGAAACTTTTGTTATCGACCAAATACTTATTTTCCACCATAATTTGCAAATAAATTCATTAAAAATCCTACAATGTGATTTTCTGGAGAAAGAAATTCTCATTTTGTCTGTCATAGTTGACGTGTACCTATGATGAAAATTACAGGCCTCTCTCGTCTTTTTAAATGGGAGAACTTGCACAATTGGTGGCTGACTAAATACTTTTTTTCCCCACTGTATCACTGTCTGAGATATGAAATATTATATATTTATGAAAACGTTACATAATTAACTATATGTGCTTGAAACAAAATATTAATCATTCATCAAACGGGGTATGAGTATTAAACGCAATAAAGCCAAGATCACATTTTGATTATGATCGCAGTTAAAGTTCACATGGATGCAAAACAAAACCACACACACGCACACGCACACATACACCGACACACAAAAGCACTCCCCCCCTCCCCCCCCCCCACACACACACACACACAGGCACACACACACATGCCCAATCAATGACCATTAATCAGTTGGGATGGCTCATGGCTCATCTTGGCAAATGGTAATCATCTAAATAGGTACCGTGTGGTTGTGGTGGAAGCCAGCCGTAAGCCCCGCCCACGAACAGTCCTCCCTCTGCTGGTGTCTTCTGATCCTCCGTTCAAGTAGGAGAGCTCCCTCAGCTGCTCCTGTCTGATCTCATCGTTGTAGTCCTGTGGAACAGAATACAACAGTTCTCACATTAAATAAAATAGGACATTTTTCTTAGGACCGCAACAGATGTTCGCAACTGCAGCAAAGCTCTCCTAAATAAAAATGATCCTGATATGCACAGGAAATGCATGATTTAGTTTAACACTGAATATTAATGTAGAGAATGTTCTAGTCAGAGTACTGTAGAGGTACAAGTCTCAGTATACTGACAGTTCTTAGAATATTTCATAGACGAGGGGAGATTCAAGAACATTAAAAAAAATTGCAGCATTCATAGTCAGTGTCTAAAAAGATAACGCCAGACTGTCCTCCAAAACACATCCACACAGAAAAAACGGAGTGGAAATGTAGTAACACTTTCAATGAGTCATAAACACATAGCTAATGCCTTATAAGTTAATGTATCTGCCCCATAAGTCATCCAAGGTCCATGGCCTTGGTTAGCTACATCATGTCCTTACTCCCTCAACAGGGCCACTGATCTATAATTATGTATAATTATTATTATTATTGTTGTTATTATTATATAAAAGGGCTGGATGGGTAAAAAAACAAACAACTGTGGGGATTTTACTACATGGTTTTCACTACATGGTTTTCACCTCCCCAGTCTTTTCGGAGGGTCACGTAAGGAACCAGGGAAAACAACTTACGTAAGGAAAACAACTAATGTAAGGACCCAGGGAAGGAGGACATGGGAGGCCATATTTAAAGCTGCCATTACATATATAGGATCTTAATTTGTTCACCCTGTTGCAGGAGAACATGTAAAAGTAAAACGTGTAGTGTATTTGAGGTTTAAAAAGGCTCCAGAAGTTTGTAATTTCCACTTTGAAAGTTCATATTTGATTTTCCATTACAAAAAATGTATCAGCCACTACAAAAATGTCCATTAATTATAATCCACATAATCATTCACATTTCCTGTTCCTGCAAGATTATTTTCCTTTTGTAGCGAACTGGCTCAAATTAAGATCCTACATTTGTAGGAACCAGGGAAAACAACTTACAGTTGCACTAAGACAGGGTTGGGAGGGCATGGGAGTTCATATTGAAAGCGTCAATAACATTGTCCTGATGTGGAAATATTGCATTGTTGTGTCTTGATTCGTACATGTTTCTCTCAGCCAGTCATTGAACATGACAATGATCTGAATCACAGGCCAGATAACAGACTGGATCAAACATATTGTATTATCTTGTCAACGGGCTTAGACAGTTCTCATTTCCTCCAACCACTTATCCTCATCCTGTTTGCAATGACAGCTAGGCTAAAACAAATATGAGAGGTGGCATTGAGTACAGCATTTAGCCTCTACTTGGCTTAAACTGCTGAATGATGTGGTTGACACACATTTTATTATTTTCAGTTTGTCATTTTGCGGGCTATTTATCATCAAATGTGTTGCATTTTCAAAGCGAGTTTGTGTTGAGAATGATTATGGAGATAGGGTTTGAACACAATGCATTGCCAGGTAATACACTATTTAACTTGTGATATCATGCATAAACAAATGTATTTTATACCACAAGCATCTATCTTATATGCTCATCATATGGCATGAGATCATTAAGGTCCATTATTTTCATATCTACTGTAACTTCAAGGAAGGGTACTGTCACGATCGTCTATGAAGTAGGACCAAAGCGCAGCGTTGGTAGCGAACATATTGACTTTAATGCAATACACGAGAATACAAAACAAAACACGATCATGAAGTCCTCAGTGACAACGACTGAACATAGAACAAAAACCCACAAACACAAGGTGAACACAGAACGTTTAAATATGGCTCCCAATCAGAGATAACGAGCCGACAGCTGACACTCGTTACCTCCGATTGGGAGTCATTTGACCAAACAAGGAAAACACAACCAATGACAACCCAACCAAACAAAACACAACCAAAACGAACACACCCTGGCTCAAAATACAAAGTCCCGGAGCCAGAGCGTGACAGTACCCCCCCCTAAAGGCGCGGACTGTGACCGCGCCTCAAAACCCCAAATAGGGGAGGGCTGGGTGGGTGTTGCTCCTCGGAGGCGGCTCCGGCTCCGGGCTTGACCACCACCCTACTTCAATCCCCCCGTAATGGCTCCGATCCGATCTGACCCAGCTGGCTGGATCAGGACAGACGACGCGCACCCCTGGCTTAGTGCGTGAGGCAGGAACGGACCGGACCTGGCTGACGATACGCACCCTAGGCTTGGTGCGTGGAGCCGGAACGGACCTCACCAGGCTGACGACTCGCATCCCTGGCTTGGTGCGAGTAGCAGGAATGGGCTGGACCAGGCTGACGACTCGCACCCTTGGCTTGGTGCGAGTAGCAGGAACAGGCTGGACCAGGCTGACGACTCGCACCCTTGGCTTGGTGCGAGTAGCAGGAACGGGCTGGACCAGGCTGACGACTCGCACCCCTGGCTTGGTGCGAGTAGCAGGAACAGGCTGGACCAGGCTGACGACGCGCACCCCTGGTTTGGTGCGAGTGGCAGGAACAGGCCGGGTCGGGCTGGCGACGCACACCGTAGGCTTTGTGCGTGGAGCAGGGACAGGCCGGGCTGAGCTGGCAACGCACACCGTAGGCTTTGTGCGTGGAGCAGGAACCGGCCGGGCTGGGCTGGCGACGCACACCGTAGGCTTTGTGCGTGGAGCAGGAACAGGCCGGGCTGGGCTGGCGACGCGCACCACAGACTCGGTGCGGAGCGCAGGAACGGGCCGGGCTGGGCTGTCGACGCACACCGTAGGTTTGGTGCGGGGAGCAGGAATAGACCGGACCGTACTGGGGACACACACCACTGGCTCTACACCGGGATCTGGAACGGGCCGGACCGGACTGGCAACACCCGCCAGTACCTCTCGCCGTGCCTCTACACCTTCCATCCCCTCTTCTACCAGTGGCCCCCGTAACCTGGCGGCCTCCTCTGCAACCCCGCTGGACCGCTCCATAGCGGCCTCCTGCTGCCCCGATGTCGTCACCCCCCCCCTAAAAAATTTCTGGGGGTCTCTCCTCCCCGTGGACCAGGCCTCCAACATTCTCTCCCACCTCTCGCTCCTCTGTCTCCAACCCTCTTCACTCAGCTCCTCAATGGGCTTGACCCAGTCGAAGCTGCCACGGAGATCAATTAGCGATGGCTCCTGGACACGCTGCTTGGTCTGGTCTTGGTGGGTTTTTCTGTCACGATCGTCTATGAAGTAGGACCAAAGCGCAGCGTTGGTAGCGAACATATTGACTTTAATGCAATACACGAGAATACAAAACAAAACACGATCATGAAGTCCTCAGTGACAACGACTGAACATAGAACAAAAACCCACAAACACAAGGTGAACACAGAACGTTTAAATATGGCTCCCAATCAGAGATAACGAGCCGACAGCTGACACTCGTTACCTCCGATTGGGAGTCATTTGACCAAACAAGGAAAACACAACCAATGACAACCCAACCAAACAAAACACAACCAAAACGAACACACCCTGGCTCAAAATACAAAGTCCCGGAGCCAGAGCGTGACAGTACCCCCCCCTAAAGGCGCGGACTGTGACCGCGCCTCAAAACCCCAAATAGGGGAGGGCTGGGTGGGTGTTGCTCCTCGGAGGCGGCTCCGGCTCCGGGCTTGACCACCACCCTACTTCAATCCCCCCGTAATGGCTCCGATCCGATCTGACCCAGCTGGCTGGATCAGGACAGACGACGCGCACCCCTGGCTTAGTGCGTGAGGCAGGAACGGACCGGACCTGGCTGACGATACGCACCCTAGGCTTGGTGCGTGGAGCCGGAACGGACCTCACCAGGCTGACGACTCGCATCCCTGGCTTGGTGCGAGTAGCAGGAATGGGCTGGACCAGGCTGACGACTCGCACCCTTGGCTTGGTGCGAGTAGCAGGAACAGGCTGGACCAGGCTGACGACTCGCACCCTTGGCTTGGTGCGAGTAGCAGGAACGGGCTGGACCAGGCTGACGACTCGCACCCCTGGCTTGGTGCGAGTAGCAGGAACAGGCTGGACCAGGCTGACGACGCGCACCCCTGGTTTGGTGCGAGTGGCAGGAACAGGCCGGGTCGGGCTGGCGACGCACACCGTAGGCTTTGTGCGTGGAGCAGGGACAGGCCGGGCTGAGCTGGCAACGCACACCGTAGGCTTTGTGCGTGGAGCAGGAACCGGCCGGGCTGGGCTGGCGACGCACACCGTAGGCTTTGTGCGTGGAGCAGGAACAGGCCGGGCTGGGCTGGCGACGCGCACCACAGACTCGGTGCGGAGCGCAGGAACGGGCCGGGCTGGGCTGTCGACGCACACCGTAGGTTTGGTGCGGGGAGCAGGAATAGACCGGACCGTACTGGGGACACACACCACTGGCTCTACACCGGGATCTGGAACGGGCCGGACCGGACTGGCAACACCCGCCAGTACCTCTCGCCGTGCCTCTACACCTTCCATCCCCTCTTCTACCAGTGGCCCCCGTAACCTGGCGGCCTCCTCTGCAACCCCGCTGGACCGCTCCATAGCGGCCTCCTGCTGCCCCGATGTCGTCACCCCCCCCCTAAAAATTTTCTGGGGGTCTCTCCTCCCCGTGGACCAGGCCTCCAACATTCTCTCCCACCTCTCGCTCCTCTGTCTCCAACCCTCTTCACTCAGCTCCTCAATGGGCTTGACCCAGTCGAAGCTGCCACGGAGATCAATTAGCGATGGCTCCTGGACACGCTGCTTGGTCTGGTCTTGGTGGGTTTTTCTGTCACGATCGTCTATGAAGTAGGACCAAAGCGCAGCGTTGGTAGCGAACATATTGACTTTAATGCAATACACGAGAATACAAAACAAAACACGATCATGAAGTCCTCAGTGACAACGACTGAACATAGAACAAAAACCCACAAACACAAGGTGAACACAGAACGTTTAAATATGGCTCCCAATCAGAGATAACGAGCCGACAGCTGACACTCGTTACCTCCGATTGGGAGTCATTTGACCAAACAAGGAAAACACAACCAATGACAACCCAACCAAACAAAACACAACCAAAACGAACACACCCTGGCTCAAAATACAAAGTCCCGGAGCCAGAGCGTGACAGGTACAAAAAAGGATTGCTCACAAGCACCCCCATTGATTCATAGTATATATAAACACATGGCCTTAAGCAACCTCTTGCTGTGTAGGGACATGTAGCATTTCTCTAAATTGGAAGTGTGCAGTTTAAACAAAGCACAAAACATCTGATTGTGCTTGTAAAGGTTGGGTGTTGACTTTGAGAAAAACAAAAACAAAGTCTGTACATGATAAGAATACTTAGCAGTAATTTTGTAGTCTTCAAAAGAGGGTTATATATATATATATACAGTTTAAGTCGGATGTTTACATAAACCTTAACTAAATACATTTAAACTCAGTTTTTCACAATTCCTGACATTTAATCCTAGTAAAAATTCCCTGTCTTAGGTCAGTTAGGATCACCACTTTATTTTAAGAATGTGAAATGTCAGAATAATAGTAGAGAGAATTATTTATTTCAATTTAAAGGCTTTTTTTCTTTCATCACATTCCCAGTGGGTCAGAAGTTTATATACACTCAATTAGTATTTGGTATTATTGCCTTTAAATTGTTAAACTTGGGTCAAACGTTGGGTGAATTTTGGCCCATTCCTACTCACAGAGCACATGCTTTTTCAGTTACATTTTAGTCATTTAGCAGACGCTCTTATCCAGAGCGACTTACAGTTAGTGAGTGCATACATTATTTTTTAATACTGGCCCCCCGTGGGAATCGAACCCACAACCATCGCGTTGCAAACGGCCATGCTCTACCAACTGAGCTACATCCCTGCCGGCCATTCCCTCCCCTACCCTGGACGACGCTGGGCCAATTGTGCGCCGCCCCGTGGATCTTCCGGTCGCGGCCAGCTACGACAGAGCCTGGATTCGAACCAGGATGCAGAGCCTTAGACCACTGAGCCACTCAGTTCTGCCCACAAATGTTCTATAGGATTGAGGTCAGGGCTTTGTGATGGCCACTCCAATAGCTTTACTTTGTTGTCCTTAAGCCGTTTTGCCACAACGTTGGAAGTATGCTTGGGGTCATTGTCCATTTGGAAGACCCATTTGCGACCAAGCTTTAACTTCCTGACTGATGTCTTGAGATGTTGCTTCAACATATCCACATAATTTTCCTTCCTCATGATGCCATCTATTTTGTCAAGTGCACCAGTCCCTCCTGCAGCAAAGCACCCCCACAGCATGATGCTGCCACCCCTGTGCTTCACGGTTGGGATGGTGTTCTTCGGCTTGCAAGCAACCCCCTTTTTCCTCCAAACATAACGATGGTCATTATGGCTAAACAGTTCTATTTTTGTTTCATCAGACCAGAGGGCATTTCTCCAAAAAGTACGATCTTAGTCTCCATGTGCAATTGCAAACCGTAGTCTGGCTTTTTTATTGCGGTTTTGGAGCAGTGGCTTCTTCCTTGCTGAGCGACCTTTCAGGTTATGTCGATATAGGACTCGTTTTACTGTGGATATAGATACTTTTGTACATGCTTCCTCCAGCATCTTCACAAGGTCCTTTTCTGTTGTTCTGGGACTGATTTGCACTTTTCGCACCAAGGTACGTTCATCTCTAGGAGACAGAACGCGTCTCCTTCCTGAGCGGTATGACGGCTGCGTGGTCCCATGGTGTTTATACTTGCGTAACTATCGTTTGTACAGATGAACGTGGTAACTTCAGGCGTTTGGAAATTGCTCCCAAGGATGAACCAGACTTGTGGAGGTCTACCATTTTTTTTCTGATACAATTAATTATAAGTGAAATAATCTGTCTGTAAACAATTGTTGGAAAAATGACTTGTGTCATGCACAAAGTAGTTGTCCTAACCGACTTGCCAAAACTATAGTTTGTTAACAAGAAATTTGTGGAGTGGTTGAAAAACAAGTTTTAATGACTCCAACCTAAGTGTATGTAAACTTCCAACTTTAACTGTATATTATATATACTCTCTATATATACACTATAAATACATGTATATATACTGTATACAAACCTGGAATAGATATAGTGTATTCAGACCCCTTGACTTTTTTAACACATTTTGTTACGTTACAGCTTAATTCTAAAATTGATTAAATCGTTTTTTTCCCTTATCAATCTACACACAATACCCATAAGAACAAAGCAAAATCAGGTTTTTAGAAACGTTTGCTAATTTATTTAAAAGAAAAAGACTGAAATATCACATTTACATAAGTATTCAGACCCTTTACTCAGTACTTTGTTGAAGCACCTTTGGCAGCGATTACAGCATCAAGTCTTCTTGGGTATGACGCTACAAGCTTGACACACATGTAGTTGGGGAATTTCTCCCAGTCTTCTCTGCAGATCCTCTCAAGCTCTGTCAGGTTGGATGGGGAGTGTTGCTGCACAGCTATTTTCAGGTCTCTCCAGAGATGTTTGATCGGGGTCAAGTCTGGGCTCTGGCTGGGCCACTCAACGACATTCAGAGACTTGTCCCGAAGCCACTCCTGCGTTGTCTTGGCTGTGTGCTTAGGGTCGTAGTCCTGTTGGAAGGTGAAACTTCGCCCCAGTCTGAGGTCCTGAGCACTCTGGAGCAGGTTTTCATCAAGGATCTCTCCTCACTTTGCTCCGTTCATCTTTCCCTCGATCCTGACTAGTCTCCCAGTCCCTGCCGCTGAAAAACCTTCAATGCTGCAGACATTTTTTGGTACCCTTCCCCCTATCTGTGCCTCATCACAATTCTGTCTCGGACCTCTACGGACAATTCCTTTGACCTCATGGCTTTGTTTTTGCTCTGACATACACTGTCAACTGTGGGACCTTATATAGACAGCTGTGTGCCTTTCCAAATCATGTCCAATCAATTGAATTTACCACAGGTGGACTCCAATTAAGTTGTAGAAACATCTCAAGGATGATCAATGGAAACAGGATGCACCTGAGCTCAATTTCGAGTCTCATAGCGAAGGGTCTGAATACTTATGTAAATAAAGTATTTCTGTTTTTTATTTGTAATACATTTGCAAATAAATCTAAAAACCTGTTTTCACTTCGTCATTATTGGGTATTGTGTGTAGATTGCTGAGGATTTCTTTTTAAAAAAACAATTTGAGAATAAGGCCAATAAGGTAATGTGGTCTGAATACTTTCCGAAGGCACTGTATATATACTGTATATATATATATATATATATAGAGTATATATACAGTGCCTTCGGAAAGGCACTTATATACACTCTCTATATATACACTATATATACATGTATATATACTGTATACAAACCTGGAATAGATATAGTGTATTCAGACACATATATATATATATATATACTACATTATTCCATATGTGTTATTTCATAGTTTTGATGTCTTCACTATTATTCTACAATGTAAAAAATAGTAAAAATAAAGAAAAACTTTGAATGAGTAGGTGTGTCCAAACTTTTGACGGGTACTGTATATTCCAGGTTTGTAGCAGTTGAGGCATACATGTAGCATAACAGATGCCATAGACAGACCTGAATGAATGTCACTTACAGCAAATGGGACAAGACAGCTTTTCTATTGGGGCTCTGTCTCCTTCTCCCTAAAGACCCATCTACCCTGGATGTATGCTAATTTAAAAGCAGATATTGAGTGATGTATGATGTTTTTATTCATTCTGTTGGTATGGAAAGGACCCCTGTGGTGGTGGTATGGTATTCTATATGTGACCCGTTTCAGGAAACTAGGCGTATATCGCAAGTTACAACTTCACAGGAGAGCCATTTGAACGTTTTATTTTTGGCAGAAATGCCTTCTGGAACATGTGAACTTTCATGTGTCTTAATAACAAACTTGTATGCCATTTGTAAATACGAATAAAATTGTTAAATTACGAGCCTTGTTGGTTAAGCCACAGAAAAAGACAGCAACCTTCCCACTAGCCATGATTGGCTGAAATAATGAGTGGGCTGGACATGCCGAGAGAGGAGTTCGGATTGGTCTGCCATATAGACAGCTTCTGTCTATTTGAGCTGGTCAGTCTGTGTTGGTAATCCTGTCGAACGCAGCTTTTTAAAAAATGTATAGTGTAGTGGAGCTGCATAAGTGTTGCTCTCCACTTTCTGGAGGATCGAGTTTTGAAATCAGTGGAATTAGAGTATGATAGCTAAAGAGATGGCATCCGTGAGGGAGACGCGTCCATCATGCATAATGATGTATAGGGGTAAGATAGTCTAGCTAACAACATTTTCAGATATTACACATTTCATTTCAAGCTAAAGTGTACTGTTAGCTAGCTAGCTAGCTAACGTTAGCTGGATGGCTCCCTAGCTAACGTTACGTGTATGACTTTATTATTTCTATCCCAGAAACATTTGCTTAGCTAGTTAGAGCCTAATGTTAGCTAACTAACATTGAACCTGGTTGGTTAGCTCCCAGCAGATTAATGCAGGGTAGTAACAACATGATTTGGCACTATGTTCATTGTTGTTTAACTAGCTAAGGTTAGCTTGCTGGCTCGTTAGCTAATGTTACGTGACGTGTGTGATCTTACACATTGTTTACCTAGCTAGGTTCATTGTTTACCTAGCTAGCTAGCTACATGTCTTAAGCTAAAGTGTACAACACCCGTTGAATATGGCCGGTGTAAATTGTTGCCAGCGGAGCTGGTTAGGCTGTTTTCATGTTATCCAGAAGTAAACGAATCATCGGCCAGAGCGTCAAGTGTGCGCTCTTAACTCTCCGAGAGCGAAACGAGATGGGCGGGGCTAAAGCTTAAGAGGGTGTGAACGATGCTGAATGGGTGTAGACAAAGAAGAGCTCTTCACTAGATACCAAAACATTCAAATGCCATTTTTCAAAGCAGAATTACTTTCCCATTGTTCCTCAAATGCAGCATATGTGTCACGCCCTGGCTCTGGGGACTCTTATATGTTGAGCCAGGGTGTGTTCTATGTTTTGTGTTCTATGTTCTGTTCTAGTTCATGTGTTTTCTAGGTTGGCCGGGGTGGTTCTCAATCAGAGGCAACGAGAATCAGCTGTTGCTTGTTGTCTCTGATTGGGATCCATACTTAGGCAGCCTGTTGTGCACTTGTGTTTTGTGGGATCTTGTTCCGTGTAGGTTTGTGTATGTTACCGAGGACTTCACGTATCGTTTTGTTGTTTTTGTTCGTGTGGTGAATTAAAATAAAAGTATGTACTCATATCACGCTGCGCCTTGGTCCAATTATTATGACGATCGTGACAGAAGATCCCACCAATACAGGACCGAGCAGCATGCCCAGGAGCAAACGCCGGAGGTAACGTTAGTGGATGTCCTCCTCGGTTGGGGGCAGATCACGGAGGAGGAGGCCGTCCGTTACCGGAGGGCGATGAAGGGGGAGACCCAGGCAGGAGAGGAGGTACGGCGCCAACCGGGCCGTCGTGGGACAGGCGAGAGGCACCCCCAATACATTTTTTTGGGGGGGCACATGGCATGGACGACGGGGCTGCTGGAGGCAGATAAAGGGCGAGTTTGTGGACGAGGAGAGAAGGCCACCAGGTTATGGGGGCCATTGGTCATTAGAGGGAAGGAAAGTGTAGAGGCACGGCGAGAGGTACTGAGGTGTGTTACCAGTCCGGTCCGGCCCGTTCCTGATCCCCACACAAGGCCAGTGGTGTGTGTTCCCAGTGCGGTCCGGCCTGTTCCTGTCCCTCGCACCAAGCCTGTGATGCGCGTCGCCAGCCCGGCCCGGCCTGTTCCTGCCCCTCGCACCAAGCCAATGGTGCGCGTCGCCAGCCCGGCCCGGCCTGTTCCTGCCCCTCGCACCAAGCCAATGGTGCGCGTCGCCAGCCCGGCCCGACCTGTTCCTGCTCCTCGCACCAAGCCAATGGTGCGCGTCGCCAGCCCGGCCCGGCCTGTTCCTGCTCCCCGCACCAAGCCAGTGGTGCGCTTCGTCAGCCCGGTCCGGCCCATTCCTGCTCCCCGCACCAAGCCAATGGTGCGCGTCGTCAGCCCGGCCCGGCCTGTTCATGCTCCCCGCACTAAGCCAGTGGTGCGCTTCGTCAGCCTGGTCCGGCACGTTCCTGCTCCCCGCACCAAGCCAAGGATGCGCGTCGTCAGCCCGGCCCGGCCTGTTCCTGCTCCCCGCACCAAGCCAGTGGTGCGCTTCGTCAGCCCGGTCCAGCCCATTCCTGCTCCCCGCACCAAGCCAATGGTGCGCGTTGTCAGCCCGGCCCGGCCTGTTCCTGCTCCCCGCACCAAGCCGGTGGTGCGCTTCGTCAGCCCGGTCCGGCCCATTCCTGCTCCCAGCACCAAGCCTGTGGTGCGCGTTGTCAGCCCGGTCCATTCCTGCTCTCCGCACCAAGCCTGTGGTGCGTGTCGTCAGTCCGGCACAGCCCGTGCCTGTTTCACCGGTGCCTGGTCAGGTACCGGTCAGCTGCTCCACACCGGAGCCTAAGCAATCTGCTCCACCGATGTCCAGTCCAGCTCCAGCCAGCGGGGCCAGACCAGACCAGGGGCGCTACGGGGGGGTTGTTAGAGGGTGGTGGTCACGCCCGGAGCCGGATCCGCCTCCGAGGCGGAATGCCCACCCGGCCCCTCCCCTGTTGGGTTTATGTTGGCGCGGTCGCAGTCCGCGCCTTTGGGGGGGGTACTGTCACGCCCTGGCTCTGGGGACTCTTATATGTTGAGCCAGGGTGTGTAGGGTCTATGTTTTGTGTTCTATGTTCTGTTCTAGTTCATGTGTTTTCTAGGTTGGCCGGGGTGGTTCTCAATCAGAGGCAACGAGAATCAGCTGTTGCTTGTTGTCTCTGATTGGCAACCATACTTAGGCAGCCTGTTGTGCACTTGTGTTTTGTGGGATCTTGTTCCGTGTAGGTTTGTGTATGTTACTGAGGACTTCACGTATCATTTTGTTGTTTTTGTTCGTGTGGTGAATTAAAATAAAAGTATGTACTCATATCACGCTGCGCCTTGGTCCAATTATTATGACGATCGTGACAGTATGACATACAATTTTGTAGCTCTGAGTCTCGACTTTTATCCAATGTAAAAAACAGCATTTCAAATGTTGCTATATAAGACCAAATCCAGGTGGTGAGTCACATATAGTAGATGGGTGTACAACAGCGCACACAGCAGAGAGACTTTATAGAATATAATAACTTGTTTTTCAGTCACTTGATTGTGAACAATACCGATGGCCACTGGCTACTCTTATGGACACTGAAAACGAAATGCTAACATTGTCCCACAGACCAAGTTTGCGACGTCAATGAGATTCACTCATTCATGCCTTTCCTTTTAAACAGTGATACATTTCATGTATAATGTCAGCATTACCTGATTGACAGTGACTTGTGTACAATCAGACGTAATCAAAATGGCGGTATTCTAGCGAGTGAATGAAGTAAATGCAAAGTCTGTTCCTAAATGCTTTGCTCTGCAAAACAGCAAACGATGTCTTGAATAGCTTCAAGTGAAATAATTGTATTGCAGTTGCACCAAGTTTCCCCATAGCCAACACTTGATGGGGTTAAATTGGTTCAGAATATACATGTATTTGGCGATGAATAGATGTAATGGCTAGCCTGATGGGATCACTAATTAGCCTCTGAATGAAAACTGGTGGCAAAATGCTTTCAACTGAACCAGGAGGCAACAACTTTGAGAAAAACTGTGATTAAGCTCCGGTTGTAAGCCTATTTCCAGAGAAGATAATGAAACACTGGCAGAAAGAAAGAGGCTCAACTCCCCACTATAATATGACGACCAAAATACCTGATAAACAATATCATCATAACAATTTTTGGAAGATTTCTCATCCATTGTTTCACTTTTAGATAATAGTGGAGGTAATATTCCTGTATAATACCAGGGGAGTCAGACTTTGCAGTGAAATACATCATTTCAGCGTTCTTACATTGGGGGTTGGTGGGTTGTGGTGTACAGCACCCTCTCATTGGGGTCTGCATTAGCAAGCGAGAGCGTCTCTACTGCCAGTCGCCTCCATAACAACTCTTCTGTGGTCCATGCTGTTGATGACTGAGGCACAGTACAGACACACCTGTTATACTGAACAAAAATATAAACGCAACGTGTAAAGTGCTGGTCCCACGTTACATTAGCTGAAATAAAAGATCCCCGAAATTTTTCATACACTCAAAAAGCTTATTTCTCTATTTTATTTGTTGCATAAATGTGTTTACATCCCTGTTAGTGAGCATTTCTCCTTTGCCAAGATAATCCATCCATCTGACAGGTGTGGCATATCAAGAAGTTGATTAAACAGCATGAACATTACACAGGTGTACCTTGTGCTGGGGACAGTAAAAGGCCACACTAAAATGTGCAGTTTTGTCACACAACACAATGTCACAGAAGTCTCATGTTTTGAGGGAGCGTGCAATTGGCATGCTGACTGCAGGAATGTCCACCAGAGCTGTTGCCAGAGAATTTAATGTTCATTTCTCTACCATAAGCCGCCTCCAACGTCGTTTTAGAGAATTTGGCAGTACGTCCAACCGGCCTCACAACCGCAGACCACGTGTAACCACGCCAGCCCAGGACCTTCACACCGTCTTCTTCACCTGCGGGATTGTCTGAGACCAGCCACCTGGACAGCTGATTAAACTGAGGAGTATTTCTGTCTGTAATAAAGCCCTTTTGTGGAGAAAAACTAATTCTGTTTGGCTGGGCCTGGCTCCCCAGTGGGTGGGTCTATGCCCTCCCAAGCCCACCCATGGCTGCGCCCCTAGATTAGGGCCTAATAGTTTATTTGAATTGACTGATTTCCTTATATATACTATAACTCAGTAAAATTGTTGCATGTTGCGTTTATATTTTTGTTCAGTATATTTTAATACTGCACATTGTGCTGCTTGAATCACTACTCTCCTGGTACTAGTTGGCAGTATGTGGTCCAAGTCCCAACTCCTCACACAGAGTGAATGGTCTTTTCACAGATGTCGCATGCCCCTATTGGGAAAAAAACCTCTGGACCAGACGACACATTGTCTGACTACCATGACATTTTGTTTGCTTGCAAGGCGAGTTTTGGAAGAAGTCCATTGAGTCTAACTTGACAGATGAATACAGAGAATAACAGGATCTCATGCTTTGGCAGGCTGTAGTGGGTGGGCATGCCAAGGAAAATGCCAAGCGTTGGATTGGCTACTTTGGTCCTCCTCCAAACATCATTTGAACAAAAAATCCTCCTCCAACCTGGTTGCATTTAGGTGAGTTAATCATCAGGCTCTGGATCCTTGAATGACTGCAAGTCTCTCATAAGTATATGTGGGAGATAATAGGCAACACTGGGAAAAAACAAATCCCCAAAATAGCTTTTCAAGCTATAATACTTCAGGGGCAATGTCCCCTTGTTTTCTTTCCCGTCACTGAGCGCAAATTAGAACGTTGTGAAAATTCTGTGCAACTTCTGCTGCGCTTTTACTGTGAACACTGAGGCTGTGCCCGCTTTAATTTAGTTTTAACAGTGGTTATGTAGGCTACTGTGGCTATTTGATCATAATGTAGGCCTACCAGAGTGGCCTACCATCAAAAACAATGGAGAGAATGCATCACATAACATTTTAACATGGAAATAGCTGTTCTATCGTTCAGCCTACAGTAGCAGCCAATGTGTTCAATGTAGGCCTACATTCCATGAGACTTTTGAAAAAAACATGCAGGGCTTGACATTAACCTGTTTATCCACTTGTCTTTCAGACAAGGAGGTGACTGAAAATGTTGTTGTGTTGTTTGATGCAAGAAAACACTTTACAAAATACAATTGATCATTATTCCCTTACCATTATTACAGAGAACCAGACAAATTATGCTCCCCTACTGCAGCTCTGATTGGTTATGGCGCACCGGTCTGTGTAGAGTATGACCTGAGTCATGCCTGTCAATGCAATAGAATCCTACTCCGATGCGTTCTGCCTACAACAAAATATCTGCATGGTTTTGCATACGAAGTCTTGCATAGTTCATTTTGTTTCGGTATGTTGCACTGAAAGTGGCTAATATTGCGTTAATTCGATCACAATTACCACAGTAAAGGGAAACGTTGATAGTATTAACTAATAGGAAAAACTCTAGAAAGTTGAGTGAAGTTCAATCTCGTGCTTCTCTGCCCGGGCTGATATTTATTCTGCATGGCAGTCCCGGGGAGCTCGCAGCTTAGAGGTAACATTGTTCAGGGTTAGACACAGGTGTCCTTCTACTTGCAATTATAGTCTGGTGGCCATTATGAACAAAATTGAGATTTTACATATAGTCTGGACTGGGCTGGGGGGTACCTTGACCTGATCAGTGCAGCTGTCGAAGCTGAAACATATCCAGCGAAGCAAAGACTCTGTTATGTAAAACCTAGGGCAGGAAGCACAAGGAACGCCATGAGGAGACTCATCCAGCCCCTCTACCTGAGGGATTGGCAGATGCTGCAAAGCTTTATTAATATTTACAGCTCAGCCTCAGCATGCCTACACAGTACGCACATTAATTACTGCTAACTGCTGTAGGCTCAAATTCGGCAGAGCCTTGCAAGTGGCTCTATACTGGACTTGTTAATTGTGGAATACATTAACTCACTCGTTAGCTAGATGGGGGGGGGGGGGGTTACAGAGCAAAGCAAAAGCTTTATTTACATTGTAATATAGAAAATGTACTATCGCAACCTTCCAGAAAATATAACAAGTTATGTGAAAAAAGTACTACATTGTCATTCTTGAGCGATTTCTCAGTTGGGGTTGTAACAAAATGTGTTAGTGTCGACCATCCAACATTCAATCAGTCTGTCTGGAACTGTTTTAATCACTTGCTTAACCTTGTAGAAACGTTCAATTACATCTGAGAGTGCAAATAAGACCCGGTAGAGGAATCCACGAGAGCAGAGGTGCGCAGACCCATCTCAATGTACAATTTGAGTAAATGATATGGTTTAAACGAACTTACTGGAACTAGGAATTTCTTAATCTCCTCCAAGGCATGGCTCATGCGGGAATAGGCCTCTCCAGGAGGAGCGAAGGCTTCAATTAAAACATGGAGATCGTTACTCAAATGGGCATACTTGGCCTCTCCGCTTTTCCTCAACTCTTCTTCCTGAGGAAAAAAAGAGAAGGAAAAACCAGGTAAAGTATTATTGTTGGGCCTGAAAGGAGAAAGTGAAAGTGATATCAAACAGTACAGTTGGTATGATGGATATATCAAGTGAAGCATGAAGGGTTAACAAGAATAATTTGTAGCCCACAGCTGCCTATTAATAAATTAAATCTCATCAGCATGTCTTGACTTCCTCCCTCAAGAATTGGGGAAGTTGGGAGTGAGACATCCCTGTTGGATGCCAGCTTGCCTGTCAGACTGTAACCACCCACTGGGATTTACACCATGAAGCTGTGGCTGAATCATATTGATGGTTTTGGTTTACATTATAAATAAGATACTACAAAGTTGAATGATGTGTGAACGGTCTGTGTACTTTTTGGCCAATTGTTTTCTGAGTTAAAACGGAGCAATCGGCAACGTGAAAACTGACATTTTTTAAATTATTATTTTTACAGAAATCCTGAAACATTGCTTGTTTTTTTTTGTTATCTAGTTTTTTACATATAAACAATGCAACATAAAAAAAAATGTTATATTTCAATTTTCACAAGTGGGTGGGGTTAAATGTGGAATGCATTGGAGGCTACTGAGGGAGGACGGCTCATAATAACGCATGGAATGGAGTCAATGGAATGGTATCAACCACATGGAAACCACGTTTGATGTGTTTGACACCATTCCATTAACTCCATTCCATCCGTTATTATGAGCCGTCCTCCCCTCAGCAGCCTCCACTGGTGGAATGCTTGTCATTGGCCAAATGCACAGGCAACACTACCTGTGCCTTGAAAATAGGAGTTCACCCTTCTAGCCTAATTTTATTTATCTACTATCTATTAGGCAATCTATTAATAGCTATTAATTAATCTCTTAATTACAATATTGTGATATGTATCTATTTATATTTAAGATAAGATCACAACAATGATAGTGTTTATCAACCTATTAATGAACTGCTGTTACTGTAAATGGTTAGCTAACTGATATATCCTAACTCCCTCATTAACCATTGGAAATATGAGCATCTTAGACTATGTAATTTCTGAAGAGTTGTCATTTCAGAATGAGGGGTACTGTAGCCCTGCTGGGGTTGCTGTTCTGTCTGTTGAGGGCATGGGCTCGGGAAAGGAGGTGAGTGGAGTGGTCAGAGAATGACTGGGGTTGCTATTCTGTCTGTTGAGGGCATGGGCTCGGGAAAGGAGGTGAGTGGAGCGGCCAGAGAATGACATCATTCAACAGAGTGACAATGAAGAGGTAAAACAGGGTGAGAGATTCAGATTAAGAGCAAAACGCCTGAGGCTACAGAGAGACGACCTACAAATGACTGGCCAGGCCACACACACACACACACACACACACACACACACACACACACACACACACACACACACACACACACACACACACACACACACACACCTGCAGTACATTCCTCTCCCCGCACCCTTCTCCTGCCTGCCATGTACCCACTCACACACCTAACATTTAGGGAAGATCTAGGGCTGTATTCACAAAGGGTCTCAGAGTAGCATTGCTGTTCTAGGATTACTGATCAGGTTCCCCTTGTCCATGTAATCAGCAGATGCAGCCCCTATTTCAGCACTGAGGACTGGTCCCCTGTTTGAGTCATCATTATAGGAAAAGGCCCATTTAATGAATTATTGTGAAGATTATTTGTCTTTATTTTGAATTGTTGTGTCCAAAATGTGTATAACATTTTATAAAAAGGGAATATCATGTAACTATATATGGCACTATATATCATGCAGACCTAAAACTCATCAGTATTGGCAATCAGAGATGTACTTTCATGGATATAAACAATGATTTTGGGGGTTCTTATTAACATTTCAGAAAGAGGCCTATTTAATTAAATTGAATTGTATGTAGTTGCATTTTCAATTCCACGAGATGGCAGTAATGAGCAGCAATTAACCCTGGAGTCTACTTGAACTGTGTTGGTATTTACAGCTTTGAAATGATAGATGATAATTAGGAGTGACACACACACACACGCACACACACACACACACACACACACACACACACACACACACACACACACACACACACACATCTTTAAAAAGAGAGGCAGTCAGACTTTTGTATCACCATGCTTTCTGTATGGTTATATTGCATTTTACCCACCCACCCACTTGCTGTCAAATCCTTGCTTCCTCCGTCCTTGTTTCCTCCATTCCTCATCTCTCTTTCAAAGAACATTAGAGGAGGAGGCCCGAGGTGAGGAACCTTCAATCCTCTACACCAATGTGCTTTGGGAGGTGAGGAATGAATGAAATAATAAAATAATAATATATGCCATTTAGCAGACACTTTTATCCAAAGCAACTTACAGTCATGCGTGAATACATTTTACGTAAGAAATAAGGACAGAGGAAGCAAGGGTTTGACAGCTAGTAATTTTTTTTTGTCTCTGCCTGAGTGAGTGAGTAGCGATGATACCCAGGCCCTGTCCAGACACAACCCCTAGCCAACACCCTAGACACTTGTGGAGATCTGAGAGGATTGGACACGTGTAAGCAATACGGACAAAATTCCACCAAGCCTATTAGAGGGTAAGGTGGAGCTCTCACCATGTCATCACCCATCAATCCCTCTCAGGCTAGGGGTTGTGTCTGAGAGAGGTGAGGAATGGAGGAATGGAGAAATATCACCGTATCTTGACATTAATAAATGAATGAATAGCTATTAATAGATTACCTAATAGATAGTAGAGGAATAGAATCAAGTTAGAAAGGTGAACTCCTATTTTGAAGGCACAGGAAGGGTTGGCTGTGCATTTGGCCAATGACAGGCATTCCACATTTAACCCCACCCACTTGTGAAAATAGAAATATTAGGTGGGTTTTATACAAAAAACGAGATAACAAAAAACAAGCAATTTTTCCATTAAAAAAATATTTAAAAAAAGGTCCATTTTCATGTTGCTGATTTGTCAGTTTTAACTCAGAAAACAATTGGCCAAAAAGTACACGGACCGTGAGCCATATTTGTGGTTTTTAACTTGGAATTTGTGTGTGTGTTTTTTTGGTTTTACTATCCTTGTGGGGACCAGAAGCCCTGACCAGGATAGTAAAACAAGGAAAAGTTGGACAAGTGGGGACATTTCACTGGCCCCCACAAAGAAAATGGCTATTTTAGTCTTAGGGGTTAGGTTTAGGGTTAGGGGTTAGGGAAAATAGGATTTTGAATGGGTATCAATTGTTTGGTTCCAACAAGGATAGTAAAACAAATGTGTGTGTGTGTGTGTGTAACAATGCAAACACACCAGGTAAGATTTACAAAGTGGCCTGATTGCTAAAGGTCGCCACTAGAAACTGTTCTTCAGAAAGCCGGTAATTACGACAGCCAGCATTACCTTCTTATGTTGATTACATTGGGCTCTGGCACACATTCAAACACTGGAGATACTTTGATGAGAGTGATTCTCCCAGAAGCTTGATCAGTGGTGTGGTGCACTCCTCTTATCCCATCAACCCTCTTCTCCAGACCGTACGACATGACAGGCTATATATTATACGGTATAGACAACCTCATTTGGTTCCAAGGTGGAAGAGGCACTTGAGCAATCACAATATTCTTGAAACCCATAGCCTCCCTGAAGGGAAGGTCTCTATTGCTAAGTCAATGGGGCAAACTTAAAATTAATGAGAAAGTATATACATATAGAGCTACTGTAGGGTTGGCAATGACATAAACTCCTACAATTATCTGTATTCTACACAGGTAGAGCACACATGAGAAAGTATAATGACTGTATAGGCCTATATGAAAACACTATAATACACTATTTTACCACAGATCATGTGCAAAGAGACATCTAACAACAATGGCAATTGGCAATGAAAAATCAGTATATTTCCAACTACAATGGTTAGCAGGGTTGGGGTCAATTCCAATTGAATTTGAAGTTCCAATTCAATTCTAGAATTCACTATGAATTGAATTTGAATTTCAACAATCTTCAAGTTTATGGAGGACTAAAAGTGCCACAATTAAATAAATAAATACACCATTAAATAATTACTTAAATGTGTCATTAATTAATTAAAATTAGAATTAAATACATAAATGTGTAATTAAATGTATCATTAATTAATTCAAATACCGATTCATTTTATGTAAAATACATATATAATTATTTCACTATTTACATTTACATTTCATGATCCTGCATTGCAGTGATTCATGAATTACTTAAAACTGTCAAACTGACCCATCAAAGTCAGTGGGCGGGGCTAACGCGAATCTAGTCTGATCCATTGCTTTGGTCTGAAGTAGAGTAGGCCAACCTGGATAGAGACAATGGAGGATCTCCGTGAACTTTCCAGGGAGTTGGTTAGAGACATTTTAAACTTAGCAGAGGATGTAGAAGCAGGACCTGCTGACATTATCCGGAATTGATTTGTCTTGGCTTGATGCAGAGGGTAACCAATCAGGCGTTAGGTTCCGCCTACCAACTTTTGATGGGTCAGTTTGACAGTTTTAAGTAATTCAGGAAGCACTCCAACGCAGGACCATGAAATGTAAATGTAAATAGTGAAATTATTATATATGTATTTTACATAAAATGAATCGGTATTTGAATTAATTAATGACACATTTAATAACACATTTATGTATTTAATTCTAATTTTAATTAATTAATGACACATTTAAGTAATTATTTAATGGTGTATTTATTTATTTAATTGTGGCACTTTTAGTCCTCCATACAAGTTATGGAATTGGAATTGAATTGGAATTAGACTGTTTGGACTGTTTGAATTGGAATTTCAATTGTAAAAACATTCAACTTTGAAATTGAATTGGAATTCAATATTCTTACACTTCCCAATTAATGGAATTAATGCACTTAGTATCAAACATGGACTGCAGGATTTGTTTTAAATCATTCAACTTGTACTTCTATAGTTCCAGTAGGCTGCCTGAACAGTGACATGATCAGCCTGAAAGCCTGAATGAATTGCCTTCAAATTTGAATTTTGGGGGATAATATTGAATTGAGAATTACATTTTGGGAATTTACCTAACATTGGAATTGAGAGGAATTGAATTACTGTATCTCTGAATTCAAAGACTGACCTGGAATTTGAATTGAATTAAATGGAATTTACAAGGAAAGGGAATTTAATTAGAATTGAATTTATGGATGCTGGATGGTTAGAAATTATACCTCCTTTCTCAGATTGGTCATTGAAAGTACAGTAATCACTATTTAAATTAGTGAGTCAATATGTGTCTTTATGTAAGGGGTTGGTCTAGGCCTGTGCTCAAATAAATCCAGACAAACAGATAAAATGATAGGTATTTTGCTATTGAAGTCAATACTGCCCCCCCCCCCCCCCAGTATGAAATGTATGCACTCACTAACTGTAAGTCGCTCTGGATAAGAGCATCTGCTAAATGACTAAAATGTAAATAGCGAACAGACAATTGAAAACCTTTCCGGTGATTCATCTTATGAATGGAGGAAGAACTGGGTGACATTTGTTCTGTATTTTATCTGAAAGCTTTGACTTTCCTTTTATGACAATCCGATGAGCAAAATGCTTTGTTGTTTTAAAAGCCGGGGCCTGTCATTCAACATGAATGTCTTTTTTGTTTGTTTTTGTGGTTCAATATGAGTACAGCAGAATCCTTTTAGAAATGACAAAATTACAAGTTTTCAGAGGGAGCTTTTTCGTCTTGACTCTAAGGATATGGCTGAAGCTGAAGATAGTTGAAGGCAATATGAATAGGTCTCATAGGTAGACAATGGCGCAAACAAATATGACTGTATGACATGGATGACTGGTGATCTGATATGCAACATTACAGGAATGAGCAAAATAGAAAGTCAACCCTCTAACATTTTATAAATGTAACAAATTAATCTAGCTAATTAAAGTAACTATTAAAACTGATTAAAGACACCACTTATTAAATACAATTGCACACTTATTTTGATTACAAAAAAATCAACTTCCACAAGTTAGTTACACAAATTAACAATAGACAGCTAGGTTAATAGCTAGCATTATGGAACTGTAAAATAGTGTCATTAAAATTAAACTGGTGCATAGCACTGGTATGACAGGTCTGTTGAGAAGCACACCTTCAACAAACGTTCAGTCAAACACAGTGTCAAAGTATATCTGAGAACTGTGGAAATCCTTTTGCATTTGGAAGTTCTCCTCTGACAGCCAGGGACTATTTATATCAGAAAAAGGCACATGTTTCTGAGGAATGCAGAGAAGTACATTTGATGTTGCCTACTCTACTGTACTCATAGAAACACACCAATGGAGTGAATAATCTTTTTTCTTAGTTCAATAGAATCTTATATGACCCAATTTCAGTAGCAGCTCCCCAAGTGCCACTTGCCAGAGACCCCTTTCTTTCAGGATTCCCTGCTGGCACTGGGGTTCTTCTCATTAATATGACAGAACATGGTGTGACAACTTGTAGGACTAGTTATTAAACTCTGGAATCACTTCCTTACACAATCCTCAAGAGTTTCACTATAGTTGGAATGCATTAAAATCAGAAAAAGGTGGCTTATTGTTTGGTCATTGTAGAAAATGCTTGTCCTACAATTATAAGCAATAATTGAAAGGAGAGAGGAGTTTATTGGAAAGTATGACATAAAGGAAAAGTACAGATGTAGGATCTTAATTTGATCACCCTGTTGCAGGAGAACTTGTAGTGTATTTGAAGTTTAAAAAGGCTTCTGAAGTTTTTAATTTCCATTTGATTTTCCCTTATGAAAAAATGTATCAACCCTTACAAAAATTTCCATTAATTAAAATCCACATAATAACTAACATTTCCTGTTGCTGCAGGATTATATTCCTGCTGTAGCAAACTGTCTCAAATTAAGATCCTACATCTGTAGTAAGACTTCATACATCGATATAACATGTGGGCTGACAGCTGACCTTTAAATATCTACGCTACAGACATCCAATGTATAGCAAATTAGTCCTCCTCGGTGAGTAGTGTTTGAAAATGCTTCCCTAAGACTTTAAGCATAAATCATGCAGCTTGTTTGGAATTAAAAATGGCTTTCATTGCGGAATATTCCTCAAAACCAAACAAGACACCATAGAATCCCCTGACGTGTAGTCATTATTATTAGCACAAAGCATAAATAGCTGTTTGTGTGGCTGCCCATAGGTTTTGAGATAGGCTACAGTGTCATGCTGTTTTGATTTCCTCCCTTTAGAATAAGCATAAGCTTGTCTCATGTTACCAGAGAAGTACTAGAAATAGAGATACTGTAGATACTGTAGATACTGCAGTACACTATCATCCTAGTAACGGTATTTACCCCAGAGAAAAAAACAAGAGATTATGTATCTGCAGGGTGTTGCAGATTTGGGTCTTTCTATAAATAATGGGGTCAATGTGTGACATTGGGATCAACATTTCAAAATGTTCATGCTGTTCCACATGTGTACTTAGAGGAATAAAAGGGAATATATGCAAACTGGCCCATAACTCCACCTATACAACAACATAGGACTATACATCCTTTAAGCAGGGTTCATACAGGCATTGGCAAGTCAAATTCAAGGACTTTCAGGGACTTTTTCAAGCACAATTGTAATTTTCAAGGACCTCAATGTTATACAATTGTAATATAGAACCCCCCCCCCCATTACCACTTTAATAAATGTTATACAATTGGATCATTTATATAATTGTACATATAAAGCCTAATATAGAATCCCCCCTCCCCCCCAAAAGCATGCAAAAAGTGTTTTTAAAAAAGTAGGCTATTATCACTTTAAGAATAATGCATTGTTTTGGCTTTGCCAATGCATTGATATTCAACTTATTATTACATTCTAAAATATGTGAGAATAATATGGACATTGTGTGACTAAATAGATTGGATGCATGCATGGAGATTTTTCTGTAGCAGAAGCAGGCACACACAACAAAGACCTATGAATAGCATTGGCATTAATCTCAATATTTGAATCTCACCATCACTGTTTTTATAATGAGAAAGCGAGCAAAAAACGGGTTCCTTTATTTTTATGGAAGGATTTGCATGGAAAGCCAAGTTGAAGCCAACATTAGATGTCTTCCTCATAATAACCACATGTGGTTTTATCTCAACAGAGTAGCACAACACCACCCTTCAAATGAAGTGTCACAAAACTAACAAAAGTGGCCACATCTCTCAGAAAAACAGATCAAACATGAAATCACAGATCATTATAAGCAGGAGAACTTATAAATTGGCTACACTAATTAAAATATATTTTCAAGCACCAACTTGAGGAAATGTCTGATTTACAAGGTAGGCCTATTTCAGTACTTGAATTTCTGAGCTCCTAATTCATTGTCACGTACGTTGAAGGACGGGTCAGACCAAGGCGCAGCTTGAAATGCGTACATGTTTATTATAAAGATAAACACACAAACAAAAACAACAAAACAACGTGACGTGAAGTCCTAAGGCTAAACACAATACAAGCCTCAAACCGGAACAAGATCCCACAACTAATGATACAAACAGGCTGCCTAAGTATGATCCCCAATCAGAGACAACGAGCGACAGCTGCCTCTGATTGGGAATCACACCCGGCCAAACATAGAAACACAATACCTAGATTCTACACATAGAAAACATAACATAGATACTAAACATGCAGCCCCAAACTAACTAGAGTTCTATAGGTCAGGGCGTGATTCATGTTCAAGTAGGCTATTTCAAGCCCCTAGTATGGTTTTAAAATGGCAGGTGTAACATGGAAAACAAAATGTATTTGTCATGTTATTTCATTACCAGATCATAGTGTGAAGAAGCCTATTAGGCAATGCAATTTGTTGTCATTCTATCCAGAATAATCTATGGGATAGGTTGGGTGTTGCGCAATAGTCTATCCTACACTGTAGACTCTGAGGCACAAAAACATATGAAAACATGAACTCATTACATTGATGCTTTGTCTGTTAAATCTAACGAGACCCTGCTGTAAATCAAGCAGAAAACAACAGATGATCAACATCAATTCGCTAGGGATATTAGATCCAACCTGGATCCAGGCACTAGCGATGTGTGGGTTGACTCACAACCCGCAGTCCCCTCGGTTATATCCGTGGGGCGGACGGGTTTAGGGTCATTAAATATTGTGTGGCTGAAGGGCGGGTGGGTGGCGGGTGGGTTGAATATAGAGAAAACAATACCTTAAAAAATCCATAAATGTATCATTCTTGTGCAATTTATATCTATGTGATATATTGAGGTTTTTCTTTCAATATTTTAGGCTATCTGGTATTAGTGCATAAGCCTAAACTTTAGGGCTTAACTGTACGCGCGACAAATAGCCTACACAGCCAATCACCAAATAATGCTTTTGGGAAGGGGCAGAAAAAGTTAACGCCAATCCACAGAGGCAAAAAGGAAATTGTCGAAGTTTAACTCAATAAGACAAAAGCTGCAAAAGGAGAGTTGAAAATAAAGAGAAGGGAGGGCCAGAAAAGTAATTTTTGGATAAGATTTGGTGAAGTGGTAAAAGAGGATGACAGCAGTGCCGGCTGTTGTGAGGCTATATACAAATTTGACAGTCACAAGACGGGACTTTAAATAGGCCTATGGCATGTCGAGGGAACTAACTGTAGCCTACTGTTCAGATGGGTTAAGTGGAAACTGAAATCTGGACAGTGACTGTAGGTCTATAACCTCGCACATAGCCTTAATAATAACTCCTGCAGAATGAAGAATTTCTTGCAGTAAAATGATACACCAAATGTAGGCAAAATTTGGACTTGGGAACAGGAGTGGAGAAATATGATTCCTCTCTTTCTGCATCTTGAGAGAATGCAAAGCTCAGTTAAATACCATCTGTAGAGGTGCTTCTTCATCATAAAAGCTGATAGTATTTCAATCACATAAAATATGCAATGTGCATCTTATCAGAAACACATTGGGTTGTTTTCACAGCTTTCTTTTTCCTTACAACCGGTCAAACTGATGTCATTTGGCCATTTTGCACATAAAATGTTCCATTTATTATTTATTTTTTGGTGTTATTGTATTTTCTCCCCAATCCATAAAAGTCTTTGCTTCACGAAAGACGACATCGAAAACTTTACCGATGTCAACTAGATTGAAGCATTCATTCTATCGATCTATTACATTATTCTGGTGAGCAAGGGTTTATTTAGTCTTCTGGGGCAACATATAATGACAGAAGAGAAGCTAAATGTATCTAATTACAGACAAGTTGACTAACAAATAGCCTACCAAAATGTCGGAAATTATAAACAGAAACATCTAAATCAGGCAAAAAGAAATCCTGCACCCACTGTCAAAAAATCGTTCTGCTGTCACCCTGAACAGGTTTTTAGAATGTTTCGCAAATATATATAAAAAATATATATACAAATATCACATTTACATAAGTATTCAGACCCTTTACTCAGTACTTTGGCAGCAATTACAGCCTCAAGTCTTCTTGGGTATGACGCTACAAGCTTGGCACACCTGTATTTGGGGAGTTTCTCCCATTCTTCTCTGCAGATCCTCTCAAGCTCTGTCAGGTTGGATGGGGAGTGTTGCTGCACAGCTATTTTCAGGTCTCTCCAGAGATGTTTGATCGGGTTCAAGTCCGGGCTCTGGCTAGGCCACTCAAGGACATTCAGAGACTTGTCCCGAAGCCACTCCTGCGTTGTGTTGGCTGTTTGCTTAGGGATGTTATCCTGTTGGAAGGTGAACCTTCGCCCCCAGTCTGAGGTCCTGGAGCAGGTTTTTTATTTAAGGATCTCTCTGTACTTTGCTCCGTTCATCTTTCCCTCGATCCAGACTAATCTCCCAGTCCCTGCTGCTGAAAAACATCCCCACAGCATGATGCTGCCACCACCATGCTTCACCGTAGGGATGGTGCCAGGTTTCCTTCAGATGTGACGCTTGGCATTCAGGCCAAAGAGTTCAATCTTGGTTTAATCAGACCAGAGAATCTTGTTTCTTATGGTCTGAGAGTCCATTAGGTGCATTTTGGCAAACACCAAGTGGGCTGTCATGTGCCTTTCTACCATAAAGGCCTGATTGGTGGAGTGCTCCAGAGATGATTGTCCTTCTGGAAGGTTCTCCCATCTCCACAGAGGAACTCTGGACCTCTGTCAGAGTCACTATCGGGTTATTGGTCACCTTGCTGTCCAAGGCCCTTCTCCCCCGATTGCTCAGTTTGGCTCGGTGGCCAGCTCTCGGAAGAGTCTTGGTGGTTCCAAACTTCTTCCATTTAAGAATGATGGAGGCCACTGTGTTCTTGGGTACCTTCAATGCTGCATACATTTTTTGGTACCATTCCCCAGATCTGTGCCTCGACACAATCCTGTCTCGGAGCTCTGCGGACAATTCGTTCGACCTCATGGCTTGGTTTTTGCTCTGACATGCACTGTCAACTGTGGGACCTTATATAGACAGGTGTGTGCCTTTCCAAATCATGTCAAATCAATTGAATTGACCACAGGTGGACTCATCAAGGATGATCAATGGAAACAGGATGCACCTGAGCTCAATTTCGAGTCTCATAGTGAAGGGTCTAAATACTTATGTAAATAAGGTATTTCTGTTTTTATTTTTTTAATACATTTGCTAAAATATCTAAAAAACAGTTTTTTTTTAAAATCCATTTTAGAATAAGGCTGTTACGTAACAACATTTGGAAAAAGTGAAGGGGTCTGAATACTTTCTGAATGCACTATATAGTCTGGCGGTTGCAGATGGATTATTAGGATGGGTTATTAGACATTGGGTGCGGGTGAACAAACAGCTGACCCGAGCACCACTACCAGGCACAACTGTCTTCACCGGCATAACTAATGAGACAGCAAAATATTCTGGACATGCCTCACAAACACCTTTTTTCCAGCACTTGGGCTGATTGCATGCACTATCACAACAGCTGTTCGCCACTTGACTGTTATTCAGAAAATTCCTTCCTGGATCAGATGATGAAGTGTGAAAATATCATGGCATAACTAATCAGCTGTCTAATAAAAAGCATGAGCTGGCGCACACCTAGAGAACATCACAAAATGTAGTGTAGAGGTGCTGACCAACGGAGAATAAACTGTAAGCTGTAAAAACAAATAAAGAGAGTTGCACACTCTATGTATAAACTCCCAGTCATTTATTGGGTAAGAAACCACCAACGTTTCGGCATTACTGTGCCTTCTTCATGTCACACCCTGGTTCTGGGACTCGTTATGTTGAGCCAGGGTGTGTGCATTCTATGTGTTTATTTCAATGTTGGTAGTTCTGTTGTGTCTATTTCTAGGTTGTTGTATGTTTGTATTGAGTGACTCCCAATCGGAGGTAACGAGTGTCAGCTGTCGGCTCGTTATCTCTGATTGGGAGCCATATTTATACTGTGTGTTTTCACCTTGGGGTTGTGGGTTTTTGTTCCATGTTCAGTCATTGTCACTGTGGACTTCACTATCGTCATTTGTTTTGTTGTTTTCGTGGTACTTTAAATAAATAAAGTCAACATGTTCGCTAAACACGCTGCGCCTTGGTCCGCTTCCTTAGACGATCGTGACAGAAAAACCCACCACAAAAGGACCAAGCAGCGTGTCCAGGAGCAAGGTGATTGGACATGGGAGGAAGCGCCGGGTAAGGAGATCGAGAGGCTGGCGATGGCCCAGGTGGGCAAATCGTGGTCCTGGGAGGACATGCTCGGGGGCAAGGGACCTTGGGGGAGGATCAAGGCCCTGGCGAGAGAGGAGCAACGGCGTCAGCAGGGCCATCGTCGGAAGGACGAGAGGCAACCCCAAGAAATTTTTAGGGGGGGGCACACGGCATGGACGACAGAGGCAAAGATGGGGCGAATGCAGGAGGCCACCAGGCCAGGGGTACACCGCCCTGTACGTCCTGTGCGGATGCCTCACACAGAGTGTGTGAGGGTAGGCATTCAGCCAGGACGGGTGGTGGCCGCTGTTCACTCCAGGCCTCCTATCCGTCTCCACAGCCCGGTCCGGCCTGTTCCTGCCACCCGCACCAAGTCTACGGTGTGCGTCGACAGCCCTGCCCGGCCTGTTTCTGCTCCCCGCACCAAGGCTACGGTGTGCGTCGACAGCCCTGCCCGGCCTGTTCCTGCTCTACGCACCAAGTCTACGGGGTGCGTCGACAGCCCTGCCCGGCCTGTTCCTGCTCTACGCACCAAGTCTACGGTGTGCGTCGACAGCCCTGTCCGGCCCAGTCCTGCTCCCCGCACCAAGTCTACGGTGTGCGTCGACAGCCCTGCCCGACCTGTTCCTGCCACCCGCACCAAGTCTACGGTGCGCGTCGCCAGCCCGACCCGGCCTGTTCCTGCCACGCGCACCAAACCTACGGTGCGCGTCGCCAGCCCGGTCCGGCCTGTTCCTGCCACCCGCACCAAGTCTACGGTGTGCGTCGCCAGCCCGACCCGGCCTGTTCCTGCCACTCGCACCAGACCTACGGTGCGCGTCGCCAGCCCGACCCGGCCTGTTCCTGCCACTCGCACCAAGCCTACGGTGCGCGTCGCCAGCCCGGTCCGGCCTGTTCCTGCCACTCGCACTAAGCCAGGGGTGCGAGAAGTCAGCCTGGTAAGGCCCGTTCCTCCTCCACGCACCAGGCCTACGGGGTGCGTCGTCAGCCCTGTCCGGCTCGTTCCTGCTCTCCGCACCAGGTCTGTGGTGCGCGTCGCCAGCCCATTCCGGTCCATTCCTGTTCCACGCACCAAGCCAGGGGCGCGTGTCGTCAGTCCGGCTCCGGCCAGCGGGGCTAGACAGGACCAGGGGTACTGTGGGGGGTGTATCGGAGGGTGGTGGTCTAGGCCGGAGCCAGAACCGCCACCGAGGAGGTATGCCCGCCCAGCCCTCCCCTGTTTGGGGTTTTTGAGGCGCGGTCGCAGTCCGCGCCTTTAGGGGGGGGTACTGTCACACCCTGGTTCTGGGACTCGTTATGTTGAGCCAGGGTGTGTGCATTCTATGTGTTTATTTCAATGTTGGTAGTTCTGTTGTGTCTATTTCTAGGTTGTTGTATGTTTGTATTGAGTGACTCCCAATCGGAGGTAACGAGTGTCAGCTGTCGGCTCGTTATCTCTGATTGGGAGCCATATTTATACTGTGTGTTTTCACCTTGGGGTTGTGGGTTTTTGTTCCATGTTCAGTCATTGTCACTGTGGACTTCACTATCGTCATTTGTTTTGTTGTTTTCGTGGTACTTTAAATAAATAAAGTCAACATGTTCGCTAAACACGCTGCGCCTTGGTCCGCTTCCTTAGACGATCGTGACACTTCAGACCTGATGCCGAAACGTTGGTGGTTTTTTACCCAATAAATTACGGGGAGTTTATACAGTACATAGAGTGTGCGACTCTCTTTATAACTAATCAGCTGGACACCAAATGTGCATCCAACATGTATTATGCATCATTATTGAAGAACCACGTTAATGACAGTATCGATTTAGGTTTTAAGTATCAAGGTAAGGTAACTATTTCGGTTAGAAGCATTCAATTTTGCAATGCATACATTATTTCGGATTTGTGTGCCCATGAAAATGGTTTGAAATGTTACGTTGTTACACTACATTTCTGAGATCTCTACAGGGTTCAAGTTCAATGTCTAATTTAACCTCTACGGGATCGGTGTCCCTTATATGGGATGGTTGAGCTAACGTGTGCTAATGTGATTAGCATAACTGTTGTAAGTAACAGCAAACTTTCCAGGACATAGACATGTCTTATATGAGCAGAAAGCTTAGATTCTTGTTAATCTATCTGCACTGTCCAATTTACAGTAGCTATTACAGTGAAAAAATACCATGCTATTGTTTGAGGAGAGTGCACAACAACAACAAAATTATCACGGCAACTGGTTTGATACATTCACCTCTGAAGATAAATAAAGTACTTACATTCAGTAACTTTGCTCTGATTTGTCATCCTAAGGGTCCCAGAGATCAAATGTAGCATAGTTTTGTTTGATAAAATCCATTTTTATATTCAAATGTAGGAACTGGGTTCTACAGTTTGAACCCCTGCTGTCTCTGGCTCCACACCCACCCCGCCAGGCCATCTAGATGTGTGAAAGTTAGTGTATAAGCTAATGATCCATCATGTATGACATTCCTGGGAGTGTGTAAACTTACATTTTGTTTTACCATATCATTTATGTATGTTCTGTATAGTTATGTACTTGAAAATGTATCAATTGACCAATTCGGCACATTTGGGCAGACTTGATACAAAATAGTCCAGTATTGCAACGCTTCTCTGGATCAATCTGAAACTTTGCACACACACTGCTGCCATCTAGTAGCCAAAATCTAAATTGCGCCTAAACTGCAATATTATATTGTGTCCTTTCTCTTGCATTTGAAAGATGATTGAACCAAATATTTAACAGAAAACGCATGTTTTTTTGTTTGTATTATCTTTTACCAGATCTAATGTGTTATATTATCCTACATTAATTTCACATTTCCACAAACTTCAACGTGTTTCCTTTCAAATGGTATCGAGAATATGCATATCCTTGCTTCAGCTCCTGAGCTACAGGCGGTTAGATTTGGGTATGTCATTTTAGGCAAAAATTGAAAAAAAGGGTCAGATCCTTAAGAGGTTAACTGATTTAATGCTTAATATATGATATAACAACTTACACTGCCATAAATGCAAGGACAGAAAAGTAATGTTCTATCTCAATGTGATTTTGGACAAATCCATCCAGACACTACCATGATAAAGGGTTAAACATAGGTTTTAAATCGACTCGTGAATTTTATTGAATATAGCTATGATCCCCCCTTGTATCTTAATGTAATGATATGAAATGAATTGCCAGATTATTATCAATGACTTATCAACAGCTGTAACAAGTTGTCCAGTGTAAGAAATCCTCACTGGTGCCCTAGTTTATAGAATGACCCATTTACATTGACTCAATCAAAATAGTGTCCTCATGATTCTATTGGACCACTATTGGATTTACTTTGCCTGAAATAGTTGTAAAACATATTCAAGAAAACTATTGTAGCTGATATAGTTTTCTGCATCCATTTGAACATAATTGCTCAATGGTCTATGTTGAAATCAAATTAGTTTGTATTACATGACTCAAACAAGGGTCAGTTGGATTGTCTGAAATTCCCCAAGATAATTATTTATGCAAATATATGCATGCTCAAATATTCACCTTGAGAATCAGTACACCGCTGTTGTACGCATGGTATGAAGTTTTCAAAATTAACTGATCTGGAGTCATACGACTTGATACTGGATCTGTTCTGGGTAATATATGCAAAAATATGCAAGTGCAGCCTCAATAATCAAATTAGATATGAAATAAAAATGTCTGTGAAGTTCTGTTGCAGAGCTGAACTGATCTTAGAAGCTAGCAAAACCAACATGTTTATACACAAGGACTGATGGGTGGAGATGGGTGGAGATGGGTGGAGATGGGTGGAGATGTTATGCCTTGATGTTATCTTTCACATCTACTCTACCTCTCTCTCTTCCTACTGCACGCATCAATGCAGACGGGAGTCGGAGAAATGTCAAACTGTGTTGTAGGAAGGCAAGAAGCAGCATCTCCTTTGAATACATAAATCAGTGTTCAAATCGAGTCTCAAGTACAGGAAACATTGTGTTGACATTTTAGGATGACCTACCGCATGGCATGCTTTCCAGAGCCCTGCCATGAAAAAACACCAGAAAAATACAGATCAAGGTTGTCGATTTGATTGTGGCCAAAACGATGGATCAAGTCCAAGATAATCTTCAGAGTATTCATACATCATCTTATTGTTGGAGTTTTGGTGAACATAATGATGTTGCAAGGATGTTTATGTTGCAATATGAGCATATCAGATGTGAGCTTTTCGCAATCCCATTCACCTCCTTCCCTCAGACATTTCTATTCACGCTCAGTTCATATAAATTCAATTGTAAATGTGTCTGCAAGGTTATTGCAATGTTGTGCCTTATAAAAAAGCGACATTTGATTTAGTTCCAAATAGAGCAAAACATGTTTACTCTGAGGCATCATCATTGCCTTGCTACAATGTCAATTGTTCACCACTGAAAATAGTAACTAGAGGTGTATTGTTTTATAGGAATGTTTACTGTGTGTGTATCCATGGTGATACAGTACGGTCGTCTACACAAGATGTAAGATAATATGAAATGTAACAAATACAGGAGATAACTCCATGAGGTGTTTGTACAGTATGTCTCAAATAACGGACACTCTAAATGAAGGCTGATAAAGCAACCTCTCATGAAATGCATTGACTATTGCACATTCTCTAAATACCAAATGCTAGTAAAAAAGGAGCCAACATTCACTAAATGTAAAACATTTAAAGGGTCAATACTCAGTAGAAAGAAGTTATTGCCCAATAAATCTGACAGCTACCAGAATTAAAGTGTCTGCTGTGTGAGGTGTTAGAGAACATAGTTCTCCCTTTCCATCACTGAGGTTGTACAGTTCAGCAGGTCTTTTATCATCCTCTGTAGATGTGTGTATTCATGTGTCCAGGTCTAACAATAGCAATGTAACGTTATACAGCAGCAGTACACTGGGACCTACTGAAGCTCCAGTAATGTCCTGAATGAGTTACTGGGACCACCCAGACCTTTGACTTTGTTCTCGGGGCCGGTGTTGATCCTCAGATAAGGCTGGTTTCAGGGGACCACGAGTCACTGAGAATGAATAGCCTGGCTGGGAAGCAAAATGCTCTCTATACATAAAGCCCTATTATATTTATCTTGGCTATAGTAGCGTTAACATACGAACATACTGTGGAACAGCCGTGAACCTCTTTTAGTTACTTTCATGTTTTTGTATTTGAATGCATTTAAGGTTGACTTTTCACTGAAAACTGTTGTGCATCAGGCTACCACTTGACAAAATACAGGGATATATGTAATTAATGTCAATTGTGCCTCATTCAAATGATGCATCATTCAGAAAATTCTGAAGATGTTCGTTTTGACCCTTTTTGACCATGAGTAAATAGCAGAAATGTAATAAATGTTTTGAATATGTTTGTTTTCTATGATTGTGTTTTGTATTTCTGTATTTCCTATTTGTTGATTGCATTTCATATTCGTATTTGATGCCTGTATTTTAGTATTCTGCAGGGCTCAGTAGAAAAAGAGACATTGGTCTCAACATGACTCCCTGTCAAAAAAAAAGAATAGAACAGTAGGTATTTAATTTAAGGTGAAGAGGACCGAGCACGCCCCCATTCTCATCGACGGGGCTATTTTGTGGAGCAGGTTGAGAGCTTCAAGTTCCTTGGTGTCCACATCACCAACAAACTAACATGGTCCAAGCACATCAAGACAGCCCTGAAGAGGGCACGACAAAACCTATTCCCCCTAAGGAGACTGAAAAGATTGTCAAAGACTCCAGGCACCCTAGTCATAGACTGTTCTCTCTGCTACCGCACGGCAAGCGGTACCGGAGCGCCAAGTCTAGGTCCAAGAGGCTTCTAAATAGCTTCTACCCCAAAGCCATAAGACTCCTGAACATCTAATCAAATGGCTACCCAGACTATTTGCATTGCTATTTGATTTGATTTGATTACATTCCAAGGAGGTGTTGTCATCATACCTTTCCTTTGTCCCTCATGGAGCCTTTTCCGAGGATGGACATCTTTGCTCCTGTTTCTTCTTGTAATCTTTTCATGGAATTGCCCCGTGGACCCAACAGCTTCCCAACAAAATTAAACTGCAACAGAGGAGAGGAAAAGCAATGTTTCTAAAACAGCATCCTTGACAGTTTTCAATTATATACCTATTATATACCGAAGTAAATGGAAATTAGGTTACATATTGCAAGGGAAAGAAAGATTAGAGAAACATATATATTACAGTTGGCTAACAATCAACCTTTTTAAATAAATCTTACCATTCTATTCACAATTGCTGCACAAAACAAAAAAAGACCTGGAAAAAACTGCAACAATTCAACAATGTTCAGCCATGTGTGCTGCACAATACCCAGGTGAATGGGTCTTAATCTCATCTGAGGTAGAACGTAACAGGGTTTGTGTCCCAATTGGCACTCCATTCCCTTTATAGTGCACTACTTTTGACCAGGGCCCATAGGGTAGTGCACTACATACGAAATAGGGGGCCATTTGAGACGCAGGCAGTTATCAGCTCCATCCCTTAGTTAAACCGCTGAGGCTTAGTCAGTCATGTCTTATTATTGCTCAGGGTCATCAATGTTGTACGGAGAGGAAATAAAACACGTGCACCAGCCAATAAAAGTCCTGGGAATGATCCAGAGGTCAGAGCCGGGAAGAGAGAAAAAATGATTTTCTTCCCAATGGGATATCAAGGAATCATTATCCAGATGAGGAACTATCAAATGCCTGCCTTCAGGCACTGGCTAACAGAACACATCTCACAGACTGTAGGCTTGCTGTTGGACAAAAAACTAGCCCTTTGGGTTATTACTGTTACTGTCTTTTTTCTTTATCACTGTTGGAGATTGGCAGTGACCACAATGGTCAAGACAAGGGAGATGATTGTGGACTACAGGAAAAAGAAGAGGACCGAGTACGCCCCCATTCTCATCGACAGGGCTGTAGTGGAGCAGGTTGAGAGCTTCAAGTTCCTTGGTGTCCACATCCCCAACAAACTAACATGGTCCAAGCACACCAAGACAGTCGTGAAGAGGGCACGACAAAACCTATTCCCCCTAAGGTGACTGAAAAGATTTGGCATCTATACCAGGCGGTGTCAGAGGAAGGCCCAAACAATTGTCAAAGTCTCCATCCACCCTAGTCATAGACTGTTTTCTCTGCTACCGCACGGCAAGCGGTACCGGAGCGCCAAGTCTAGGTCCAAGAAGCTTCTAAACAGCTTCTACCCCAAAGCCATAAGACTCCTGAACATCTAATCAAATGGCTACCCAGACTATTTGCATTGACCATTGACCCCCCACCCCCTATTTTACGCTGCTGCTACTCTCTGTTTATTATCTATGCATAGTCACTTTAATAACTCTACCTATATGTACATATTACCCCAATTACCTTGACTAACCGGTGCCCCCGCACATTGACTCGGTACCGGTACGCCCTGTATATAGCCTCCCTACTATTTTTACTGCTGCTCTTTCATTATCTTTTACTGTTATTTCTTATTATTTGATATTGTCTTTTTATGTGATTTTTTTTAGGTATTCTTTCTTAAAACTTCATTGTTGGTTAAGGGCTTGAAAGTAAGCATTTCACTGTAAGGTCTACACCTGTTGTATTCGGCGCATGTGACAAATACAATTTGATTTGATTTGTTTAAATGGTGACCCTCAACATCATAATAGAAGTCATTTAGTTGAGTAATTTGCTAATGGAAAAGTAATTATTGTAGGACTATTCATGCAATAAAACCACAATCAGAACACCAATTTGAAACACCCCATGGGTTAATAAGTCATTTAGATTTACCACTGCCGTCACCCAAAAATCCTGCTGAGGTCTCTCCCATTCTCATTCATTTGCCAACATTTTCAAATGAATGACTTGACCTTCAAACGTTTGGTGTGACCAGCTGATAACTCAACCTCCTCTAGAGGTGAACAGTTGGTCAACTACCCATCTAGACATAATCTGCCCTGGCCTCATGAATTACTATAACCTATTCACAACACTACACGAGCCCCCTCCCCTCCCCCTCCACTGAGGCGCTGCAGCCTATTCAGCCACTAGGAGCCATGGCCAGCTGTTTTCTGTATTGCAGCAGCAAACTGACAGATACCGAAGTGGCACATGGCTGCGTGCTCATCTTATCTTATCTCTGACATCATGAAGGACCGCATGAATAGCAAAGGGATACGGTTCAGAGAAGTCCAACAAACAGTACATCGTCAACAGAGCACCACTCTACCTCCATCCATCCCTTCTTTCTGAGGTGATTGAGTTGAGCACCCTGGTGGGTATTCTGTCCTCTCTGGGGCTGCTTTGACAGGAAATATCCTACAGCTGGCTGGGAGCCCTTGAGCAGATGGTCGCCACGGCTACATTGAGAATTAGCTCACTAGGCGGCAGCAGAACAGTGGCCTGTTCTCATTACGCTAATGAATGTCTGGAGCCACTCTTAGGCTCCGTGGTGGGTAATTTAGGCTTTAGAAGGGGGCATGGTTCAGTGTTAAATGAGGTTTGAAATGATGCAAGCCACCCCCTGCAGTCCCAACACCGATAAGGCTGAGGATGTTAGAAACTGGGTGTGTTGCTAATGCAGCAATTATGTATTGGGATTTTTTTTAATTTATGGAAATACCGCATGCATTAATGAAAATAAATTATGGGAATATTTGTGTTTATATCAAGAGTATGATTGTTTTTGTGAACATAGAATCTGAAGTTTGTTGATGCAGAAAAACAAAAACAAATATTATGTCCACTTGCTAGGACAGACTTGGGGTCTCGTTACAAATCCTGTGTTCAAATCCTGTGTTCAAATCTTGTGTTCAAATCCTGTGTTCAAAATTATAAATACCAAATAATAGGGACACAGCAGTTGGACTCCTTTAAAGAGAAGCTGAATAAAAAAAACGACGTATCTGGTTGAAAGTGGCCTATGATCGATATTAGTCAGAAACATCGATTCTAGTGCCAGAATTTACTACAAAGAGTAAATAGAATAATTTTGGGCATAAAGTCAGTATCTTCCAAAACAGAGATTTGCAAGATTTATGGAAAACTATGACGTTCCTAAATCATTGGATATTTGATGATTGGGTTTTGATTTCAATCATGCCCAGTCATGGCCACTTGCCCACTAACACGGGATGATAAGCCTTAAGGGAATGGTCATGCACGGAGAAACAGCTGCGCTGAGTGCGCTCTATCCAATCGTAGCAGCAGAATCAACCTACAGACAGACCTGCCCATTTCTTTACAATACCCAATAGCATGCAGCGCCACTGACTTGTTTACTTGAGACAACATACAGATGTACAATCTTAATTTGAGCCAGTTTGCTACAGCAGGAAAATAATCCTGCAGCAACAGGAAATTAATTATTATGTGGATTATAATGAATGGACATTTTTGTAGGGGTTTATATTTTTTTTGTAAGGGAAAATCAAATAAAATCAATTTCAGACATGCTTTTTATTAAGAGGTTGGTGGCCATTCGTCACACAAATTATGGTGGCCTTTTTGGGATATTTCAACTAGGGTGACTAAAGAGGAACAAACAACAATAACTGCCAGGGTACAATATAGCGAACATAACACACCCACATCGAACCACAACCCCAAGATGCAAATCTTGTTTATAATGAGTAGCAGAAAAGCCAAAACCGGTGAGGTCAGCCCCTCTTTAATCCTCCTGTAAGGCTATATATCAAATCAAATCAAATTGTATTGGTGACATGTGCCGAATACAACAGGTGTAGACTTTACTGTGAAATGCTTATTTACGAGCCCATTTCCAACAATACAGAGTTTAAAAAGTAAGACAAATATTTGCCAAATAGAATAAAAAGGAAATAGTAACACAATAAAAACAATAATGAGGCTATATACAAGGAGTACCGGAACCGAGTCAATGTGCAGGGGTACGAGGTAGTTGAGATAATTGAGGTAATACAGTATGTACATGTGGGTAGGGGTAAACGTGACTAGGCAATCAGGATGTGTTGCATCTACACTCTTAGAAAAAAGGGTTTCAAAAGGGTTCTTCGGCTGTCCCCATAGGATAACCCTTTTTAGTCCCAAGTAGAACCCTTTTTGGTTCCATGTGGAACTCTCTGTGGTAATGGTTCTACATGGAACGCAAAATAGTTCTACCTGGAACCAAAAAGGGTTTGTCAAAGGGTTCTACTATGGGGACATCCGAAGAACCCTTTTAGGTTCTAGATAGCACCTTTTTTTCTAAGAGTGTACAGCTCAGGTCAGTCATCAAATCAAATCAAATCTAATTGTATTTGTCACATGCGCCGAATACAACAGTGAAATGCTTACCTAAAAGCCCTTAACCAACAATGCAGTTTTAACCTCTACGGGATCGGTGTCCCGTATACGGGACGGTTGTGCTAATGTGCGAAATGTGATTAGCATGACTGTTGTAAGTAACAGCAAACTTTCCAGGACATAGACATGTCTTATATGGGCAGAAAGCTTACATTCTTGTTAATCTATCTGCACTTTCCAATTTACAGTAGCTATTGTTTGAGGAGAGTGCACAACAACAAAAAACGCATCACGGCAATTGGTTTGATACATTCACCTCTGAAGGTAAATAATGTACTTACATTCAGTAATCTTGCTCTGATTTGTCATCCTAAGGGTCCCAGAGTGTCAACGATGTAGTGATGGTGTGGTGGGGAATCAGGCGCAGAAGCAGAGGTACAGTCCAACAAGACTTTACTATGCAAAATAATCCACAAACGGCAGGAGGCCAAACAGACGCGCACAGGCGTCAACACACGATCGCACGAAAACACAGTGCGCAAAACTCTCCTCAACAGAGGAGGACACTACTAATACTGGCGTACTGGAAAATAACACAGCTACGCAACCATCTGACAAGCGACAATTACACACAACACTATACACACAAACAGGGAACTAAATAGGGTGCATAATGATACCTAACACAAAACAGGTGTGGCTAACAGACAAAACTAATCAAACAGGAAACACAGAACATAGAACGGTGGCAGCTAGAATTCCGGAGACGACGAACGCCGAAGCCTGCCCGAACAAGGGAGAGAGGCCGCCTCGGCCGAAACCGTGACACAGAGATAAAATGTAGCATAGTTTTGTTTGATAAAATCAATTTTTATATTAAAATGTAGGAACTGGGTTCTACAGTTTGAACCCTTGCTGTCTCTGGCTCCACACCCACCCCGCCCGGCCATCTAGATGTGTTAAAGTTAATGTATAAGCTAATGATCCATCATGTATGACATTCCTGGGAGTGTGTAAACTTACATTTTGTATTACCATATCATTTTTGTACGTTCTCTATAGTTATGTACTTGAAAATGTACCAATTGACCAATTCAGCACATTTGGGAAGACTTGATACAAAATGGTCCAGTATTGCAAAAAATAGAAAACGCATGCTTTTTTGTTTGTATTATCTTTTACCAGATCTAATGTGTTATATTCTCCTACATTAATTTCACATTTCCACAAACTTCAAAGTGTTTCCTTTCAAATGGTATCAAGAATATGCATATCCTTGCTTCAGGTCCTGAGCTACAGGCAGTTAGATTTGGGTATGTCATTTTAGGCGAAAATTGAAAAAAGTTCTCGAAATTTTCCGGATTGACTGACCTTCATGTCTTAAAGTAATGATGGACTGTTGTTTCTCTTTGCTTATTTGAGCTGTTCTTGCCATAATATGGATTTGGTCTTTTACCCCCCCCCTACCTTGTCACAACACAAATGATTGGCTGAAATGCATTAAGGAAATAATTTCCACAAATTAACTTTTAACAAGGCACACCTGTTAATTGAAATGCATTCCAGGTGACTACCTCATGAAGAATGCAAAACTGTCATCAAGGCAAAGGGTGGCTACTTTGAAGAATCTCAAATATAAAATATATTTTGATTTGTTTAAGACTTGTTTTGGTTACTATATGATTCTATATGTGTTATTTCATAGTTTTGACGTCTTCACTATTATTCTACAATGTAGAAAATAGTCAAAATAAAGAAAATCCCTGGAATGAGTAGGTGTGTCCAAACTTTTGACTGGTAGATGTTCAGGAGTCTTATGGCTTCGGGGAAGAACCTGTTTAGAAGCCTCTTGGACCTAGACTTGGCGCTCCAGTACCGCTTGCCGTGCGGTAGCAGAGAGAACAGTCTAGGGTGGCTGGACTAGGGTGGATGGAGTCTTTGACAATTTTTAGGGCCTTCCTCTGACACCGCCTGGTATAGAGGTCCTGGATGGCAGGAAACTTGGCCCCAGTGATGTACTGGGCCATACGCACTACCCTCTGTAGTGCCTTGAGGTCGGAGGCCGAGCAGTTGCCGTACCAGGCAGTGATGCAACCAGTCAGGATGCTCTCGATGGAGCAGCTGTAGAACCTTTTGAGGATCTGAGGACCCATGCCAAATCTTTTCAGTCTCCTTAGGGGGAATAGGTTTTGTCATGCCCTCTTCACGACTGTCTTGGTGTGCTTGGACCATGATAGTTTGTTGGTGATGTGGACACCAAGGAACTTGAAGCTCTCAACCTGCTCCACTACAGCCCCGTTGATGCGAATGGGGGCGTGCTCGGTCCTCTTCTTTTTCCTGTAGTCCACAATCATCTCCTTTGTCTTGATCACGTTGAGGGAGAGGTTGTTGTCCTGGCAACACACGACCAGGTCTCTGACCTCCTCCCTATAGGCTGTCTCGTCGTTGTCGGTGATCAGGCCTACCACTGTTGTGTCATCGGCAAACTTAATGATGGTGTTGGATTCATGCCTGGCCATGCAGCCATTAGTGAACAGGGAGTACAGGAGGGGACTGAGCACGCACCCCTGAGGGGCCCCCGTGTTGAGGATCAGCGTGGCGGATGTGTTGTCCAGGATCCAGTTGCAGAGGGAGGTGTTTAATCCCAGGGTCCTTAGCTTAGTGATGAGCTTTGAGGGCACTATGGTGTTGAATGCTGAGCTGTAGTCAATTAATAGAATTCTCACATAGGTGTTCCTTTTGTCCAGGTGTGAAAGGGCAGTGTGGAGCGCAATAGAGATTGCATCATCTGTGGATCTGTTGGGGCGGTATGCAAATTTGAGTGGGTCTAGGGTTTCTGGGATAATGGTGTTGATGTGAGCCATGACCAGCCTTTCAAAGCACATCATGGCTACAGACATGAGTGCTACGGTTCGGTAGTCATTTAGGCAGGTTACCTTAGTGTTCTTGGGCACAGGGACTATGGTGGTCTGCTTGAAACATGTTGGTATTACAGACTCAGACAGGGAGAGGTTGAAAATGTCAGTGAAGACACTTGCCACTTGGTCAGCGCATGCTCGGAGTACATGTCCTGGTAATCCGTCTGGCCCTGCGGCCTTGTGAATGTTGAACTGTTTTAAGGTTCTCACTCACATTGGCTACGGAGAGCGTGATCACACAGTCATCCGGAACAGCTGATGCTCTCATGCATGTTTCAGTGTTACTTGCCTCGAAGCGAGCATAGAAGTAATTTAGCTCGTCTGGTAGGCTTGTGTCACTGGGCAGCTCGCAGCTGTGCTTCCCTTTGTAGTCTGTAATAGTTTGAAGCCCTGCCACATCCGACGAGCATCGGAGCCGATGTGCTCCTGTGAATCTGAGTACATGTGAATGTGTGAGTAAATGAATTTTTACACAAGTCTCTGTGATGGAGAACTGCTCCCTTGCTCCGAGTGCAGATGTTTTTTTTAAAAGTGGATGACAGATTTTTTTCATAATGTTTTTACAGACGGTAAGCTGCAAGCCACTTTGACCACTCAACTCGAATCAGGCCAATTTTCTTTCAAATCTATTACAATCCATTTACTGTACAAATGGTTAAACCACAGAAGGAAGAGGAAGCGAGACATCCCACTCCCTCATTTCTTCTGGTTCATATACAGTCAATGAACTAAGCAGACCAGACCCAGCTGCTATCACATTGGTGCCTATGGGAGAGCCACCCCGTTAAGCAGACTGGAAGTGACAATTTGTTTCAATGGTAAACGGCCTCAGTAAGACATCTTCATTTATCCACCATCTCTGGTTAAACATAATCTGATTGGGCATGTTTTCTGGGACTAATATGTTTCACATCCCACAGTGTCCCCAGCACGCCCTGCTCTACAAAATCACTTTGAGGGGAGATGTGCTCTGTTCACATAGGCAATGCCACACCATTGATGAATTACTGGCTTACCTATTTCAAAACATACTTTGAAAGATCAACTTCTAAACCTTTGTCTGGTCAGGTTTTGTGAATTTACTTTGCAGATGATCATCTTTAAAAATGCAAGTAGCCCATTCAGAATTCTTGCAAAAACAATGTTTGGTTGAAGATCCAATGTCTACTTGCTAATACACCACTTATATTTATTTTTGTAATTTAAATTGGTATAATGTCTGTATGCTCTTCATCTAACACAAAAGTGAATCTTTCAAGTGTCATGTCACAGGTTTAAATTGCTCTTAGATCCTGGATTGAGATGTATGCTCTCTGACGTGGCCTTTAAACACACTCCCAGACACTTGAAATATGAAGACAAATAATCACAGTGACATAACCGAGACAATCACTACCAGCTAGAACACATCTCCTTAGAGACGAGCCCTGAGATTTCAATAAAACAAAAGGTGAAACGTCTTCAATAAACACTGTGGCAACCTTCCCACTGAATGTCACACTGAACGGAATCGGATGCAAATGACTGTCTTGTCATGCAGCTCACAAAGGAGGTTTACATGGCTGTAATCTATTCAGCCTTTCACACATTTGTCTTCCAACTTCACCGCTTCACACTTGGACTATTTGAAATGCATTATTCTCCATCTGCATGTAGCCCTTTCCTGCAGTCAAATGACCTAGTGGCCTCATGGGTGGAATGTTATTCATATTTTTCATAATTAAAAAACGTTTTATTTAATTTTTACGCAGAAATTCCAGTGTTTCTACGTCAAACAGTTTTGTTATATTTCACTCTTTTGTGATGTACATACAGTGTAATACAACCATGTGTGTGAGGTGTATACTTTTGTTTCAATGTAGATTTGTTTAAGGCTAACAAGAATCACTCTGGTTTAGCCCACTGCAGTAAACTGCTGTCTTTGCCTTTCGTGTATTTGCTGCTCACTGAATAGCTGTTCCATGTTGTTGTTCATTGCCCATGTTTACAGCTGTATTAATGCAAATTATGCTTTTTGTGTAGACTACAAATTGTTTACAGCAGAAGAGGCACGTCAACAAAGGAACCCCCTCCCCCCCCCCCACGTGTGCTATGTCATGACTTACCTGGACCACCTATTGAGATGTGACTTTTGTTAAGTAAAACAGGTGTTAAATGAGGTGAAAAGGAGACTGGAGTACATTTTTACATTTTAGTCATTTAGCAGACGCTCTTATCCAGAGTGACTTACAGTTAGTGAGTGCATACATTTTCATACTGGCCCCCCGTGGGAAACAAACCCACAACCCTGGCATTGCAAGCGCCATGCTCTACCAACTGAGCTACAGGGGACTTTTAATGGTGAAACAGCCACGTCCATTTGCGATATTATAACAACAAAAAAGTTATGCAAACAACGAACACAGTTTTTTCCCCTCTGACATTACATTTACGTCATTTAGCAGACGCTCTTATCCAGAGCGACTTACAGTTAGTGAGTGCATACATTATAATTATATATATATTTTTTTCATACTGGCCCCCCATGGGAATCGAACCCACAACCCTGGCGTTGCAAACGCCATGCTCTACCAACTAAGCTACATCCCTGCCGGCCATTCCCTCCCCTACCCAGGACGACGCTGGGCCAATTGTGCGCCGCCCCATGGGTCTCCCGGTCGCGGCCGGCTATGACAGAGCCTGGATTTGAACCAGGATCTCTGGTGGCACAGCTAGCACTGCAATGCCACTTGCATGCACGATAGAAGAACACAATATGTTTTTAAAAAATGTACCATGCTGCTTGACGCTCCTCAGCTCGGCAACAAAAACAATAACTACGGGGGTGGGGTCAGCCAGTGGCGCTGTTTCCCCCTACTGCAAATGCCATCTTTAAGAAACAACTATTAAAAATGGAAACCCTATGAAACACTTGACAGATCAAAGCAACATTAGAGAGTATTGTCCTTGGCGGAGGCTATTTTAAAGACAGCTAAAACGGTCATTACGCTCCTTAAAGACAGCTAAAACGGTCATTACGCTCCGTAGAGACAGCTAAAACGGTCATTACGCTCCTTAGAGACAGCTAAAACTGTCATTACGCTCCTTAGAGACAGCTAAAACTGTCATTACGCTCCTTAGAGACAGTTAAAACTGTCATTACGCTCCTTAAAGACAGTTAAAACTGTCATTTCGCTCCTTAAAGACAGCTAAAACTGTGGAGAGCCACAGTCTACAACACACTTAGGCTACAGTAGGTAAATAAAGAATACGCATAAACAACACAATTTCACGCAGTACACCAGAAGACAATTTGAGGTGTAATCCTAACGTAGGGTTACACCTCAAAAAAGGAGTCCCTCTTTGATGGATTTCAGGATTGTGTTTGCGCACCCTAGCCCCCCACTCCAGTTCTGTGAGGCCAGAGGAGCTCTGCAGATGGTCTGAGACAGTCCCTGCCAGTTTAGCCAGCTGTGCTATTGGGTAAACCTAGTTCTGGCCTGATAGAGGGATTATAGCCTGAGGTCTGTCTGCGCTTTAATGGCTGAGGGATGACTGGGCGTCAGTGGACAGCGGCATTACTTCGAGAGAGAGAGGGAGAGAGAGAGAGAGAGAGAGAGAGAGAGAGAGAGAGAGAGAGAGAGAGAGAGACTCAGAGGGGACTCCTATGGTAGGTACACCTATAGCTCATCTCTTGGCAGTAGTACTGTAGACTACTTTATCACTGACCTCAACCCAGAGTCTATCAGAGCGTTCACAGTCAGCCTACTGACACCCCTATCAGACCACAGCAAAATCACAGTCTACTTGAACAGAGCAATACTCAATCATGAGGCATCAAAGCCAAAGGAACTGGATAATATTAAAAAATGCTATAGATGGAAGGAAAGTAGTGTTGAAACCTACCAAAAAACAATTAGGCAACAACAAATTCAATCCATTCTAGACAACTTCCTGGACAAAACGTTCCACTGTAATAGTGAAGGTGTAAACTTGGCAGTAGAAAACCTAAACAGTATATTTGACCTCTCAGCTTCCCTATCAAATCTAAAAATCTCTAACAGAAAACCAAAAGAAAAGTAACAACAGTGATAAATGGTTTGATGAAGAATGCAAAAACCTAAGAAAGAAATTGAGAAACCTATCCAACCAAAAACATAGAGACCCAGAAAACCTGAGCCTACGCCTTCACTATGGTGAATCACTAAAACAATACAGAAATACACTACGGAAAAAGAAGGAACAGCATGTCAGAAATCAGCTCAATGTAACTGAAGAATCCATAGACTCTAACCACTTCTGGGAAAATTGGAAAATACTAAACAAACAACAACACGAAGAGCTATCTATCCAAAACGGAGATGTATGGGTAAACCACTTCTCCAATCTTTTTGGCCCTATAAACAGAGAACAAACAGCAAACAAATATACATGATCAAATGCAAATCTTAGAATCAACTATTAAAGACTAACCCACTGGATTCTCCAATTACATTGAATGAACTACAGGACAAAATACAAACCCTCCAACCCAAAAAGTCCTGTGGTGTTGATGGTATCCTCAATGAAATGATAAAATATACAGACCACAAATTTCAATTAGCTATACTTAAACTCTTTAACATCATCCTTAGCTCTGGCATCTTCCCCAATATTTGGAACCAAGGACTGATCACCCCAATCCACAAAAGTGGAGACAAATTTGACCCCAAGAACTACCGTGGGATATGCGTCAACAGCAACCTTGGGAAAATCCTCTGCATTATCATTAACAGCAGACTAGTTAATTTCCTCAGTGAAAACAATGTACTGAGCAAATGTCAAATTGGCTTTTTACCAAATTACCGTACGACAGACCACGTATTCACTCTGCACACCCTAATTGAAAAACAAACAAACCAAAACAAAGGCAAAGTCTTCTCATGCTTTGTTGATTTCAAAAAAGCTTTTGACTCAATTTGGCATGAGGGTCTGCTATACAAATTGATGGAAAGTGGGGTTGGGGTGAAAAACATACGACATTATAAAATCCATGTACACAAACAACAAGTGTGAGGTTAAAATTGGCAAAAAACACACACATTTCTTTCCACAGGGCCGTGGGGTGAGACAGGGATGCAGTTTAAGCCCCACCCTCTTCAACATATATATCAACGAATTGGCGAGGGCACTAGAACAGTCTGCAGCACCCGGCCTCACTCTACTAGAATCTGAAGTCAAATGTCTTCTGTTTTCTGATGATCTGGTGCTTCTGTCACCAACCAAGTAGGGCCTACAGCAGCACCTAGATCTTCTGCACAAATTCTGTCAGACCTGGGCCCTGACAGTAAATCTCAGTAAGACAAAAATAATGGTGTTCCAAAAAAGGTCCAGTTGCCAGGACCACAAATACAAATTCCATCTAGACACCGTTGCCCTAGAGCACACAAAAAACAATACATACCTCGGCCTAAACATCAGCGCCACAGGTAACTTCCACAAAGCTGTGAACGATCTGAGAGACAAGGCAAGAAGGGCCTTCTATGCCATCAAAAGGAACATAAAATTTGACATACCAATTAGGATCTGGCAAAAAATACTTGAATCAGTTATAGAACCCATTGTCCTTTATGGTTGTGAGGTCTGGGGTCCGCTCACCAACCAAGAATTCACAAAATGGGACAAACACCAAATTGAGACTCTGCATGCAGAATTCTGCAAAAACATCCTCCGTGTACAACGTAAAACACCAAATAATGCATGCAGAGCAGAATTAGGCCAATACCTGCTAATTATCAAAATCCAGAAAAGAGCCGTTAAATTCTATAACCACTTAAAAGGAAGCGATTCCCAAACCTTCCATAACAAAGCCATCACCTACAGAGAGATGAACTTGGAAAAGAGTCCCCTAAGTAAGCTGGTCCTGGGGCTCTGTTCACAAACACAAACAGACCCCACACAGCCCCAGGACAACAACAACAACAACACAATTAGACCCAACCAAATCATGAGAAAACAAAAAGAGAATTACTTGACACATTGGAAAGAACAAACAAAAAAACTGAGCAAACTAGAATGCTATTTGGCCCTAAACAGAGAGTACACAGTGGCAGAATACCTGACCACTGTGATTGACCCAAACTTAAGGAAAGCTTTGACTATGTACAGACTCAGTGAGCATAGCCTTGCTATTGAGAAAGGCCGCCGTAGGCAGACCTGGCTCTCAAGAGAAGACAGGCTATGTGCACACTGCCCACAAAATGAGGTGGAAACTGAGCTGCACTTCCTAACCTCCTGCCAAATGTATGACCATATTAGAGACACATATTTCCCTCAGATTACAGCGATCCACAAAGAATTCGAAAACAAACCCAAATTTGATAAACTCCCTTATCTACTGGGTGAAAAACCACAGTGTGTCATCACAGCTGCAATATGTGTGACCTGTTGCCACAAGAAAAGGGCAACCAGTGAAGAACAAACACCATTGTAAATACAACCCATATTTATGTTTATTTATTTTCCCATTTGTACTTTAACTCTTTGCACATTGTTACAACACTGTATATATACATAATATGAAATTTGAAATGTCTTTATTCTTTTGAAACTTCTGAGTGTAATGTTTACTGTTAATATTGATTGTTTATTTCACTTTTGTTAACTATCTACTTCACTTGCTTTGGCAATGTTAACATATGTTTCCCATTCCAATAAAGCCCTTAAATTGAATAGAATAGAGAGACAGAGAGAGACAGAGAGAGACAGAGAGAGAGATAGATAGATAGATAGATAGATAGATAGATAGATAGATAGATAGATAGATAGATAGATAGATAGATAGATAGATAGATAGATAGATAGATAGATAGATAGATAGATAGATAGATAGATAGATAGATAGATAGAGAGATAGAGAGATAGAGAGATAGAGAGATAGAGAGATAGAGATAGAGGTAGAGACTAAAGCACTCTGCTAAGTGGAGGCCAGGAAGAGATGGCTGAGGCTACGGGGCTAATGAGCCTCCAGGAAGAAATGTCTTGGGATTGAGGAATGTCAGTCTGATGAGCTTTTATCCACAAATTCAGTAATTACCCTATTTACTCAATACCACAAGGTAATGCTGCAGACATTGGAGTCTGGAATCATGTACTGGAGGCAGCTCTGCAGAGTGGTCACTAGCTGGCTCAGACACAAAGTCATAAAATAAAAAAATAAAAAAATAAAAAAAAGATTTCTTACCTAACCCTAACCACACTGCTAACCCTAATGAGGATGACTACATTTTTGTTTTCATTCATTTTTACAACATAGACAATTTTGACTTTGCAGCTGGCCTATCTAAGGGGAAATCGTTCAGTTCTGCCTCCAGGACAAGACTCATGACAATAAAGGGTCAACCTGCCGTAAAGATGGCCAGTTTATTCCAAGAAAAATGAATCTATGTACATATCGTGAGGCATGTAAAGACCAATAGAGAAAAACAAACAAGAGCAAATATCTTTGGTGTAGACGATGAGTAATTAATTGGAGTGAATACCATCAGTGCTTCTCCAGTGTGTCAATGGCTGTCTTGAGCTGAAGACTCTTGACAGTATAAATGCTTGATCTCATCGTGAATATGAGTAAACATTTTAAAGGAGCATCTGCAATTCGATATTTGAAATGTATACTTGGAATTCATTTGGAAAGGAGAGTTGTACAGTCGTGGTCAAAAGTTTTGAGAATGACACAAATACTCATTTTCACAAAGTCTGCTGCCTCAGTTTTGATGATGGCAATTTGCATATACTCCAGAATGTCATGAAGAGTGATCAGATGAATTGCAATTAATTGCAAAGTCCCTCTTTGCCATGTGTCACGCCCTGACTCATGGGACTCTTGTATGTTGAGTCAGGGTGTGGAGTTCTATGTTGTATTTTCTATGTTCTCAGTCTAGGTGTTGTAATTCTATGTTTGGCCGGGTGTGATTCCCAATCAGAGACAGCTGTCACTCGTTGTCTCTGATTGGGGATCATACTTAGGCAGCCTGTTTGTATCATTAGTTGTGGGATCTTGTTCCGTGTTTAGAGGCTTGTATTGTGTTTAGCCTTAGGACTTCACGTTTCGTTAGTTTGTTGTTTTGTTCGTGTGTTTATCTTTATAATAAACATGTATGCCTTTCACGCTGCGCCTTGGTCTGACCCGTCCTTAAACGGTCGTGACACCATGAAAATGAACTTAATCCCCCAAAAACATTTCCACTCCATTTCAGCCCTGCCACAAAAGGAATAGCTGCCATCATGTCAGTGAATCTCTCGTTAACACAGGTGAGAGTGTTGACGAGGACAAGGCTGGAGAGCACTCTTTATTATTTTTTTTACCTTTATTTAACCAAGTAAGCCAGTTGAGAACAAGTTCTCATTTACAACTGCGACCTGGCCAAGATAAAGCAAAGCAGTGCGATAAAAACAACAACAACACAGAGTTACATATGGAATAAACAAAACGTACAGTCAATAAAACAATAGAAAATCTATATACAGTGTGTGCAAATGTAGTAAGTTATGGAGGTAAGGCAATAAATAGGCCATGGTGCTAAATAATTACAATTTAGTATTAACACTGGAGTGATAGATGTGCAGAAGGTGATGTGCAAATAGAGATACTGGGGTGCAAATGAGCAAAATAAATAACAATGTAAATAACAATATGGGGATGAGGTAGTTGGGTGGGCTAATTACAGATGGGCTGTGTACAGGTGCAGTGATCGGTAAGCTGCTCTGACAACTGATGCTTAAAGTTAGTGAGGGAGATAAGTGTCTCCAGCTTCAGAGATTTTTGCAGTTCGTTCCAGTCATTTTATTTTATTTTTTTATTTTTTTATTTCACCTTTATTTAACCAGGTAAGCCAGTTGAGAACAGGTTCTCATTTACAACTGCGACCTGGCCAAGATAAAGAAAAGTAGTGCAATAAAAACAACACAGAGTTACATATGGGGTAAAAAACATAAAGTCAGAAATACAACAGAAAATATATATACAGTGTGTGCAAATGTAGCAAGTTATGGAGGTAAGGCAATAAATAGGCTATAGTGCAGAATAATTACAATAGTATTAACACTGGAATGCTAGATGTGCAAGAGATTATGTGCAAATAGAGATACTGGGGTGCAAAAGAGCAAAATAAATAACAATATAGGGATGAGGTAGTTGGGTGGGCTAATTTCAGATGGGCTGTGTACAGGTGCAGTGATCGGTAAGGTGCTCTGACAACTGATGCTTAAAGTTATTGAGGGAGATAAGAGTCTCCAGCTTCAGAGATTTTTGCAATTCGTTCCAGTCATTGGCAGCAGAGAACTGGAAGGAATGGCGGCCAAAGGAGGTGTTGGCTTTGGGAATGACCAGTGAGATATACCTGCTGGAGCGCAGACTACGGGTGGGTGCTGCTATGGTGACCAATGAGCTAAGATAAGGCGGGGATTTGCCTAGCAGTGATTTATAGATGGCCTGGAGCCAGTGGGTTTGACGACGAACATGTAGTGAGGACCAGCCAACAAGAGCGTACAGGTCACAGTGGTGGGTAGTGTATGGTGCTTTGGAGACAAAACGGATGGCACTGTGATAGACTACATCCAATTTGCTGAGTAGAGTGTTGGAAGCTATTATGTAAATGACATCGCCGAAGTCAAGGATCAGTAGGATTGTCAGTTTTACGAGGGCATGTTTAGCAGCATGAGTGAAGGAGGCTTTGTTGCGAAAAAGGAAGCCAATTCTAGATTTAACTTTGGATTGGAGATGCTTAATGTGAGTCTGGAAGGAGAGTTTACGGTCTAACCAGACACCTAGGTATTTGTAGTTGTCCACATATTCTAAGTCAGACCCACCGAGAGTAGTGATTCTAGTCAGGCAGGCGGGTGCAAGCAGCGTTCGATTGAAGAGCATGCATTTAGTTTTACTAGCGTTTAAGAGAAGTTGGAGGCCACGGAAGGAGTGTTGTATGGCATTGAAGCTTGTTTGGAGGTTTGTTAACACAGTGTCCAGTGAAGGGCCAGATGTATCAAAATGGTGTCGTCTGCGTAGAGGTGGATCTGAGAGTCACCAGCAGCAAGAGCGACATCATTGATATACACAGAGAATAGAGTCGGCCCGAGATTTGAACCCTGTGGCACCCCCAAAGAGACTACCAGAGGTCCAGACAACAGGCCCTCTGATTTGACACATTGAACTCTATCTGAGAAGTAGTTGGTGAACCAGGCGAGGCAGTCATTTGAGAAACCAAGGCTATTTAGTCTGCCAATAAGAATGCGGTGATTGACAGAGTCAAAAGCCTTGGCCAGGTCGATGAAGACGGCTGCACAGTACTGTCTTTTATCGATCGCGGTTATTATATCATTTAGGACCTTGAGCGTGGCTGAGGTGCACCCATGACCAGCTCGGAAACCAGATTGCAAAGCGGAGAAGGTACGGTGGGATTTGAAATGGTCGGTGATCTGTTTGTTAACTTGGCTTTCAAATACTTTCGAAAGGCAGGGCAGGATGGATATAGGTCTGTAACAGTTTGGATCTAGAGTGTCACCCCCTTTGAAGAGGGAGATGACCGCGGCAGCTTTCCAATCTCTGGGGATCTCAGACGATACGAAAGAGAGGTTGAACAGGCTAGTAATAGGAGTTGCGACAATTTTGGCGGCTAATTTTAGAAAGAAAGGGTCCAGATTGTCTAGCCCAGCTGATTTGTAGGGTCCAGATTTAGCAGCTCTTTCAGGACATCTGCTATCTGAATTTGGGTGAAAGAGAAGCGGCGGGGCATGGGCAAGTTGCAGCAGAGGGTGCAGAGCTGGTGGCAAGGGTAGGGGTAGCCAGGTGAAAAGCATGGCAAGCCGTAGCAAAATGCATATTGAAATTCTCGATTATCATAGATTTATTGGTGGTGACAGTGTTTCCTAGCCTCAGTGCAGTGGGTAGCTGGGAGGAGGTGCTCTTATTCTCCATGGACTTTACAGTGTCCCAAAACTTTTTGGAGTTAGTGCTACAGGATGTAAATTTCTGTTTGAAAAAGCTAGCCTTTGCTTTCCTAACTGATTGTGTATATTGGTTCCTGACTTCCCTGAAAAGTTGCATATCGCGGGGGCTGTTCGATGCTAATGCAGTACGCCACAGGATGTTTTTGTGCTGGTCAAGGGCAGTCAAGTCTGGGCTGAACCAGGGGCTATATCTGTTCTTAGTTCTGAATTTTTTGAATGGGGCATGCTTATTTAAGATGGAGAGGAAAGCACTTTTGAAGAACATCCAGGCATCCTCTACTGACGGAATGAGGTTAATATCCATCCAGGATACCCGGGCCAGGTCAATTTGAAAGGCCTGCTCGCTGAAGTGTTTTAGGGAGCGTTTGACAGTGATGAGGGGTGGTCGTTTGACCGCGGACCCATTACGGACACAGGCAATGAGGCAGTGATCGCTGAGATCCTGGTTGAAGACACCGGAGGTGTATTTAGAGGGTAAATTAGTCAGGATGATATCTATGAGGGTGCCCATGTTTACGGATTTAGGGTTGTACCTGGTAGGTTCCTTGATAAATTGTGTGAGATTGAGGGCATCTAGTTTAGATTGTAGGACGGCCGGGGTGTTAAGCATATCCCAGTTTAGGTAACCAAGCTGGCCGAACTCTGAGGATAGATGGGTGGCAAGCAATTCCCATATGGTGTCCAGGGCACAACTGGGGGCTGAGGGGGGGCTGTAGCAAGCGGCAACAGTGAGAGACTTATTTCTGGAAAGGTGGATTTTTAGAAGTAGAAGCTCAAACTGTTTGGGCACAGACCTGGATAGTATGATAGATCTCTACAGTAGATTGCAACTCCGCCCCCTTTGGCAGTTCTATCTAGATGGAAAATGTTGTAGTTCGGGATGGACATTTCTGAATTTTTGATGGCCTTCCAAGCCAAGATTCAGACACTGCTAGAACATCAGGGTTGGCAGAGTGTGCTAACGCAGTGAATAACTCAAACTTGGGGAGGAGGCTTCTGATGTTAACATGCAAGAAACCAAGGCTTTTACACTCTGTCATGCTGATTGAGTTAGAATAACAGACTGGAAGCTTTAAAAGGAGGGTGGTACTTGAAATCATTGTTCTTCCTCTGTTAACCATGGTTACCTGCAAGGAAACATGTGCCGTCATCATTGCTTTGCACAAAAAGGGCTTCACAGGCAAGGATATTGCTGCTAGTAAGATTGCACCTAAATCAACCATTTATCGGATCATCAAGAACTTCAAGGAGAGAGGTTCAATTGTTGTGAAGAAGGTGTCAGGGTGCCCAAGAAAGTCCAGCAAGCGCCAGGACTGTCTCCTAAAGTTGATTCAGCTGTGGGATCGGGGCACCACCAGTGCAGAGCTTGCTCAGGAATGGCAGCAGGCAGGTGTGAGTGCATCTGCACGCACAGTGAGGCGAAGTCTTTTGGAGGATGGCCTGGTGTCAAGAAGGGCAGCAAAGAAGCCACATCTCTCCAGGAAAAACATCAGGGACAGACTGATATTCTGCAAAAGATACAGGGATTGGACTGCTGAGGACTGAGGTAAAGTCATTTTCTCTGATGAAAACCCTTTTCGATTGCCTGGGGCATCCGGAAAATACCTTGTCCGGAGAAGACAAGGTGAGCACTACCATCAGTCCTGTGTCATGCCAACAGTAAGGCATCCTGAGACCATTCATGTGTGGGGTTGCTTCTCAGCCAAGGGAGTGGGCTCACTCACAATTTTGCCTAAGAACACAGCCATGAATAAAGAATGGTACCAACACATCCTCCGAGAGCAACTTCTCCCAACCATCCAAGAACAGTTTGGTGACGACCAATGCCTTTTCCAGCATGATGGAGCACCTTGCCATAAGGCAAAAGTGATAACTAAGTGGCTCGGGGAACAAAATATCAAAACTTTGGGTCCATGGCCAGGAAACTCCCCAGACCTTCATCCCATTGAGAACTTGTGGTTGATCCTCAAGAGGCGGGCGGACAAACAAAAACCCACAAATTCTGACAAACTCCAAGCATTGATTATGCAAGAATGGGCTGCCATCAGTCAGGATGTGGCCCAGAAGTTAATTGACAGCATGCCAGGGCGGATTGCAGAGGTCTTGAAAAAGAAGCGTCAACACCGCAAATATTGACTCTTTGCATAAACTTAATGTAATTGTCAATAAAAGCCTTTGACATTTATGGAATGCTTGTAATTATACTTCAGTATACCATAGTAACATCTGACAAAAATATCTCATAACACTGAAGCAGCGAACATTGTGAAGACCAATACTTGTGTCATTCTCAAAACCTTTGACCACGACTGTAGGCTAAATTCTATCAACAGAACCATTTGCAGACAACTAAGAAAAGCCACCTGGAAACGCCTCAAGTAATGCTTAGTGCAAGTAATAATCATGAAAATCAATGACATGCAATGACCTTTCATCCTGACCTTGGAAAACATATGGAAAAAACTAAACAATCATGGGGATTTTGTGTGTGTGTGTGTGTGTTTGCGTGGTTTAACATTCAGGGGATACTGCGTTTTCTCACATCATTCCCCAATGAAACAGGGATGTAAAGATGCAGCCACAGCAGGAAAAAGTTTGTGATGAATCTGGTGCATTAACATACAGGGGGCCAGCAGCACAGATATAGACATGGAGCCTTGGTACAGGGGGCTAGCAGCACAGATATAGACATGGAGCCTTGGTACAGGGGGCAAGCAGCACAGATGTTGTGTAAACAAACAGGACATTGGGACTGCTTCCTGTGAAGGAGAAAAGCTGACAGGTTATTAAAGCCATTATCCGTACAAATGAGACTCAACAACCCAACAGTGAATGCTGCTGCCTCCCGGTCTGACTGGACTAAATTAATCTGGACCGTGAAACAGAGTCAAGCATGACGTCTTAAGATCAGCAGTCAGTCACACAGTTTTCTGAAAGATAAATAAAAAACACAATGATGAAATGTGTGTCTATAAATTGTTGTTCTATCACAACATTTGGGTATATTTGCTAGTTCTTTGTAGGGTTGTAAGGGGAAAGTATATTACTGGAAACCTTTGAATTTTACCAGTAAACTACCAGTATTTTGGTATCTTTCAAGGATTTTATGTAATCTATCATAAGACATCTAGTGGCCCTTCTGGGTCCTTCAGATTATCACAGGTGTCTGTAATTATCTCTGGCCCACTGTGTGGCCTTATCACATGTCAAATATATATATATATATATATATATATATTTAATAAGATCATTTTAATTTAAAAAAAATGGAATGACAAAGCTGTAAAACATTATCCTAAATATAAACCATCAACTTTGTGAATACCATTGATGTTTAATATGAGGGTTTCAGCATTAAATATCCTTCATATTTTTTTAAAATAAATGTTTATTTATTCAATATGTCAATATGTATTGGTTGTCAATGTTTTGTTGTCAAACTGGTGGCAGTTGTGACAAAAGTGTCACGATCGTCAGGAATAGATGAGGACCAAGGCGCAGCGTTGCAGGCAAACATACTCTTTATTACGAGACACGATCAAAACAACAAACGATACGTGACAGTTCACGGTCTACCATAAACAGACTAGAAACAAAATCCCACAAACACGAATGAAAAACAGACTGTATAAATATGGCTCCCAATCAGAGACAGCCAGCAACACCTGACACTCGTTGCCTCTGATTGGGAGCCACTCTGGCCAACATAGAAATAGCACCCATAGAAACAAAACCACATTGATCTACACACCCTGGCTCAACATAACAGTGTCCCCAGAGCCAGGGCGTGACAAAAAGTCAATAGATGGAAGAGTTAACTGAAAATAATTCCATTGTTGATTTAGATACATTTTTCATTAATTAGGCAATTTTTTCTTGACCCATGTGGTCTATCTACTAGAAACTCATGGATAATATTTTTAAATTTTTAGTCATTTAGCAGACGCTCTTATCCAGAGTGACTTACAGTTAGTGAGTGCATAATTTCTTTTACATACTGGCCCCCCGTGGGAATCGAACCCACAACCCTGGCGTTGCAAGCGCCTTGCTCTACCAACTGAGCTACAGGTATAATAAATGAATACTTTATATGAATTTTAAAAAATAGTTATTCAAGTATAAATGACCAAAGTTATGATAGATTGCCATAGATTTTATGTTAATAACTTTGGCAAATTACCAGTAGCTTTGCAACCCTAGTTCTTTGACAAGCTGTTAGTATCCAGAAAGAGCTGCCTGGCTATTACTAATGATTCATCCTACGCAGTGTCAAAACATAACACTCTGCAGTTCAACCCTTCTCCATGGATCAGAATGTTTGGGGGCGTACAAGTTTTCCGCCGGAGGCAGATGTTCAACTGAGCTATCTACAAACTAGGAGGAAGAAGCAAACACTCAAGACCTCTGCTTTGCTCTCGGAGGAAAACAATTTACGCCTGAAGCCTCTCTGCAGCAAGCAAAAAACATTTTAGCACTACGTTTGTATACTATCTAATAAACAACTCTGTGTAAAACAAAGTAACCAACAGGTCTGTCTCAGCAGGTTTCCAAAGCAGAACCGAAGATACCATCTTACATCCACTTAACTTTTCATACAATGTGTTGTAAGGTCCTATTCAGGGCCTTATCTATGTTTAACACCTTTCAACAAGGTCGGTCCTCCTTTGGGACAATGGATTTCTTTGGCAAGACAACAATGGGATTATTCTATGTGCAAAGTACAGATACACTGCTATGTAAAGGTCACACGAACTGAAGACTGATAAGCCTGAATGAGTGAGGCTCACAGGACCAAATGTCATTGCATGTGTACCTGGAGGGAGACTTTTCCTTTGGAAAAGACCTCAAAGGCTCTTTAAGCCAAACACATGACTGGGAATACTTTAATGGCAAGAAGCTGGGGTTTTGTTTATCAGGGCACACAGGTAATTTTTAGAAAATATGTTAAATTTTTATCACTACTACCACATTTGTTTATATTGCAGGTTTGACGTCTTTTAAAGCTAGAATCCTTAATTGAAACAATACCAAAGTGGGCACCCCGCCTCTGTTTTGGTATAAAGCTGAGGGATGTGCCTGGATAAATGCAAACACTCTCAAATCCACAGACAGGGCTATGGATGCAAGGACTGACCATCAATGATATCAAAATTATAGTTTTAACCAGGTTTTGAGGCTTTATAGTGTTTGTTTATATTTACATTGTTTACATTTACAAACATTGGAGTAAAACCAGTTGAACTAAGCTCGTGAGGCATTTATTAGTTATATTCTTCAAGAATCAATTGGTATGTATAATTAATTTATGTCCAAAAATGGATGTAGCAACTGCAGATAGCCCCTTTTAAAGGCTCTTTAAAAGCCAAAAACACATGACTGGGAATACTTTTGTCACGATCGTTGAGAGACGGGTCAGACCAAGGTGCAGCGTGGTATGCGAACATGTTTATGTAACTCAATTAAACATAAACAAAACAAGAAACAACGTAATGTGAAGTCCTCAGGCTAAACACATACAAGCCTAACACGGAACAAGATCCCAAAACTAAGGTAGGCAAACAGGCTACTTAAGTATGATCCCCAATCAGAGACAACGAGCGACAGCTGTCTCTGATTGGGAATCACACCCGGCCAAACATAGAAATACAATACCTAGAACATAAACATATAATTTCTAGCATAGATTCTCACGCCCTGACCAAACCAACTAAAGACAACCGGCCTCTCAAGGCCAGGGCGTGACAACTTTAAGGGAAATAAGCTGTTACAGTTTTATCACTACTACTACGTTTGTTGATATTGCAGGTTTTCCGTCTTTTAATCTGCAGTATAATTCTATTTCTCTACAATGGAATGTTTCTAAGCAGGAATATGCACTTTTAAGCCAATTATAAACCAGCCGAACAGACATGGAGAAGAATAAGCAGTGTGTATGACAATGAGGCTAACAGTGTATTATGATGAGTTTCTATGGTATCAATGAGGCTAACAGTGTATTATGATGAGTTTCTATGGTATCAATGAGGCTAACAGTGTGTTATGATGAGTTTCTATGGTATCAATGAGTCTAACAGTGTGTTATGATGAGTTTCTATGGTATCAATTAGGCTAACAGTGTATTATGATGATCTTGCTGTGATGTAAAGTGCATACAGGATGACAGTAAAACTCCACGGGTTTATTACAACTTTGAATCCGAGAGGAAATAGATATACAGATCGCTTGTCAGTTGTTTTACTGTATTTATCCACATTTGATTAATAAATTGTGTTTAAAATCATAATTATTTCATGCATATTATGTCACACTAGGTTTGACAGACAAGGTTTGTGTGTTCTTCCTGTCTGCAGAAAACAATAAGGAATCGAGCATTTCTTGGAAAGCAGAGCCCCTGAACATCTATTCCAAGCCCAGGGGGTATTTGATGTCAATCAATTAAATCTCATTAAGACAGCGAAGGGAAATAAAAACAAACTCAATTCAAGCAATGGTAGAAATAAATAATCAACATTCAAAATGTATTTAAGCCCAGTGAGCTGTTGAATAATCATGGCAAAGGTATGCGGTGTAGACAGAGCCCTGAGCATCTGTACGTGGTGACTGTTTGTTGCACTGCAGCATTAAAGCCTAAGCTTCATCCTCCCATCTGGGCGTGCTGTAAAACGATTGGACGACAGCCAGCAGGGAGGAGAGAAAAGACAAATAAAAAGCGCTTCACAAATGGGACGGATTGGCTCTCGGGGACGTGTAAAAAGACTGCACATTTCATGAGAAAGTTACAGCGGCTTTATTAGTGGAACGTGCAGCATCAGCAAAGGAGTCAAACAAGCCTGCTATGCCTGACGCAGCTTGTAAAATTGATGTATTATTTTTCATAATCTTCAGGGAGTTCTGTCCATAGGCTTATAGATAGGCTTTCAGTGAATCAATCAGGGGTCGCTAACGTGGTCATTCATTTCTCTCAAAGACCCAGACTGATGTCACTTGTGGAACAGAAAAGTGCTTCATTTGTCGATTTTGGTCCGTTCACGCGCTGAAGATTGACTGTCAAACACTGACATTATAATTGTTTCTCGCTGTTGTGCGGGAAGGTTGTGGAAAGAAATAACATACTACGTTAGCTACAAAGGCTTTGGGTTGATCACGCTGTGTATCTGACAGCTTGGCCAATCATGTGGAAGGCCTCTGAAAACAATTGGTTTGATGGTGATGCGATAAAGGTCAATACAACACTCTCTTTCCACAGCTATTGATTGCTTTCAAAATATTCACAGTAATCTGAGAAGTGATGAGATATGAACAATCTCAAACTATGACATCAAGGAAGAAATGTTTAAAGTGCTGCAGTACAGCAAGTTAGTTGATATCCTGACTAGACAACTCTTCCGCAGTACAGTCATTGTTGTTAGACAACTCTTCCACAGTACAGTAATTGTTGTTAGACAACTCTTCCGCAGTACAGCAATTGTTGTTAGACAACTTTTACACAAATTATATTTAACCCTCCCGTTGTCCTAGGGTCAAAATGACCCGCCACTGTGTTGAACCAACTTTATTTAATTTTTATATTTTTTGGATCATTTGTGAGGAGGCAGTGATACTTTCTTTAAAGTCTCACTGTCTCCTTCTCACAAATGATCCCCAAAATATAACAATTAAATAAAGTTGGTTCAACACAGTGGCGGGTCATTTTGACCCTAGGACAACGGGAGGGTTAATCCATTTTGAATTCAGGCTGTAACACAACAACATGTGGAATAAGTCAAGGGGTATTCATACTTTCTGAAGGCTATGTAAGTCTTGAAAATACCATCTGAATTATATCTAAGCCCAAGCAGAAAAAGTTACTGTCCCTAAAGTAAGCAAGCACAGTGCATTACAAGGGGACTGATCACTTGATAGAATTGTCTAACAACAATTACTGTATTGAGGAAGAGTTGTCTTGCAACAATTACTGTACTGCGGAAGAGTTGTGGAACAACACTTACTGTACTGTGGAAAAAATCAGGGGGTGTGAATACTTTCTGAAGGAACTGTATGCTACTTTATCCATCAGGGTTGATTATGTATTCTAACATTAACAAAATGAGTAATGGGGAATGTTTGAACAATTCTTTCAACACGACACAGCTGATGAGACTATGGCTGCGTTTAGATAGGCAGCCCAATTCTGATCTTTTTTCCCTTATTGTTTTTTTGACCTATCAGATCAGTGAAAAGATCTGATGTGATTGGTCAAAAGACCAATTAGTGTAAAACATATCAGAATTGGGCTGCCTGTCTACACGCAGCCATTGTGATAGATGGCACCCAGTTATCTTTGATGCCACCCCTACTGCCAAAGATAACGTTCTAAAATCTCTCTCAAATTCCATTTGTGGTGGTGTCTTGCAGTATCATAATAATCTTAATACATTTAAATACTCCAGACTCTATATCACTCTATCACTCGACCAATCAGGGCACATATAACAGTATGGCAATTAGTTCATAAAATGAGATTCCCCATAATCAATTCAATTCAATTCAATTCAAAGGGCTTTATTGGCATGGGAAACTATGCTTACATTGCCAAAACAAGTGAAATAGATAATTATCTCCCACACAGAAAATATGACGACTGACTGTGACCAATGGAGATTCATTTCCCTGGATTGAGATAAACCGCGATACAATAAAACAATTTGGCTAAAATACTGAGATATTCAAGAACTTCTCCAGTGATTGATAGATTCTCCCCCACGCCCCCATGCCCCTTACACACTCTTAAATCTCCAAGCGTAATATGGGTGTTTCCATGGAAACCCTATCTCTTGAAATTACTAGATAGTTGTTTGTGCGCCCAATTCGTTTCTCAGCCCCAGTTTTAGTCTAAAGGAAAGCTTATATTTCTGCTCTAAGGGAAAGCTTTCCCCTTTACTTATATCTCTGCTCAAAGTCCTCTGAGGCCATATGAGCCTGTGTCAGCAGGGACCGTCTTTTCCAGTGGTAGCGAGCAGGGTCTGATGGTGGCATACCACAAATTCTTAGAAATTCTTAGAATTCTTCTTGGGGATTCTTAGAAAGATAGACTGCTGCAAAAAACATGCAATAGTAGCCTAACACTAGCTGCTGCTAAAGAGGGATGTTAAAAAATAAGTCAGATCTGATCTTCTATTGTGGCCGGTGAATGGGAGGCAGTAATTTGATATTGTGCTACTGTTTAGTATTGAGTGGCTTGTCATATTCCTCCTTTGGGCTTCTGTTCAGATTACTTTAGAGGGAGGTAAGGACAGACAATTCATTCTGTATTATCTCATTCTGAGTGTAAATCTACTGCAGGATTGGCCATTGGCCAAGATGATTGGAATACTTATAATTCTCAAAATGATTTCCTTTTCCACTGTAACTCGAGACAGTCTGGGATTTAGTGAATAGCTCATCAATGTATTGCCTATCTGATCCCACCTTATTTTCCAGAGATTCCAATGTACAGGTGTCGGATCTTAATTTGATCACTCTTTTGTTGCTGAGAATTTTCCTGCACCGCAGGAAATGCGGATGAGCTTTGTGATTTACATAATATTCACTGAAAACCCACACTAACACACGGTTATATTAACAGTATTGCACTTTTCATGTAGCCTACTTTTGGCAATGTAATAGCCTAATAACCGATCAAGCAACATTATGGTCAAATTAAGATCCTACATCTGTACAGCTACAGTATTATACAGCTTGTGAAGAGTATAAATGCTTTATGTTAAAGCTATGTTTATCACCTTTATGTAATATAATATGAATGAAAGGACAAAACGAAAGAGCTGACGTTTTAAATTGAATTAGTCAAGATGTCTCAGTGGAAACAGCTGTCCAGAAATACAATACAGTGTGGGGGAGCTGGTCAGTTTGGCACATCTCAGATGGGGTCCCGAACAAGAACAGCCTGCACTACTTTATGCAAATGCACAAATTAAAATCAACCTACTTTAATGAGGACATCAAAGGAAGTGTCCCCATGCAACTGGAGCGCTGCCTGAGTCGCTGACTGCGAACCAGAGAGAGCCTGCTCCACAGCCCGCTCTATTTTACACTTCCTGAGAGAGGGCCACTTCGATCCCACTCCTAGAGATTTGAGACTCGTTTAAATAGAGAGGAGTTCCTGAGCAAGCCAAAATTTACTTTCTCACAGATGATCAACCCAAAGATGAGAAACACTGCATCTATACTAAGTCATGATTGTGTTACTGTAAGGTCTCACACCAAGCAAATCAACCCATGGTCTAAAAAGCCATTCATATGTTGTATACATTGACCAATTACATTCCAAGTAACTCCGAAAAGGCCCCTTAACCATCTACTGGATACGCATTATGTTTAAATGGATCACCCATAATGTTCTTTAATAACAGTATTTGCAGTCAAGCCTCTCCTTAAAGCATTCAAGGAATACTCAAGCACTATCACAAGGATGGAAGCAAGAAGGGACATTATTAACCAGCAGCTGTTGAGTGTGTCAAATGTTGAGACTTACGATGCAGCAAAAATACACCTTATCGTGTGTGTGAATTCATGCCTGCCTGTGTGTGTGTTCTTGCATGCATGTGTGTGTGTGTGTGTGTGTGTGTGTGTGTGTGCGTGTGTGTGTGTGTGTGTTTGATGGTCACTTGGCTGTCTCTGGGTCTCTCCCTCCCCCTCTTCACCTCAGCACCTGTCTCTGTCTCGCGGCACCAATTATCTAGAAGAGAGCAGGACCCCAGCAGCAGCACTGAGCCAGGTCAGTCCTACAGCGTTACCTCTTCTCTGCAGGAGCCACCCTGTCAGGATAGTATAGAGATCTGCTAGTCAGCTGCCCCAACTGTCAACTCCACAGAACTGATTGAAAATAATAATTTAGACCCTGCACGTTTTCAAGTTATTCAAAACCTAACCCACACATTTCAATATATTTCACCAGCAGCTTTAATTGTCAATCCTATCAATAGGCCTACATATCATGCAGTGTTTTATTACTGCATGATATTCCCATTCTTCAGACTGATAAATGTTTTTGATAAATGTTTCCCCTATTAGAGAGGTGAACTGTGTGGTAATTGAATAGCTGGTCCAGTGATTTGGATAGCAGGACACCGTGTCTAATATAGATGAGCCATATGCTAACACTACTACTATCTACACTATGTCGTTTTGACGTCATTGAGCCAATGGTTTTGGAATATAATTTTTGGCTCCAGTTAGTCAGTATAATTTAACATAAATCACCTGGGCCTAGTTTTTCAAGAGTCCCAATTCAAGTAAATGATTCGTCCATTCTATTCATTCCATTTCTATCAGTGGAGGCTCCTCAGAGGAGGAAGGGGAGGACCATCCTCAGTGAATTTGATAAAAATAAAAATGGTTAAACATTTAAAGTTGTCCTTTTTAGATATAACTATACTAAATATAATCCCATTTGACCAAATAATTGATTAAAACACACTACTTTGCAATGAAGGTATACAGTAGCCTCAACAGCACTCTGTAGGCTAGCACCATGGTTTAGCTGGAGGACAGCTAGCTTCCGTCCTCCTCTGGGTACATTGACTCCAATACAAAACCTAGGAGGCTCATGGTTCTCACCCCCTTCCATAGACTTACACAGAAATTATGGCAAGTTCCGGAGGACGTCCTCCAACCTATCAGAGCTCTTGCAGCATAAGCTACAGCTAGCCAGCACTGCAGTGCAAAAATTGGTGAGTAGTTGACTCAAAGAGAGAGAAAGACAATAGTTGAACAGTTTTGATCTGTGAGAATGTGATTTGAAGGAGTCAGGCGCAGGAGGGTAAATCACCGAATACAGAGTTTATTCCGTAGTACACAGTTACGCTGGATAGCGTCAACAACACAGGGCGTAATACAGGCGCACTGGAACACAATACAGGCACACGGGGAGAAATTATCCCGGCAATACAAAGTACGGGTAGCTCAACCGAGCTACACTCATCTTCACATAAAACAATCAGCCACAAGGACAAGGGGGCAGAGGGACACTTATACACGGACTAATGAGGGGATATGAACCAAGTGTGTGTAATTGACAAGACAAGACAAATGGAATGATATATGGAACGGCAGTGGATAGTAAGCCGGTGACGACGAATGCCGAAGCCTGCCCGAACAAGGAGGGGAGGCAGCCTCGGCGGAAGTCGTGACATGAACAAATAAATGTCTTCTAAATGAAGGGGAAGCAAGAGAGAGATAGAGAGAAAGATTGTATTTTTTTCAGTTTCACTTACTTAGCGAGCAAATGCAGCTAGCTAGTTTAGCCTTCTCAAACACCCTGCTCAAACAGAGGGATGCTATGTTAGCTAGCTAGCATGACTATTCAACACAACACTCGGAACTCTTCCAATTCAAGGTAAGATTTTGTTTTACTAATTTATTGCCACCGTGGCCCACCGGTGTAAGTGCTAAACTGCTTACTGACTGTACACTGTAACGTTACTGCATGATTGTAGCGGGTTTACTAGACCGTTAGTTCTATTAGCTATGATGACTATGATGTTACTTTAGCTAATATGGTGACAACGATGTAGGCTGTGTACAGCGGTTATGATATGGTTGGCTACATACAGCTGATGTGTTGTACATTGAAGTCCACAAGCGAAGGGAAAAGGTGAGAGGAGGAGAGTGCAGAGAAGAAATACAATGTGGCTGCTATGAAAGTGAACTGTGTTTACGCGCAATCGGGTGTATTTATTCTGCCGATTCTGTTGAAAAACGTTTCTTAAACAGAAGCAAAAAGAACAAAACGGGGATAAACATACCTGAATTTGTCCAATAGAAACTCTTGTTTGCAACTGTTGGACTAATGATTACACCCTATATCAGCTAGATGCAGGCAAGAGTATGCAAGGCGGTATTGAATGTGTCACTGTCTGTCCATGTGTCACTGTCTGTCACCTTGTAAACTTTCATTCATAGGCTAGGTTGTAGCAACCTCATGATGGGTACAGGTGAAAATTTGAGTATAATGTAGTAGTAGCCTAAACGTATCACTGTTACATTGAACTGGGTGAATGGAATATGAATGACAGTCATCCAATATGCTATAATAGAAATAAGGCCATGCCCATTAAAAAATATATCATCCTCTCTCATCTTAAACGGCATTGACCGCCACTGATTTCTATGCATTTAATCCTATCCGATAGGCGGAATCCAGATAACCTTTGAAAAACTAGGCGCAGGTGCATACCCTTAGGGCAACAGATTGCTCAATGACTTGTGGTAATTAAAATGGGTTGATACACGATTTTGAAAGATGTTAGTTATAGTAAGACATAATTTGATAAATACAACATGATAAAGGACAAGTTGTAATTTATTCCTCCTTATTCGCCATGCAGAATTTATTCAATTTAGGGAAAACATCAATCATTGCCATTTTCTATGGATTTTCTTATTTAATTCTCAATACAGTTACCTTCAAGACGTGCAACAGAATGATAACCCACAATGCACCCCTCTCAATCTCATTTCAGTCGGTTAAGATCTTGGTTGCCAGCAGCTACAGTAGTTCCCAGAAGTTGGTTGAATGAGGGCCCCTTAGTCACAGGTCACAGGTTGCAGACAAAGAAAAGCATGAAAGTAAAGCTGTTTTGTCTGGTGTCCTTAAAGATATGGTCAAAATGGTTCATAGCATCAATTCTATTTCCAATCTGTGACCATTTAGCACCTCTACCTTTCATTCTATATTGGAAGAGTAGCATAAAAGCATGTATCATGGTCAGCAAACTACTTAAGTATAATAATTACTATTTTCAACTTTAAAAAATGTACTGTTTAGTATATGTAGAGAGTGCATTGATGTAAGCTAGAGTATTGATACTGTGCAGCATGTACAGTTGCCATGGTACAAATCTATGAATTTCACAAAATAATACACATGTAGGATCTTAATTTCAGCCAGTTATAAAATAATCCAGCAGCAACATTAAATGTTAATTATTATGAAATAATAATTAGGGAAAATCAAGTCTGACATTTAAAAGTGGAAATAACAAACTTGAAAAGCCTTTTTACTGAAATACACTACAAGTTTGATCGGATTAAGATCCTACATCTGTAGGGCCTTATTTCAGCAAATTCCGGTGAGCTGAGCTACAGATGAAAAGTAGGGCAGGATTGGAATGTTTTAAACATAAAGGCGCTATGTAACTACACTGATATCTCTTTGTCAGAGACTCAAAGTGGCACATCAGAACAAAGATGTTCTTTTAAAATTGTTGGTTTATCCTTTGCCAAACAAAACAAAACAAAAAAACGAAATCCCAATTTACTTCAGACTGCGATCACAGTTTTCAGGGTTTGACTTTCATTCTTCTTTGTTCCCCAATTAACACTAAGGCTTGAGTGTTTCTAATAGACCATAGCATAGACAATATTCTACCCAAAAAATGCACAGCTGAATACACAATAAATGCATATCAAGGGATTAAAACCATAACTCTAATCAGGGCATAAGCCCATAAGAGACATAAGTGGTCAGAAAACTTGCTTTAAAACTGCAATATCTTCTCTATGCCCCATGGCAAAATGTGTAGAATTGTAGGAAATGTACTTTAAAACATACATTTTCAGTCAAGAGCCACTAATAAAATGTGCCTGCTTGGTGTGGGGGCCCCCAAAAGGCTAGAGCCGGCCCTGACTCAGATACATCAATTCTCAACATTATCTCTGAAGCGATGCCTTTCAGCGGCACACTAATGATGCCTGTGGGTGAGCACACAATAACCGACAAACAAACATGATGATGACTCATGAATGAATAGCCTCAGCATGTCTCCCAGTCAGTGAGCTCTATTTTCCAGCACCAGACAGCGGAGAGGGAAGCAGGCAGGAACCACCCTGATCCCATATGAGTCAGCTGCAATCATATGCTCCTCTCACCGTGCCTAACAAACCCAACATCTGGGGCTGGACACGGTGGATCAGACCCTGGAGCTTTTCCCTGTCCCACTCCTCCTAACAGAAGACTGCAATGTGATCATCAACACACACACACACTGGCCAGTCAATCCCACAGCACAGCCAGCCCCCAAGATGGCCGATATGGTCCCAATTCCATCTGTGTCTTTCCACTGCCAAGACCCCATGTTGATGTTGTATAGAGTTTTTAACAAATATGCATTTAGTGTTTCTTTAAAGCATCGGTATTCTTTATTTGTTTGCAGTTTTAATTTGATTAATAAATAAAACAGTACAGGTGTGGTTGTCTTACCTTTGGGTACTGTTGAACTGGGATGAGTACTCTTTCCGAGAGCTTGATGTTTTTGTTACTGATGACATCGAGGTATTTCTTCACGTCACCGTCTTTTCTCAACTCATCCCCCTCATACTTTTCGATTTCTGTAGGAAAAGGTATTCAAGAATAAATGATTAGATATGCAAACAGAACTTCAACGGAAAGGTTAACCAACGTTCCTCAACATCCTCATCATTGACAGAGAAGATCCGGTTTTATATGCTAGCTTATTTGTTTTCTTATTGGACTGTTTCAGTGGTTCTACACTCTCAGTAAAAATGGTTTTTCGGCTCTCCCCATAGGAGAACCCTTTTGGGTTCCATGTAGAACCCTCTGTAGAAAGGGTTCTACATACATGTAACCCAAAAGGGTTCTACATGTAACCCAAAAGGGTTCTACCTGGAACCAAAAGGGTTCTATCTGCAACCAAAAAGGGTTATTCAAAGGGTTTTCTTATGGGGACAGCCGAAGAACCCTTTAAGGTTTTAGATAGCACCTTTTTTTACTAAGAGCGTAGTGTGCCTGGCAAGCTCAATCTAGTGCAGTTCATTTATTCATAATATGATATGAACCCAGGTCTGTGACAGAGTAATCAGGATAATTCAGTCCCTAAGCATACCTTACATCATCATCAAAGTTATTTATAGTGTCTAAATGGTGAGAGGAGTAGTTGACATGAGCTGTCAGGTCAAGCATACGAAACAGTCATGAGTTGGAGACCCACTGCGCCGAACAGTGATATTTGTTGATTGATACATTTTATAGCACTTGGGAGAGTTGACTGAAAGGCATACAGCCACGAAACATTAAGGAGCTGGCAATGAAGCTGTCACCTGTCGTCTCTGGGGATCCCCCTCTGTCACTGGCAAATTAATGCTCTGCAGAATTAAGAATTATGAACCTGCACCACTCTTGTAGAACAATACTAGAGAGACCTGGGTATGGGAGAGATAGGAAGACAGGCAGCATGGGGTGGAGGTGATGTCTCACTCAGAGAGCCAGGCAGCATGGGGTGGAGGTGATCTCTCACTCAGAGAGCCAGGCAGCATGAGGTGGAGGTGATCTCTCACTCAGAGAGCCAGGCAGCATGGGGTGGAGGTGATCTCTCACTCAGAGAGCCAGGCAGCATGGGGTGGAGGTGATCTATCACTCAGAGAGCCAGGCAGCATGGGGTGGAGGTGATCTCTCACTCAGAGAGCCAGGCAGCATGGGGTGGAGGTGATCTCTCACTCAGAGAGCCAGGCAGCACGGGGTGGAGGTGATCTCTCACTCAGAGAGCCAGGCAGCACGGGGTGGACGTGATCTCTCACTCAGAGAGCCAGGCAGCATGGGGTGGAGGTGATCTCTCACTCAGAGAGCCAGGTAGCATGGGGTGGAGGTGATCTCTCACTCAGAGAGCCAGGCAGCACGGGGTGGACGTGATCTCTCACTCAGAGAGCCAGGCAGCATGGGGTGGAGGTGATCTCTCACTCAGAGAGCCAGGTAGCATGGGGTGGAGGTGATCTCTCACTCAGAGAGCCAGGCAGCACGGGGTGGACGTGATCTCTCACTCAGAGAGCCAGGCAGCACGGGTGGAGGTGATCTCTCACTCAGAGAGCCAGGCAGCACGGGTGGAGGTGATCTCTCACTCAGAGAGCCAGGCAGCATGGGGTGGAGGTGATCTCTCACTCAGAAAGCCAGGCAGCGCAGGGTGGAGGTGATCTCTCACTCAGAGAGCCAGGCAGCACGGGGTGGAGGTGATCTCTCACTCAGAGAGCCAGGCAGCATGGGGTGGAGGTGATCTCTCACTCAGAGAGCCAGGCAGCATGGGGTGGAGGTGATCTCTCACTCAGAGAGCCAGGCAGCATGGGGTGGAGGTGATATCTCACTCAGAGAGCCAGGCAGCACGGGGTGGAGGTGATATCTCACTCAGAGAGCCAGGCAGCATGGGGTGGAGGTGATCTCTCACTCAGAGAGCCAGGCAGCATGGGGGGGAGGTGATCTCTCACTCAGAGAGCCAGGCAGCATGGGGGGGAGGTGATTTCTCACTCGGAGATCCCCCTCCCCCTCCTCTCCTCCTCAACAGTTCTGATCTAGAGCGATTCAGCTCCATCTAGTTATACACCATTATGACAAACAAAGGTGTGAGTAAGACGAGGGTAAAGTGCATCCTGTTGGCAGAGCTTCCCAGCAGGGGGCTGTTGGTTGGTTATGTATGTGCTGCTGTGTTTGTCTCAGTTACAGACGAACCTGAAAGGCTTTGTTCCTTCTCAATGAACTCCAGGAATTCTCCAACAGAAAGTTGCTCCCATTCTACATTCCATTCAGGCCTTAAGACTCTGTGTAGGATGATAGTTATAATACCCAAAGTAAAATAGTCATTTAGCAGACATTCTTATCCAGAGTGACTTACTGGAGCAATTAGGGTTAAGCGCCTTGCTCAAGGGCACAGCAACAGCTTTTTTCAACTAGTCAGCTCTGGGATTCAAACCAGCAACCTTTTGGTTATTGGTCCAGTGCTCTTAACCGCTAGGCTACCAGCTTGTAAGGGTACAACAACGGTCATGAGAGGAATACAGCATGTACCGCATGACCATGTGGGATGGATTCAATCAAAGCCTCTGTCATGCTATGCAGTACCAATGTTCACAAACTACCTGTGCCCACAGCACACACACAAAGTAGAAGCACCTGTGCCTAGTTGTGTTCTCAAAATGTAATTTTGTTTGACCACGGGGCATGGCACTGCATACATTCTGCAAAACAAGTTTGATTGAATTGCGCCTCTTGTGGCCCTAACTGTTAGGGAGTGTAACAGTATTTTGGGGAGCGCTGTACATTGTGTCTCCATAGAGACAGCCAAGCTAAGCTTACAAAGTCTGGAATATTGGCTCCAGTTCAGGCTACGCAGTTCCCTGTGTGAAGAAGGAACCACATGGAATTTCAAGAGTCTGGCTGTAAAGTAATCAACTCATTATGGTCCAATTTGTTTCCAGCTACTGGTCCCAAGGAAGTTGGGTTTCCTTGATGTCTTTCCTGCATATTAAACATCCTGGCTTAATGATCCTTACATTTTGCCTCAGTCCTTGATCCTTTACAGTCATCAATGCCCTCTGAAAAATACTGATGTTGCTTTACATCTATGTACCAAGGGCTGGATTCAGGGTGGATTTAATGTAGGTAATACTTAGATTTTAGTTGAATGCATTTATCCGACATTGCAGATAGTGAGTTTCCCAGACTGACAGAAAAGTCCCAGTAACGTGGTTGATTCAGGGAGGTTTTCAGCAGATTGAACTGCATGGTTCTTTCAAACATGACAGAATCCCTTTGAGATTCTTTGGATTGGAACACACTGCCAGTGCTGTCTTGTTCCCACAATCTCACTCCTTTTAACTGTCTCACATAAAGGAGCTAAACTGAACTCAGAATGAGACACTTCCAGTGTGCGCCGCTTTGAAAACGCCACTTAATAATGATGTTATGAATTTGATTCAGTGAAGCTAGTGTCAAGTTGTAGGAGTGTTGAGGCTCCAGCAAACACCACAATTATAAACTGCCTTTAGGTATCAACTGAATAGGGTTTAGAGAGCTTTTCTACTTTGGAGTGGGACATGTCCATAATATTATTTCTAAACACCGTGAAAATTCTATTGTGCTAGGGACTCACATAGGATAATTTCCACAAAAATGAAATTGCGCTGAGGTACCCAGTAAAAAAAACTTTAAATCACCTCCTCTCCACTTGCACACACGTACAGAGGCCTAGTTGAAAAGCCTTGAACAGGGAGGATAGTGATTTCATCATCCTGCTCACCAATCTTTCTGACTCTGAATAGAGCAACCCACTGCTAAGTGAAATCAGAACACTCCAACACCTGCCAGTCTGTACCCCTCAGATTCTTTACTGACCTCCCCCCCCCCAGGTGAACTGCTCCAAGACCTCTCTAGCCCCTTTAACGCTACCATCTGCTGACTGCATATGCTCTGGCTGGCCCGGTGACACCTGCCTTCTCTAGAGGATGCAGTAAAGTAGCCAGGTGACCCCAGCACGCTGGCAGGAAGGTCTCGCACAGAAATCAAACTTTTGAAATTATTGAAAAAGCATGCTTAGACGGCAAGAGGGCAGGGACAATCTATATACCCAGGTGTGGTGGGAAGCATGATTTCTGGGTGGGGAGGGAGGATGCGGGCGGGTTTATGGGTCGGGGTTACCTTTGTATGCATTTAATTTGATTGTTTTTGTACCTGTAACCCCCCTCTGAAAAAGAAAAATGTCAAAACAATGACTGCTTTTAACTGCCTATGAGCCATTGAATTGAACAACCATTGAATATGAGCCATTGAATTGAACAACCATTGAATATGAGCCATTGAATTGAACGACAATAAACACAAGGACACCCACCCTCTTGAGTCATATTGGTTTTATAGAAAACAACTTTACCATCAACCATTGCGATATCGATCATATATTGTGCAACCCTAACATGGATTAGTTCTGAATGTACAATATTGTAGCCTCTCTATTCTCTTTTTAAAGCACAATGTGAACGCAACAAACTGTTACTGTCACAAATAAGCCTTGCACTGTTCTTTTTATAAAACAAGGTCATGTGCAGCAGTTACATGTGTCAAATGTGAAAATAAATGCTGGATTAACGTTACAATCTTTGTAGATAATAAGTCCAATCACCAAACCAGACAGAAGGCCAGATAGTTACTCAATTTCCAATCTACCATTTCCGTCTTAACCATTATAATATAGAACTGCAGACATAGTACTGACATGTGCATTAGAAACACACTAAGCTGTAACCAGTCAGAATGGAGACCCATAGTGTGTTTGACAGTTCTTCTCACTTGAAGCATCCTTCCTATGTTCACTGGGAAAACTGTGAATCATTTGGCATGTGTGTGAGTGTCTGACTAAGAGTCTCTTTCCCCAATCATGAATATGTATAATCTAATATCTATTTCAGACGACAGGGAGAGTTCACCTTACTGTTCCACTGTGCTGCATATTAAAGTGTCGTATCGTCCTTCTGATCTCTCCTACCTACTGGAGGTCATTTTTTATTATGGTGCTACGTCTTTTGTGCGTGTTACTGAATCGATGTAATTGACCCCAAGGGAATGGTATCTGACCAGCCTTAATGCATCAAACACAGCCAGAACAAGTCAAACGCATGCAGGTTTTTATTTTTATTTTTTATGTCTCACGAAAGAATCCACACTAAAACAGATCACCAAACCAACAATGAAGCAATTCATGGTCAAAATGAATTTGTCAAAGTATACAGTAAATACAACCTCAGTAACCCTAATAAGGTGACTTGAGTGAATTACTGTACCTGTGCGTGCAATAGTTATGTACAACATAAACAAGATACTGCATAATTAATTTGACATTATTGTGGGTGGAAAATGTATCTTATGTGAGTTACCTCTCACCCTCTCTCCCTCTTTCCCTCTCTCTCTCTCTCTCCCTGCCTCCCTCCCTCGCTTCTATTCAGATATAACTCCTGATATGTTAATTGTCTTACAAATGAGCATTATCATTCAACAGGCCATTGAAGCATTTTATTTACCTTGCATGTAAGTAGAGGTGTGCAGATTTATAAGCATTGATTATATACCATTTAATGTAGATGCCAATATTGGATTGGATTTAATTGTAAATTACACCTGCTTTGATATGAATACATCACAACACTTAAATAAATATAGGATGTCTACTCATGTAATCACGATATTGCATAAGTATGACAAAGAATAACAACAAATCATATAATATCATATACCACTTAAAGCATTATATTCTATCTCCAACAATAGCTAATAGTTTCCTTCATGTTAATACAATTCCTTAATTGAACCATTGCCTTGGGCTTCACTCTGAGAATGGGTGATGGGAGGGATATATGCAGCTGTCATACTCCTGGAGGTAAATTACCATGCTAAGGGATTTAAGCGTACAACCGGCTGTGTTGCACAGCAGACATCTCTACTGTGGCCTCTGCTTTACTGAGCCTTATGTTATGCCTAGAAGTAGCCTGCAGCCCAGAGCCATCCAAGGTGGTACCCCTGTCAGATGTGAGGTTACAGCCACATCCACACTTTAATTTCCTGGTTTCATAACTCCACCAGCAGCTACATTAACCACAGTGAGAGTTCTGTAACATCATTTAACCATTAAACAAAACGGAACTGACATTTCATCCAAACCATGTATTCATATTTTTGACAGATAAATTAAATAGACTGAAGTTAAAAATCAAACACTGCTATTTGTCCACCGGACTCTTTTGATCTACAGGCAACGTAAGATATACACTACTGGTCAAAAGTTTTAGACACCTACTCATTCAAGGGTTTTTCTTTATTTTTACTATTTTCTACATTGTAGAATAATAGTGAAGACATCACAACTATGAAATAATACATATGGAATCATGTAGTAACCAAAAAAGTGTTAAACAAATCAAAATATATTTTATATTTGAGATTCTTCAAATAGCCACCCTTTGCCTTGATGACAGCTTTGCACACTCTTGGCATTCTCTCAACCAGCTTCATGAGGTAGTCACCTTGGAATGCATGTCAATTTACAGATGTGCTTCTTAAAAGTTAATTTGTGGAATTTCTTTCCTTCTTAATGTGTTTGCGCCAATCAGTTGTGTTGTGACAAGGTAGGGAGGGGGGAGGGGGGCATACAAAGGACCAAGTCCATATTATGGCAAGAACAGCTCAAATAAGCAAAGAGTAATGACAGTCCAAAATTACTTTAAGACATGAAGGTCAGTCAATACGGAAAACTTCAAGAACTTTGAAAATTTCTTCAAGCGGAGTAGCAAAAATTCATCAAGCGCTATGATGAAACTGGCTCTCATGGGGACCGCCACAGGAATGGAAGACCCAGAGTTACCTCTGCTGCAGAGGATAAGTTCATTAGAGTTACCAGCCTCAGAAATTGCAGCCCAAATAAATGCTTCACACAGTTAAAGTAACAGACACATCTCAACATCAACTGTTCAGAGGAGACTGTGTGAATCAGGCCTTCATGGTCGAATTGCTGCAAAGAAACCACTATTAAAGGACACCAATGAGAAGAAGAGACTTGCTTGGGCCAAGAAACACGAGCAATGGACATTAGACCGGTGGAATTTTGTCCTTTGGTCTGGAGTCCAAATTGGAGATTTTTGGTTCCAACCGCCGTTTCTTTGTGAGACACCGTGTGGGTGAACGGATGATCTCCGCATGTGTATTTCCCACCATAATGCATGGAGGAGGAGGTGTTATGGTGTGGGGGTGCTTTGCTGGTGACACGGTCTGTGATTTATTTAGAATTCAAGGAACACTTAACCAGCATGGCTACCACAGCATTCTGCAGCGATACGCCATCTCATCTGGTTTGGGCTTAGTGGGACTATCATTTGTTTTTCAACAGGACAATGACCCAACACACCTCCAGGCTGTGTAAGGGCAAGTTGACCAAGAAGGAGAGTGATGGAGTGCTGCATCAGATGACCTGGCCTCCACAATCCCCCGACCTCAACCAAATTGAGATGGTTTGGGATGAGTCGGACTGCAGAGTGAAGGAAAAGCAGCCAACAAGTGCTCAGCATATGTGGGAACTCCTTGAAGACTGTTGGAAAAGCATTCCAGGTGAAGCTGGTTGAGAGAATGCCAAGAGTGTGCAAAGCTGTCATCAAGGCAAAGGGTGGCTATTTGAAGAATCTCAAATATTACATATATTTTGTTTTGTTTAACAATTTTTGGGTTACTACATGATTCCATATATGTTATTTCCTAGTTTTGATGTCTTTACTATTATTCTACAATGTAGAAAATAGTAAAAATAAAGAAAAACCCTTGAATGAGTAGGTGTTCTAAAACTTTTGACCGGTAGTGTATGATATTTAATAACAATCTATCCAAATTTGAATTCAATAACATTAAAATGGAACGAAACGGGGTAGTGGAGCATTACTTCTGTTAGTAAATCAGATGTACAGTTGAAGTTGGAAGTTTACATACACCTTAGCCAAATACATTTAAACTCAGTTTTTCACAATTCCTGACATTTAATCCTAGTAAAGATTCCCTGTTTTAGGTCAGTTAGGATCCCCACTTTATTTTAAGAATATGAAATGTCAGAATAATAGTAGAGAGAATGATTTATTTCACCTTTTACTTCTTTCATCACATTCCCAGTGGGTCAGAAGTTTACATACACTCAATTAGTATTTGGTAGCATGGCCTTTAAATTGTTTAACTTCGGTCAAACGTTTCGGGTAGCCTTCCACAAGTTTCCCACAATAAGTTGGGTGAATTTTGGCCCATTCCTCCTGACAGAGCTGGTTTAACTGAGTTAGGTTTGTAGGCCTCCTTGCTCACACACACTTTTTCAGTTCTGCCCATAAACTTTCTATAGGATTGAGGTCAGGGCTTTGTGATGGCCACTCCAATACCTTGACTTTGTTGACCTTAAGCCATTTTGCCACAACTTTGTAAGTATGCTTGGGGTCATTGTCCATTTGGAAGACACATTTGCGACCAAGCTTTAACTTCCTGACTGATGTCTTGAGATGTTGCTTCAATATATCCACATCATTTTCCTTCCTCATGATGCCATCTATTTTGTGAAGTGCACCAGTCCCTCCTGCAGCAAAGCACCCCCACAGCATGATGCTGCCACCCTCGTGCTTCACGTTTGGGATGGTGTATTTCGGCTAGCATCCCCCTTTTTCCTCCAAACATAACGATGGTCATTATGGCCAAACAGTTATATTTATGTTTCATCAGACCCAAGGACATTTCTCCAAAAAGTACGATCTTTGTCCCCATGTGCAGTTGCAAACCGTAGTCTGGCTTTTTTATGGCGGTTTTGGAGCAGTGGCTTCTTCCTTGCTGAGCGACCTTTCAGGTTATGTCGATATATCACTCGTTTTACTGTGGGTATAGATACTTTCGTACCTGTTTCCTACAGCATTTTAACAAGGTCCTTTGCTGTTGTTCTGGGATTGATTTGCACTTTTCGCACCAAAGTACGTTAATCTCTAGGAGACAGAACGCGTCTCCTTCCTGAGCGGTATGACGGCTGCGTGGTCCCATGGTGTTTATACTTGCGTACTATTGTTTGTACAGATGAACGTGATACCTTCAGGCGTTTGGAAATTGCTCCCAAGGATTAACCAGACATGTGGAGGTCTACAATTGTTTTTCTGAGGTCTTGGCTGATTTGTTTTGATTTTCCCATGATGTCAAGCAAAGAGGCACCGAATTTGAAGGTAGGCCTTGAAATACATCCACAGGTACACCTCTAATTGACTCAAATGATGTCAATTAGCCTATCAGAAGCTTCTGAAGCCATGACATCATTTTCTGGAATTTTCCAAGCTGTTTAAAAGGCACAGTCAACTTAGAGTATGTAAACTTCTGACCGACTAGAATTGTGATACAGTGAATTATAAGTGAAATAATCTGTCTGTAAACAATTGTTGGGAAAATTACTTCTGTCATGCACAAAGTAGATGTCCTAACCGACTTGCCAAAACTATAGTTTGTTAACAAGAAATTTGTGGAGTGGTTGAAAAACAAGTTTTAATGACTCCAACCTAAATGTATGTAAACCTCCAACTTCAACTGTAAGTGCTAAGCTATTGGGTGGGGTAGATATGCAGCACCATTAGGATACCATTATCTACGGGTGTGATCTCACTCTTCCGTATGAAACAGCCTTGCCTAAATTTGGCAAAGGGAGCTGTTGTTGACAAATTATGGTCCTGGGTGGTCCTGTATGGTTCAGTTGGTAGGGTGTGGGGCTTGCAATGCCAGGATTGTGGGTTTGATTCTGAGAGCCACCCATGTGAAAAACATTGTGCACTCATGAAAGCAAGCCGCTTTGGATAAAAGCGTTTGCTAAATCACATATATTATTATCTCAAATCAAATCAAATCGGAACTGACATTCTTAATTGAAATTAGGAATATTCTGGTGTTTTATCAACACATTAGTCAGGTGTTTCATTAACACAAGTTACCACAATTAATGATGTTAGTCAGTCAGATTTACGTGCTAAGCTATTGGGTGGGATAGATATCGTACCATTAGGACAATATTATCTATGGGTCGTTCTTGAATTGCGATGGCATTTGTGCATGGCACTTTATTAATTATTCTATTTGTTATGTTATTTAAGTGTAATTGAGTACATTGAAATATGTCAGCTTAATGACTTTAAATTATCTTTACCATTATGATGACATTGTGCCACCAGTAGTAGTAAGACCAATGATGGTAACACCAATGACACATTTTAGGTAATTGAGGATTTTCTTAAATGGAGGCCACAGATGCTCAAATCTAAGGTCATTAACCCTTTAAAAATATGTTATTTAAGTGATATGATTAATCATTTTGCTCACAATGTAATTTCCCTTCATTTAAACTGAGGATCACCAATTACACTTTGTATTTAGACACAACAAATTATCAATGGAATCCTCAAATCTATGACATATTAAAAGGGTATGATTAGCTAATAATTTTATTCAATAAAGACCCCTCCCCGATAACAGTTTGCCACTGGAGGAAATCTTCACGGTTCTTGTATCTTTGTAATGACTGATTTTCAAGATGGTAACACCAATGACATAAAACTTAGGGACAGACTTTATACTAGTGAAAATAATTATGTTTTTATTAATTTATACAATATTTTGAATACTTTCGCTTACTTTCTAGCTTTCAAAATAATAGATATCTCTAAATCCCCAAAACATGTCACTACAACTCTACTGGGTCACTACTGGAACAAGCCAATTTGCTTACCCCAAGTACTATATTCCTTTAAACTCACATTCAAAGTACACACCCGCTTAGCCCAAATGTGCAATTCACATTTCCATATTATAAAACTAATGTAATTTACAGTATCAATGTTTATTATAGCTTTGTTTGGTGCACAGTTACAATGATGACATGGCATCATACACAGGGTTGTTCTGAGCAGAATGAGCTTATGTTTACCATATAGAGAAGAAAACTAGCCATGGAAGACGCAACTGAATTCACTCATGACATTCTTTCTATGTGCACCAAAATTAAAATATGTTTACCCGGAGTGGCTTGTGAAAGCCTATCACTGTAATATCGTATTTTATAAATTAGTTTGCTTCAGTTCCTCCAAAGGACAAGCCAAGAGCGCTCCAAAAAGCACTTAATAGTTGAACGCCCTTTCACTGAGTCAAGTGTATTGACATGACTTAGGAGCTGTGCAGTGTGCACACTTTGGAGAGGTGGGTGGCCACTTAGAAACATCAGTTAGACCACTCGCTCAAGCCCTTGTAATTGTTTTGTCTTATGTTGTATCTACCCCACATTTCCAGATTTCGTAATCAACAAATGGCTGCGGAAAGTACAGTAAAGGTAAAATGCACATAAGATCAACAGTGTAATGTTTGAATTCGGTCTTGTTTCAGGTGAACTGTTGTGTCCTCACCTTTGTTCTGAGAATTTCCCCATAATCTTCTAATTGTTCCCTTTCAATTGCTACCATGGTTATGCATATGCTCCTCATATTTTTCCTCTTGGAAACATTTAAATGTGGCCCTGTCCATTGTTTTCTCCCGTTCAGTAGCTTACCAGAGGATGAAAAATCTCTCAAAATTCATAATTATCTTAATTGTGCAATCTGCAAACTCAGTCACTGCTTTCAGCAAACAATATTGTTAATCCACTTACTAAAGCTTTTCAGTTGCTGTGAATTGACTTCAGCAACTTCACATATCGACGTTAAAATGTTCTACACACTTCGGAAAAAGATGCTATCTAGAACCTAAAAGGGTTCCAGATAGAACCCTTTTAGGTCCCATGTAGGACCATTTCCACAGAGCGTTCTACATGGAACCCAAAAGGGTTCTACGTGGAAACAAAAAGGGTTCTCCTATGGGGACAGCCAAAGAACCCTTTGGCTTGGGGATCTTGGTCTAAACACCACTTTTCTGAACAATTGGAGCGGTAGAGGTAGTATTGTCTCATTTACCTCCCATTCATTCATATCAAACAGTACATGTATTTTATAACAAAAGAGACAGTGAATCGATCATAATGTGTTTTACTTTCTGTAGGAAGGACATCCAGGGAGTTTGTCATCATCGTTGATGTCAAGGTCGAGGTAAGGAGTAGACCAAGGCGCAGCGTGATGAACAAACATGACTTTAATTAGTTAAAGCGTCAAAATACAAAACAAAACACGACTCGTGACGTCCACGGTATCAATGACCGAACACGGAACAAAAACCCACAAACCCAAAGGGAAAAACATACAGTTTAAATATGGCTCCCAATCAGAGACAACCAGCCAACAGCTGACACTCGTTGCCTCTGACTGGGAGTCACTCAGGCAAACATAGAATTAAACACAACAGAATAACCAACATAGAAATACACACATAGAATGAACACACCCTGGCTCAACATAATGAGTCCCAGAGCCAGGGTGTGACAGTACCCCCCCCCTAAAGGCGCGGACTGCGACCGCGCCTCAACTAAACAAAACAGGGGAGGGCTGGGCGGGCATACCTCCTCGGCGGCGGTTCTGGCTCCGGCCTTGACCACCACCCTCCAATACACCCCCCATAGTGCCCCTGGTCCAGTCTGGCCCCGCCGGCTGGAGCCGGACTGGACTTAACAGGAGCGATCCTTACCAGGCTGTCGACTCGCACCCCTGGCTTGGTGCGTGGAGGAGGAACGGGCCTTACCAGGCTGACGACTCGCACCCCTGGCTTGGTGCGTGGAGGAGGGACGGGCCTTACCAGGCTGACGATGCGCACCCCTGGCTTTGTGCGTGGAGGAGGAACGGGCCTTACCAGGCTGACGACTCGCACCCCTGGCTTGGTGCGTGGAAGAGGGACGGGCCTTACCAGGCTGACGACTCGCACCCCTGGCTTGGTGCGTGGAAGAGGGACGGGCCTTACCAGGCTGACTTCTCGCACCCCTGGCTTAGTGCGAGTGGCAGGAACAGGCCAGACCGGGCTGGCGACGCGCACCGTAGGTTTGGTGCGAGTGGCAGGAACAGGCCGGACCGGGCTGGCGACGCGCACCGTAGGTTTAGTGCGTGAAGCAGGGACAGGCCGGGCTGGGCTGTCGACGCACACCGTAGGCTTGGTGCGTGGAGCAGGGACAGGCCGGGCTGGGCATTCGACGCTCACCGTAGGCTTGGTGCGTGGAGCAGGGACAGGCCGGGCTGGGCTGTCGACGCACACCGTAGGCTTGGTGCGTGGAGCAGGGACAGGCCGAACCGGGCTGTGGAGATGGATAGGAGGCCTGGAGTGAAGAGCGGCCACCACCCGTCCTGGCTGAATGCCTACCCTCACAAACTCTGTGTGAGGCATCCGCACAGGACGTACAGGGCGGTGAACCCCTGGCCTGGTGGCCTTCTGGATTCGCCCCCTTTTCTCCTCTGTCAGCCCCGTCGTCCATGCCGTGTGCCCCCCCCTAAAAATTTTCTGGGGTTGCCTCACGACCGTCCGACGACGACCCTGATCACGCCGTAGCTCCTTTCTACGGCGCGCCTCCACCGTCTCTTCTCCCGGCGCTTCCTCCCATGTCCAGCCCAAGAACTGCCCCTGGACACGCTGCTTGGTCGTTGCATGGTGGGTTTTTCTGTCAAGGTCGAGGTAAGGAGTAGACCAAGGCGCAGCGTGATGAACAAACATGACTTTAATTAGTTAAAGCGTCAAAATACAAAACAAAACACGACTCGTGACGTCCACGGTATCAATGACCGAACACGGAACAAAAACCCACCACCACAAAGGGAAAACATACAGTTAAATATGGCTCCCAATCAGAGACAACCAGCCAACAGCTGACACTCGTTGCCTCTGATTGGGAGTCACTCAGGCAAACATAGAATTAAACACAACAGAATTTCCAACATAGAAATACACACATAGAAATGAACACACCCTGGCTCAACATAATGAGTCCCAGAGCCAGGGTGTGACAGTTGATCAGATTTTCCTGTGTGATTTCAGTGTACAGCTTCTATCATTACGGCTGTATAATTTATTTAACAACGCAGGAACACATCCTAAGAGCGGTCTTCCTGGCCTGATGAATATCTGATACAACCATTGTTATGTAGCAGAGGAAAAAACTACAGAAAAACATATGATATTTAGCTCTGAACAAAAAAAACTTTCCTCTCAACAGTAGGCTATACACGTCAATAGGTGCAACACTATGTGCAACATGAGCCATGCTTCAGTGGACAAGTTCCAATATCTACTATACTATATTTTCAGGTAAGGAAGTGTAGCGGAGGTGGTTCGATGAACCACACCTGTGTGATGAGTAGGGCTGTGGTGGTCATGAGATTTCGTCAGCCGGTGACTGTCAAGCAAATAACTGTCGGTCTCACGGTAATTTACCGTTAATTAACATAAAAACATTTAGCATCTCCTGGCTTCTACGCATAACCTACAAGCCACTGATGCAGGACTTTGGAACATCTACATTTAAAAAAGTCTAATAAATCCATGTAATTTACATTTTAGCAGACACTCTTATCCAGAGTTACTTACAGTTAGTGAGTGCATACATTTTTCATACTGGCCCCACGTGGGAATCGAACCCACAACCCTGGAGTTGTAAGCGCCATGCTCTACCAACTGAGCTACACCATCACAATATTGCCTACACCATCACAATAAATCCATTATTTATTTTGGACCGGTCTTAAGAAACATGATATGAAGAAAATGTAGTCTATTTCAGAAGAACAGAATAGCATACTCTGAGTTGTCCTTATGTTAGGCCCTGATCTGGCTATGCCATATGGCTGTCGGCTACACTAGTTCATTTAGCAGAAAAGATTTGGTTAGAAATCCATGGCATTATTTTATATTATTTTATAGTGTGAAGAATACAATTGAACAAAGCTGAATAAAATATAAAGGATATTTTCTCCAAACGATTTATAATAATAATAATATGCCATTTAGCAGACGCTTTTATCCAAAGCGACTTACAGTCATGCGTGCATACATTTTTTTTGTGTATGGGTGGTCGCGGGGATCGAACCCACTACCTTGGCGTTACAAGCGCCGTGCTCTACCAGCTGAGCTACAGAGGACCATTCATGTAACTTTAGTTATTCTACAAACGTTGGGCTATATGTTTTGATTTGTAATACATTCTAACATACATACATACATACATACATACATACATACATAGAGAATATATAACTATTTGGTAAAATACCAAGTACATCTTATGGCAAGAACAGATCAAATAAGCAAAGAGAAACAATAGTCCATCATTACTTTAAGACATGAAGGTCAGTCAATACGGAACATTTCAAGAACTTTGAACGTTTCTTCAAGTGCAGTCGCAAAAGCCATCAAGCGCTATGATGAAACTAGCTCTCATGAGGACCGCCACAGGAATGGAAGACCCAGAGTTACCTCTGCTGCAGAGGATAAATTCATTAGAGTTACAAGCCTCAGAAATAGCAGCCCAAATAAATGCTTCACAGAGTTCTAGTAACAGACACATCTCAACATCAACTGTTCAGAGGAGACTGTGTGAATCAGGCCTTCATGGTGGAATTGCTGCAAAGAAACCACTACTAAAGGACACCAATAAGAAGAAGAGACTTGCTTGGGCCAAGAAACATGAGCAGTGGACATTAGCCCGGTGGAATGTGTCCAAATTGGAGATTTTTGGTTCCAACCGCCGTGTCTTTGTGAGACGCGGTGTGGGTGAACGGATGATCTCCGCATGTGTAGTTCCCACCGTAAAGCATGGAGGAGGAGGTGTTATGGTGTGGGGGTGCTTTGCTGGTGACACTGTCTGTGATTTATTTAGAATTCAAGGCACACTTAACCAGCATGGCTACCACAGCATTCTGCAGCGATACGCCATCCCATCTGGTTTGGGCTTAGTGGGACTATAATTTGTTTTTCAACAGGACAATGACCCAATACACCTCCAGGCTGTGTAAGGGCAATTTGACTAAGAAGTAGAGTGATGGAGTGCTGCATCAGATGACCTGGCCTCCACAATCCCCCGACCTCAACCAAATTGAGATGGTTTGGAATGAGTCGGACTGCAGAGTGAAGGAAAAGCAGCCAACAAGTGTTCAGCATATGTGGGAACTCCTTCAAGACTGTTGGAAAAGCATTCCAGGTGAAGCTAGTTGAGAGAATGCCAAGAGTGTGCAAAGCTGTCATAAAGGCAAAGGGTGGCTATTTGAGGAATCTCAAATATAAATGTGTTTAACACTTTATTGGTTACTACATGATTTCATATGTGTTATTTCATAGTTTTGATGTCTTCACTATTATTCTACAATGTAGAAAATAGTAAAAATAAAGAAAAACCCTTGAATGAATAGGTGTTCTAAAACTTTTGACCGGTAGTGTATGTCTTAAGACATCTCAAGACATCTTAAGACGACAGTGATGGCTGGGTATGTCTGGGGTGTTGTTTTTTTTGTTGCTTTTAGAGAGGCAGGTGTTGTGATTCCACTTGTGGTTGTGCAAATGTGAATTAACTACTGAGGATTCTTATTCATCTCATTTTCTGTGACGAGTACTGAGTATACAAAGAGGCAGGACGCAGGAATTAACAAGGTCAAGGTTTACTTAAACAATGAGCAAGAGAAATAACAAACATAGAGTAAACGACACGAAGCTAAACAATCACACACAACATCATCCAGAACATTCCAGGGCTAAATAGGGGTGGTGATGAGATGATGAGGTGCAGGTGCGCTGGAGGTGATTAGGGTGCGTTGGGTTTCCATTCTGGTGTTGCCGAGGTGGTGCGCTCAGACCGGTGGCTCAGTAGAGGGGAGCAACGGGAGGGACGTGACATTTTCATCTAGCCTATAGCAGTGGTGTAAAGCACTTAAGTAAGTACTACCTACGTCGTTTTTTGGGGTATCTCTTCTTTACTTTAATATTTATATTTTTGACAACTTTTACTTTTACTCCACTACATTCCTAAAGAAAAGCATGTACCTTCTACTCCATACATTTGAGTGATTGTAATTTACCACTGACTCATTCTATACAATTATGGACCTGAAAGTGAATTTGGCCCAAAACATGATCATTATTCTGCATGGTTTGCTAAAATATGCTGCATTACAAAATTGCTGGATCGTATCACTGGAGCATAGTGATTAATCTTCACTGCAGATATAGACTAAATTAAACAAAATACAGAATATTTAACAGACTATCATAACTCCTAGTCGCCCGTTGAATCCATAATGCACAGTCGACCAAATGGAGCACCAACAACTTTCTCCAGTTACAGTATTCTTACTGAAGCAGTTAGCTACAGATCAGAGGAAATGAACAAGGTTGCACAATACAACCTCTCATACTACAGTGTTTACTGCACATACAGCTCACACATTGGTAGACTATGACTTGAAACGTTAGCATACTAAAGTCGTGACAAGGATATGAGTCTATGTTGAAAACCCATAATGCCTCTTTGTTTTTTAATGTAAAGATGATGTGTGCTCTTTAACATTAGAGGTGTTTGTTGACTATTTCTTACAATGATTTCCTTGGCTATCACTTTCAATTGACTGGTGATAATATTACAGTGCATTATTCAGCTAATACCTCAATTGATACAAATGTTGTACAATAATTACTGGCTACTGGTAAGCTGCGCCTTCATTTTCCCTGCAACAATATAATAGTCACGCAGAAATGCAGATTACTAACACTCAAATGACAGGATGCCAATGATCTTTGGTTAATATTCCTAATCCTGAGAAATGCACATCCAAAATTAGCATCAATATCCATCACTTTCAGACCGTTCTCTGTTTTCTCTGAAGGTGCAGTTCTCTATTTCTCTCTGCCGTTACAACATGTTAATATAATCAAACCTCGTCAGCCTTGATGTCATGAGTCAGATGAAAGATCAAAGTGTTTGTAATGACATATTTCACAATGATCCTGACTCATTTCCTGTATGGTAGTTACTATGAAGGCCTATGTACTTTAACTTGCGGTCCTGTGTGGCTCAGTTGGTAGAGCATGGCGCTTGCAACGCCAGGGTGGTGGGTTTGATTCCCATGGGGGGGGGGAGTATGAAAATGTACGCACTCACTACTGTAAGTTGCTCTGGCGGGAGGTAAGCTTGGCTTATATGGTGTCGAGTAAAGCTTAAACCATGTATTTAGATTGTAGGTAGGTAGGTAGGTATTGTAGGTCGTTTATCTAGGTAGTTATTGTAGGTTATTGTATTCGGCTGAGCCCGGTGAAGCAAGAGGCTAGCTAACTCACTACCTGGACCAATAAAACTAGCTAGCTAGCTAGCTAGCGGGTAGCTACTGGTAAATATTAGCAACTGTGGATAGTTGTTTCCAATGTTATTTCACGCTTAAGAGTACCTGTAATTATGCCCGAGAGCATCTGGTCAGTGTGGCGGTGGCACAGGAATCCTCATCTCTCCCAAGTGGACATTCTCTCTTTTTCTCCTGACCCATCTGTCTATCTCCTCATTTAAATTCCATGCTGTCACAGTCACTAGCCCATTCAAGCTTAACATCCTTGTCATTTATCGCCCTCCAGGTTCCCTTGGAGAGTTCATCAATGAGCTTGACGCCTTGATAAGTTCCTTTCCTGAGGATGGCTCACCCCTCACAGTTCTGGGTGACTTTAACCTCCCTATGTCTGCCTTTGACTAATTTCTCTCTGCCTCCTTCTTTCCACTCCTTTCCTCTTTTGACCTCATCCTCTCACCGTCCCCCCCTACTACTCACAAGGCAGGCAATACGCTTGACCTCATCTTTACTAGATGCTGTTCTTCTACTAATCTCATTGAAACTCCCCTCCAAGTCTCCGACCACTACTTTGTATCCTTTTCTCTCTCACTCTGCCCCTAATCAGATGGTAATGTGCCGTCGCAACCTTCGCTCTCTCTCCCTCTAGTCTCTCCTCTTCCATCCTATCATCTCTTCCCTCTGCTAAATCCTTCTCCCTCCGATCTCCTGATTCTGCCTCCTCAACCCTCCTCTCCTCCCTTTCTGCATCTTTTGACTCTCTATGTCTCCTATCCTCCCGGCCGGCTCGGTCCTCCCCTCCTGCTCCGTGGCTTGACAACTCATTACGAGCTCACAGAAGAGGGCTCCGGGCAGCCGAGCGGAAATGGAGGAAAACTAAACTCCCTGCGGACCTGTCATCTTTTCACTCCCTCCTCTCTACATTCTCTTCCTCTGTTTCCGCTGCTAAAGCCACTTTCTACCACTCTGAATTTCAAGCCTCTGCCTCTAACCCTAGGAAGCTCTTTGCCACCTTCTCATCCCTGCTGAATCCTCCTCCTCCCCCTCCCTCCTCCCTCTCTGTGGATGACTTTGTCAACAATTTTGAAAAGAAGGTTGACGACATCCGATCCTCATTTATTAAGTCAAATGACACCGCTGGTCCTGCTCACGCTGGTCCTGCTCACACCCTATGCTTTGACTTCTTTCTCCCCTCTCTCTCCAGATGAAATCTTGCGACTTGTGACGGCCGGCCGCTCAACAACCTGCCCGCTTGACCCTATCCCCTCCTCTCTTCTCCAGACCATTTCCGGAGACCTTCTCCCTCACCTCACCTCACTCATCAACTCATCCTTGACCGCTGGCCATGTCCCTTCCGTCTTCAAGAGAGCGAGAGTTGCACCCCTCCTCAAAAAACCTACACTCGATCCCTCCGATGTCAACAACTACAGACCAGTATCCCTTCTTTCTTTCCTCTCCAAAACTCTTGAGCGTGCCGTCTCTAGCCAATTCTCCTGCTTTCTCTCTCAGAATGACCTTCTTGATCCAAACAAGTCAGGTTTCAAGACTGGTCATTCAACTGAGACTGCTCTTCTCTGTGTCACTGAGGCTCTCCGCACTGCTAAAGCTAACTCTCTCTCCTCTGCTCTTATCCTTCTAGACCTATCCGCTGCCTTTGATACTGTGAACCATCAGATCCTCCTCTCCACCCTCTCCGAGTTGGGCATCTCCGGCGCTGCTCACTCTTGGATTGCGTCATACCTGACAGGTCGCTCCTACCAGGTGGCGTGGCGAGAATCTGTCTCCGCACCACATGCTTTCACCACTGGTGTCCCCCAGGGCTCAGTTCTAGGCCCTCTCCTATTCTCTCTATACACCAAGTCACTTGGCTCTGTCATATCCTCACATGGTCTCTCCTATCATTGCTATGCAGACGACACACATTTAATTTTCTCCTTTCCCCCTTCTGATAACCAGGTGGTGAATCGCATCTCTGCATGTCTGGTAGACATATCCGTGTGGATGTCGGATCACCACCTCAAGCTGAACCTCGGCAAGACGGAGCTGCTCTTCCTCCCGGGGAAGGACTGCCCGCTCCATGATCTCGCCATCACGGTTGACAACTCCATTGTGTCCTCCTCCCAGAGTGCAAAGAACCTTGGCGTGACCCTGGACAACACCCTGTCGTTCTCCGCTAACATCAAAGCGGTGTCCCGATCCTGCAGGTTCATGCTCTACAACATTCGCAGAGTACGACCCTACCTTACACAGAAAACGGCACAGGTACTAATCCAGGCACTTGTCATCTCCCGTCTGGATTACTGCAACTCGCTGTTGGCTGGGCTCCCTGTCTGTGCCATTAAACCCCTACAACTTATCCAGAATGCTGCAGCCCGTCTGGTGTTCGACCTTCCCAAGTTCTCTCATGTCACCCCGCTCCTCCGCACACTCCACTGGCTTCCAGTTGAGGCTCGCATCTACTACAAGACCATGGTGCTTGCCTACAGAGCTGTGAGGGGAACGGCACGTCCTTACCTTCAGGCTCTGATCAGACCCTACACCCAAACGAGGGCACTACGTTCATCCACCTTTGGCCTGCTAGCTCCCCTACCTCTACGGAAGCACAGTTCCCGCAATTTGCTTCTCTGGCACCCCAATGGTGGAACAAGCTCCCCCACGATGCCAGGACAGCGGAGTCACTGACCACCTTCTGGAGATACTTGAAACCCTACCTCTTTAAGGAATACCTGGAATAGTATAAAGTAATCCTTCTACCCCCCCTCCCCCTCCCCCACCCCCCCATTTAAAAAAAAGGAAAAGAAAGTGGTTGTCCCACTGGCTATCATAAGTTGAATGCACCAATTTGTAAGTCGCTCTGGATAAGAGCGTCTTCTAAATGATGTAAATGTAAATGGATAAGAGTGTCTGCTAAAATGTAAATAATTCCTCGATACATTTTCCAACAATTCTTTGAAACATTGACCACCAAACTAAAGGGAACGGCAGCTCCTGGCATGATGCATATAACTGTAAACATGTATAATAGTGTTAAACGACACGGTAATATGCAATAATTAATACTAAATTGGTATTATTAATTCATAGAAATGCACACCAGTAGCATCCCATGAACCACAGCAAGCTCCCCTTTTGACCTCTACAGTGTTATTCATATCATTACTTTTACTATCATATATTACACCTTAAGTAATTGAGGTTCACTATGTTTGTTATCGTCTATAGGGGCACAAAGGGTTGAATGCCAGGCCAGCCAACCACTATAAATGCAGCCAAAGTTTCCATGTGTTTGATACCCCTCCATTCACTCCATTCCAGCCATTATTATGAGCCGTCCTCCCCATCACCAGCCTCCTGTGCACTCAATACACTATAACTCGTCACACTATCCCCAGGTCCTCTGCTAAGAACATAGAAACACTTGCTGCATCAGTGAGAGGTAGGTGACCTCTTGCCTGAGAATGTGAAATTGACAGTGCACATTGGCTCTCTCAACGTGAGTGCTAATTTTCTCAAGGGCTCTGGCCGTTACAGATACATTTACATTACATTTACATTTACATTTACATTTTAGTCATTTAGCAGACGCTATTATCCAGAGCGACTTACAGTTAGATACAGTACAAGTATACCACACAAGATCTATGACTATACTGAAGAATACTGGTGAGCATTGATACAGAACCAGTCCAGGTGAAAAGCCATCCTACATACATGGCAGGTAAGCAACAGCTTTCTCATCTGTAGGACACTAGTATCTACCATTACCTGACATGCACAACAAAACCAACCCTTTAAGGTACTCTACGCAACAACTCCACCAGCAGATAACCCTACATGTCTACATCCCTTTGAGTAAAACTTTAAAAACATTATGATGAGATATACTCTTATCACATGCACCTTAAGACAAATGTCCATAGCCAATTTAATTAAATTACTGATTAGAACCCTTGTGGAATTCCTTAAATTACTACAACTTGGGAAGAGATATCATCTCAATCACTAGCTAATTATTTCTACCAGTTAATGGGAATTAGCTATTTACACACACATATGGACTATTTTCTCCCCTTCAGACATTAGTAATAGCTAGTCTAATATAAAAATTCCCATAGATTATTCAGACGAGGCATGCATTTAAAAAAAATGTGCAATGATTTACATGATTTACACATACTCGTAATGCATACATTACACAAATGTAAGCAAAACATCTAACTGAAGAGGAATAAGTGATATCATTGGTATAATTTCAGTCGTATTGGCAGCTGTGGTTATGGTGTGGTGCAGTTATAGCAGCAGCGGCAGCTTTCTGGTACAGTGGTAGCAGTGGAGGCAATAGCACGTTTGTACCATGGTTAACTGAGGCATTACCTTTTTTAAAGCCAGTAATGACACACGGCTTAGAGGTCTGGCTGTCAGCTTCTGAATTGCATCAACTTTTTTTGTCTGATTATGTACTTTTTTGGGCGACCTGACCAAATTCACATAGAAATGTGAGTTATAGATCTGTCATTCTCATTGAAAGCAAGTCGAAGAATAGGTAGATATGTTCTATGTGTGCTATTTCTACGCTTCCATTTAGTTTTTGCATATTTTTCTTTCGGCTTTGTACTCCAGCTTCAAACAGCTGAAAATACAATATTTTTGGTTATGGAAAATATATTTCACAGCGGTTTGGTTGGTACAATAATTCTCTACACTATACTTGCTTGTTTAAACAGAACAGGCAAACTATTAGAATTTTAGAAACCAGGAAATGGTGGAGCGATTTCTGCATAGTGCACCTTTAAATTGCTGAACAAGCTGAATAGTTTTTTTGTTGGCCTCTTGCCCGGTTTCACTGAAGTCAAAACCACTCTGTAAAATACAGTCCTGAAGCTCTCCTGATATATTTCTGTAAATGTTCTTCGATTCCATTTAGTTTAAAACAGATAATTTGTTCTCCCACCAGCTATCTGCATACCAAAGTTAACCATCAGCACCACTGAACCATAAAAGCTTGGCTTCCATGATTGGGGGCAATAGTTAGGCTATTTCAGGTCTCATGGATGGGAATGTAGGATGGCAAAGCCCCACTATAAAGGAATCACCAAGGTCATATTTGCTTTGTGTAGGAACACCCTTTAAAGTTATAAGAACACCCTGACCTGCTTTTCAAACAGTCAAATCTCTAAATATTGGTTATTGTTTGTGTGTGTGTGTGTGTGTGTGTGTGTGTGTGTGTGTGCATGCGATTGCCTGTCTTATCTTCATCTGAGTGTCTGTGATGATAGTCTGACACGAAGTGACAAGCAGGCACATTATTTTAGATTTTTTTTTTTGTAGCCTACTATTTAGTAAAATGGAGTTGAGTTCGAGGCTGAATTTAATTGGGGAAAGTTTCTCTGACTATCGGTCTCCCTTACAAATCCAGTAACACATGCTATGATTCAAGTGTCCTGTATTTCCTCTTGGGTGGCACTGCCAACACCAACGAGGAACCTTTGAATAAATAAGTTATATAGCTCGGTTTAATGTATTTTAACGCACCTTTGGTTACATTAGTCTGATTAATTTGAACCAGTGAATCCGCACTTTTCAGTCTCGTGCGTAATAACCCGCAGTAGCTAATCAGTAAAGGTCTCCACCCCTTCATCTCCCAACATACAGTGTGTGATGCCTGTGAACACAATGGACTTGTAGACAAAACCGATAAAATAATCTACAACTCATTGATAATTGTAGCGATAAAGACCGGCCAACACAATGACACGTTACCTTCGGCAAGCAGACGCATTGCATGAACAAATGAGGAGTCCAGCGTATCTTTCTCGGCCATCAGCTCCGGTAAGCATTTCTCCTGATCCATGATAAGGTATCTCTCCTGTTCACCGCTTGTGCAGGTGAGACGAGAAAAGTGATGAGCGTCGGAATGCGCGTCTCGCTTCCACTTGGTAATTATCTTTATAGGTAGGCTACCGCAAGAAAAGCCGTAAGGAATCTCTCCAATTACACGTAATGCTTGACTGAGAACTGAAAGGAATTCTGGGCTATAAACACATCTCTCCAAATCCCGCTCAATCGCGACTCCCTCCTGGAGAATCGGCCACCTTAGCAAGAGAGACTGCGTGGCGCTCCCCGCCCCTCTGAAACACGATTGGTCATATCAGACAGACTATTCGCAAACAACAAATCTCAACACTGTTATCATAATGAGATGTTGTAGTAGGCTACAGCGAATATTTTCCTCCCTCAGCCGCTGTCCTTGGTGCTGAAAATCTCTTACATGTGGAAGCAAGCAGATTCATTTTAGTAATTTAGCAGACGACCTTATCCAGAGCGACTTACAGTAGTGAGTTCATACATTTTCATATTTGTTCATACTGGTCGCCCATGGGAATCGAACCCACAATCCTGGCGTTAGCAAGTGCCGTACTCTACCAACTGAGCCACACGGGACACAGATTTACATTTACATGTTTAGTCATTTAGCAGACGCTCTTATCCAGAGCGACTTACAGGAGCAATTAGGGTTAAGTGCCTTGCTCAAGGGCACATCGACAGATTTTTCACCTAGTCGGCTCAGGGATTAGAACCAGCGACCTTTCGGTTACTGGCACAACGCTCTTAACCACTAAGCTACCTGCCGCCCCACAGATAGAGTGAAGATAGCTAGGCAACCAATACACCTGTTTAATATGAATGAAATGCCATATCTTAGGCTACCATGTATTAGTGCCCATGTATTGTCACTACTCTATTCCTTTTACTAGACATAAAGTATTTTGACAATACGTTTGTGGCAGGTGAGAACTGTCAATCTGGAATTCGGTTGAATTTCTGTAAGGCAAGAGCCATTTTACACAAATTGGTCTGAAAGAGAAATAAATGAAATGGTACAGATCAAACATCTCAAGGCATTCCTGATATTAATTTACACAATATAAACGAGCCATTACAGTTGATTGTCACAATAGTAATGTGACTTTTGTTTTGTTCCAATGCAGTGAAACACTAAAGTGAGAAGAGGTGTTTGTTTTCATCTCCATTCTATTTGTGAAAATATCATAAATACTCGGGACATGCTGGCCAAATACTGCACACATTTGGGTAAAGTTGTTTTGTCAATCCGTACACTCTTAGAAAAAAAGGGTTCCAAAAGAGTTCTTCAGCTGTCCCCATTGGAGAACCCTTTTTTAGTTCTACATGGAACCCAACAGGGTTCTACCTGGAACCAAAAGGGTTCTTCAAAGGATTCTCCTATGGGGATAGCTGAAGAACCCCTTTGTGTTCTAGATAGCACTTTATTTTCTAAGTGTGTGGGAAGGACGTGAAAAATAATGTTGCATGTAACATTCCCTCAAGCCTGCCTTGTGGTTTGAGTGAGCTTATTTTGGTATGACTGTGAATACTAATCAATGGATTTGTTGCGAGCTTCTACTTGCCAAGTTGGATTAGAATGTGGTGACAACCAGTCTACAGAAAGATCACATGCACACAGGCACGCACACACGCACACACGCACGCACGCACACACACACACACACACACACACACACACACACACACACACACACACACACACACACACACACACACACACACACACACACACACACACACACACACACACACACACACTTAAGTCAGTGTATAAATCCAGCTCGTTTCATTAATGACTGAATAGATTACAGACCTGCGTGTCATGAACGTAACTGAGCATAATCACTTAATATTGACTTATATTGTGTCATATCATTTCAACTCTTCTAGTATGAAACATTCTAAATACTCCTACAGGTTCTTAGAATAAAGGATACACTTAGAGACATTCTAAATGGTAGAAGCATTAGTGTTTCAACAGCTATCCATGTCCTCCACAAGGACACATATACAGCAGCTTATATCAATGTCCATTACAAGATGGGCTCAGTCGTAATGGATTTGGTTTCTTGACGTGATGTGCTCTCTCTGGGAGGCTGAGGGGAAGAGAGAACGTTCCATAACCCAAGGACAAAGACATCCCCACTAAAACACAAAGGTTCTGTGATCTCATAGCTTAGTGAGAGCTTTAGTACAAAGCATACGGCTACACAGAGCAACCATTTACACATAGAGCAGATTCACCTTGAGTCTGAGATTGTGTATTTTGTATTTATTAAGGAGCCCCATGAGCTACTGCCAAAGCAGCAGCTACTCTTCCTGGGGTCCAGCAACATTAAGGCAGTTATATTCAATTAAAAATATTACATGACATTACATTTCATAACACTTTTCACAACACATTAAGTGTGTGCCCTCAGGCCACTACTCTACTACCACACATCTACAATACAATATCCATGTGTAAGCGTGTAGAGTGTGAGTGTTATCATGTGTATTTGCACGACAAGACTAAGTCGATTTGTTATGTAGTTTGTATACTCCTGTGTAAAACAAATACTGTAGCAACCTGCATTGTTGTTATAATGATAACAGTCTTTCAATGCACTGACAAAATACTGGTTGTTTTTTCCCAACTGATCTTCATTTTTCGGTATAAACTGTAAGCTGTATGCTTTCTGAACCAGAATGCCGACTTGCCTGTCTGAGAAATACTGTACATTAACAATTCTGTTTTTACTGACAGACTCATGCAACTTAAGAAGTTTAGAATATTGGTTGATGCTCTGTGTTTGGTGGATAGGATCATCAAAGGAGGCAGACAAATAGCCAATTTGGTGATTTCTAGAATTATCCACAGGTGGGATTGAGGGAATTAACATTCTGTTAGGAATAATGGTCAGCATCATTCAAAAATGAAGATTTTGTGAGATGACTGCTGAGATTGTACTGATTAGAGCCTGGCGATAAGGACAGAAATCCATATCGCAATAAATTGCCTGAATTGATGCGATAACAACAATAAATAGAATGATACGTTTATAACCTTAATGTGCACCACAGTTTTTGTTTTATTAGCCTTTAAACTACTAGTACTAGTTTGATGGTTGTAGACATCAATTGTTACATTAACAATCACCCATATTAGCAAGCTCATTACATTTCTAGTATAGGCTACTTATCGTAATGACCGATAAGTAAAATGCATGCGATAGGTGACCTGTATGGTCGGTGCCGATACTTTTCGGTTTATCGTCCCAGCTCTAATAGTGGTCACTCTCAGTCTCTCTCACATTAAGGCTTCACAAAATGAAGCTTTACTTAGGAGGTATCTTCTTCATGGTGCATGAACAACAAAGCTTTCTTTCAAACTTTGATGGTACGGACAGTAGTCTGTGACAAATAACGTTTAGGCTTTAATTAATTTGAAGATGAGCTGATTACATGTCATTGATCCAGTGAAAGAGGAATCTTAATGCTATATCACTGTCATATACAGTACATTGATATGTTTTCTCTGATTGGTTCCCCTGTGTAATATCTGCTTGGTTGTATAGTCCAAAGACAGAGTGATACGATATATGTTAGGAGGGATATAATGTTCAATTTTAAAACATGTATGACCATGTGAATAACAGAACCAACATATATTAAAAGGTCCAATGCAGCTGTTTTTATCTCAATATCAAATAATTTCTGGGTAACAATGAAGTACCTTACTGTGATTGTTTTCAAATCAAATGGTCAAAAAATAAACAAAAATACTGTAGCTTCTTAGCAAAGAACAATTTCTCAAGTAAGAATTTTGCTAGGACTGTCTGGGAGTGGTCTGAGAAGGGAGGGGAAAACTGAAAATGATCTGTTATTGGCAGAGGGGTTTGGAACTCTCTGTCTTATTGGTCTATTAACCTGGTGACATCACCAGGCAGGCCAAAACTCCATCCCACCAGAACAGACTGAAATTTCAGGTGGTCTTTTCAAACAGCTCTTACTTACATTAAAATGGCATTATCATAATTTGGTATTATTCCAACCTCATAGTGTGGAAATATATATAAAACACCGGAAACTAACGTTTTTGACTGCACTGGGTCTTTACGAATGCATAGACTAGAGGAAAGGGTCTAGTATTGCAAAAGGGACCATAACAGCCATCTCTGAGTAGGAAAAACACCCATTTATGAAGAATTTATTTGAACTTTGATCAGACAATACATTGAGTGCTCCTTTTTCAAAGCACAATACTTGAAAGGGTTTGCTATGGTGCAACTTTCACAAGGTATAACAATGATCTCAGCATTCCAGTGGTGTCCTCAAATGCCGGTTAGGCATACATTTACATTTTAGTCATTTAGCAGACGCTCTTATCCAGAGCGACTTACAGGAGCAATTAGGGTTAAGTGCCTTGCTCAAGGGCACATCGACAGATTTTTCACCTAGTCGGCTCGGGGATTAGAACCAGCGACCTTTCGGTTACTGGCACTACGCTCTTAACCACTAAGCTACCTGCCGCCCCAGGCAGGCAGGGAGGTTGCAGACATATTGCAAATACTTTACTAAAGTTAAACTTTATCTTTAAAAACACTTTTTAATGGATGTTATTCCAAGAATAAGATAATGAAAGTATGGGACAAATCACTCACACTGCCACAGTCTTAAATGCATTTATGTAATTTTTTTGTTTGCCACAGCTGCATAGTGATATGAAATGGATGGATTCTTACAGCTCTCTAGTGGCCAAAACATTACACTGCATATTCAGAGTCCAAACATGACAGACAGTCCACATTGATTGATGATTTGCATTTATATTGTCAATAAGATTCAGAAACAGGCAGTTTATGCATTTGTGGCCTGCAATTACAGCACTAACAGCTCTGAACCATGTCAGCAGCGAATTTTTGAAATCACAAACCAAATTACTATTTTTTTTACTATTAGCTGAACATTATGAACTGATTCAACACATCTTGTATTTTCATTATATTGTAGAAAAGACACCTCACATTAAAGTCCACTGTTATTGCAAATACAAAATGGCACACTTTTAAAACTGTCATGAAAGACATTTCCCCTCTTTGCAGTATTATAGTTATACCGCCAGATCTCATTATAAGATGTCATTTTGCAGTGCTTGAAATCATTTTAAATTTGCTTTGACAAACCAATTTTTTTTACTATTAGCTGAACATTATGAACTGATTCAACACATATTTTATTTCCATTATATTATATAAAAGACACCTCACATTAAATCTGCTGTCATTGCAAATACAAAATGGCACACTTTTAAAAATGTCAAAGCAGATTTCAAATGATCACAAGCACTGCAAAATGACATTTTATAATGAGATCTGGAAGTATAACTATATCCTCTGTAATGTCATAACGCTCTCACTGGGTAGGTGCAGCCTGGTGCTACTTTAAGTGTGTATGAAAAATCCAGTGTGAATGTAACAGAAAAGGAGATGATGAATTTGTTATTTTAGCAGGGACCCAGAATGTGGAAATCCAATATCCCTGTGTGTGAATTATTAACTAGAATGGTTCAGTGAAGGAAAGGTAATATTAAGGTATGGTCAATGTGAGACCAAATGGCTCTCCTACACTCTTAGAAAAAAATTTGCTATCTAGAACCTAAAAGAGTTCTTCAGCAGTCCCCATAGGATAACCCTTTGAAGAACCCTTTTTCGTTCCAGGTAGAACCCTTTTGGGTTCCATGTAGGAACCTTTTCACAGAGAGTTCTATATGGAACCCAAAAGGGTTCCATCTAGAACCAAAAAGGGTTCTACCATGGAATCAAAAAGGGTTATCCTATAGATGCAGTAAAGAGGTCAATGGAATGCAGACCGTGGGGGATAGAAGAAGGATGCCGGATTGGCGCCCATTCAACAAATCTGATCTAACAAAGTGGATATTCGTCAACTCCGTCATGATTTATGTATTGTAAAAGGCCCACAATGTGGTTAGTAAGTCCTATTTGGATATATTTAGCTGTTTTCACTGCATAACATTTAGAAGTGGTTCCTTTTCAGGTCTAGAAGAAGTGACTGCTAAATGCTGACTACCGTTCGTACAGTATAAGCGAGTAATATAACTAGCATACATAAATCAGTGATGGTAGGGTAGTCAAAGTAATTTTTAACTGCAAAGTTGATTAGTGACAATGACAAGAACTTGTATTGGGGTTGACATCCATACAAGCATTATACTCCGATTTTTACCTCAACATAGTGTGAAATACACATATAAACAATAGCCTAAATGTAGGGTAATTTTGCTGGGGGGCAATGAGGAGATTCGGCATCTTTCCCCCATGCATTTCCATTGTCTGGGTCGAGTTCCATTGACCTCTTCACCGCAACTATGGGGAAGAACCCTTTTGAACCTTTTTTTCTACGAGTGAAAAATATATGGCAAATAGAAGTCCAATATGGATGGTGTTAAGAGATAGATAGATCTATTTGTGAGAGAAAAAAACATATGGGGGATTCCCTGTCTTAGGTCAGTTAGGATCACCACTTTATTTTAAGATTGTGATATGTCAGAATAATAGTAGAGAGAATATTTATTTCATCACATTCCCAGTGGGTCAGAAGTTTACATACAATTAGTATTTGGTAGCATTGCCTTTAAATTGTTTAACTTGGGTCAAACGTTTCGGATAGTCTTCCACAAGCTTCCCACAATAAGTTGGGTGAATTTTGGCCCATTCCTCCTGACAGAGCTGGTTTAACTGAGTTAGGTTTGTAGGCCTCCTTGCTCACACACACTTTTTCAGTTCTGCCCATAAACTTTCTATAGGATTGAGGTCAGGGCTTTGTGATGGCCACTCCAATACCTTGACTTTGTTGTCCTTAAGACATTTTGCCACAACTTTGTAAGTATGCTTGGGGTCATTGTCCATTTGGAAGACACATTTGCGACCAAGCTTTAACTTCCTGACTGATGTCTTGAGATGTTGCTTCAATATATCCACATCATTTTCCTTCCTCATGATGCCATCTATTTTGTGAAGTGCACCAGTCCCTCCTGCAGTAAAGCAACCCCACAGCATGATGCTGCCACCCCCCATGCTTCACGGTTGGGATGGTGTTCTTCGGCTTGCAAGTCCCCCCTTTTTTCTCCAAACATAACAATGGTCATTATGGCCAAACAGTACTATTTTTGTTTCATCAGACCCAAGGAAATTTCTCCAAAAAGTAAGATATTTGTCCCCATGTGCAGTTGCAAATCGTAGTCTGGCTTTTTTATGGCGGTTTTGGAGCAGTGGCTTCTTCCTTGCTGAGCGGCCTTTCAGGTTATGTCAATATAGGACTCGTTTTACTGTGGATATAGATACTTTTGTACCTGTTTCCTCCAGCATCTTAACAAGGTCCTTTGCTGTTGTTCTGGGATTGATTTGCACTTTTCGCACCAAAGTATGTTCATCTCTAGGAGACAGAACGTGTCTCCTTCCTGAGCAGTATGACAGCTGCGTGGTCCCATGGTGTTTATACTTGCGTACTATTGTTTGTACAGATGAACGTGGTATCTTCAGGCGTTTGGAAATTGCTCCCAAGGATGAACCAGACTTGTGGAGGTCTACCATTTTTTTTCTGAGGTCTTGGCTGATTTCTTTTGATTTTCCCATGATGTCAAGCAAAGAGGCACTGAGTTTGAAGGTAGGCCTTGAAATACATCCACAGGTACACCTCCAATTGACTCAAATGATGTCAATTAGCCTATCAGAAGCTTCTAAAGCCATGACATCATTTTCTGGAATTTTCCAAGCTGTTTAAAGGCACTGTCAACTTAGTGTATGTAAGCTTGGAATTGGAATACAGTGAATTATAAGTGAAATAATCTGTCTGTAAACAATTGTTGGAAAAATTACTTGTGTCATGCACAAAGTAGATGTCCTAACCGACTTGCCAAAACTATAGTTTGTTAACAAGAAACAACCTAAGTGTATGTAAACTTCCGACGTCAACTGTATTTATTCCTTGTGTTATTTATTTATTTATTATTTCAATTTTTTCCTCTCTGCGTTATTGGGAAGGGCCCATAAACATTTCACTGTTAGTCTACACCTGTGGTTTACAAAGCATGTGACAAATAATATTTGATTTGATTTGATTAAATCACTGAGGTGGTTTCTGGAGTGAACTAAGGTATTGTATCAACAGCATTGTACAATTAGTATCCAGGGTAAGCTACCAATGGCTAATGTTTTGCAACTCAATCATTGCAATGAAATAAATGTATTTGCCACACCAAGTGATATGAAATGTAACAGACTTCAGTATACCGATCAAGCTCCTCACTGTCTCCGCTGGTGTTTTAATGGGACTAGCCTACATTGTATAGGGCTGTGAATCACAGCAACATGGTCAAGAGCCAGGGCTATACTTCTGCATCTAGGCTGGTTCAGAGTACAGGCTTGGGCTAATAATCCCTGCTGTTGCTCTTGGCTAAAAGTGCCAACACCACCAGCTGTAGTGGGAGTGCAGCCTTGCAGGAATCAGACCAGCCAATGCCCTTTGTGACCCGCAATCATTTTCAGCGCTAGCTACCTGGTAAAAGTGAGTTTAATAATTGCCTCTGGTAAGAAAGAAAATGTGGATATAATAGGATATTAGACCTCACAGAGATAATTGAAATTCAAATGTTTATTACTTCAGAGCGCTACATTGCATATCAGCAGTCACTATGGACCATGGTCCATCCATTTATGGCAAAACATTCAAGGGCAAAAACATTTCCCATGTTCTATTTACTCATTGAAAAGCTGTGTATCTTGTTTTGTGTTAAATTATTTCTCCTTTGAAGCAATAAAAAAAAGAAACAGCTAAGAGAAGGAAAGGTAACACCTTGCCTTGCAAGGGAATTTGATAAGGCATTGTTTCCTAAAGCATAATTGTTTTTCACATTTTCTGTGTGCAAACCAGTTAGCTACTGATATACAAACACTCTGTTCAAAGCCAACCCATATGCTGTCTAATATAACTGACATATAAGCGGTAGATGGAAAGGGCTCAGTGCGTTACCCAGTTTATTGTTGTATAAAGCATCAGGGGATGAAAAATAAAATGAAGATGTCTTATTTTGTCAGTAAAACTAAGTTAAACAGTGCCTCCCTTTCGGAGAAGTACACTACATGACCAAAAATATGTGGACACCTGCTCGTCGAACATCTCATTCCAAAATCATGGGCATTAATATGGAGTTGTTCCCCCCTTTGCTGCTTTAACAGCCTACACTCTTCTGGGAAGGCTTTCCACTAGATGTTGGAACATTGCTGCGGGGACTTCCATTCAGCCAGAAGAACATTAGTGAGGTCGGGCACTGATGTTGGGCAATTAGGCCTGGCTCACAGTCGGTGTTCCAATTCATCCCAAAGGTGTTCGATGGGGTTGAGGTCAGGGCTTTGTGCAGGCCAGTCAAGTTCTTCCACACCGATCTCAACAAACCATTTCTGTATGGATCTTGCCTTGTGCACAGGGGTATTGTCATGCTGAAACAGGAAAGGGCCTTCCCCAAACTGTTGCCACAAAGTTGGAAGCACAGAATCATTTAGAATGTCATTGAATGCTGTAGCGTTAAGATTTCCCTTCACTGGGGCCTAGCCCGAACCATGAAAAACAGCCCCAAACCATTATTCCTCCTCCACCAAACTTTACAGTTGGCTCTATGCATTGGGGCAGGAAGCGTTCTCCTGGCATCCGCCAACCCCAGATTCGTCCCGAGGACTGCCAGATGGTGAGAATGCGTTTCCACTGCTCCAGAGTCCAATGATGGCGAGCTTTACACCACTCCAGCCGACACTTGGCATTGCGCATGGTGATGTTAGGCTTGTGTGCGGCTGCTCAGCCATGGAAACCCATTTCATTAAGCTCTCGACGAACAGGTCTTGTGCTGACGTTGCTTCCAGAGGCAGTTTGGAACTCGGTAGTTCCGGTCCTGTTCTGTGAGCTTGTGTGGCCTACCACTTCGAGGCTGAGAGGTTGTTGTTCCTAGACGTTTCCACTTCACAATAACAGCACTTACAGTTGGCCAGGGCAGAAATATGACGAACTGACTTGTTGCAAATGTGGCATCCTATGACGGTGCCACGTTGAATGTCACTGAGCTCTTCAGTGAGGCCATTCTACTGCCAATGTTTGTCTATGGACATTGCATGGCTGTGTGCTCGATTTTATACACCTGTCAGCAACGGGTGTGGCTGAAATAGCTGAATCCACTAATTTGAATGGGTGTCCATATACTTTTGTCTATATAGTGTATATGAATGCAGCAGTTAGAATGTGATTTGTGACACTCTAAAACACATTTTAAGTGTATAACTCAATCATGTGTTGTTAGTGCTGCTATGAAATTAGGTATGACTGTTTCAAGGCTGTTCTGTGCTAGTTATAAAGGTTAATGGAGATACAGTTTAGCCCTGCATTGAGAAGTTAAATTAATTTATCTGACCACTTGGTTCCCTGGAATGTATGATCCTCACTGACTTCTACAGCGTAAACAATCATAGTAATCAGCGTCATAGTTTATCCTCTATCTGTCCATCTAGGGTACGAAGGCCAAACATCTCTGCTCATACCGACATGAAACATACGTGTTAAGAAAAAGTTTGAAAGCACACCAATGATAATTTCACGGAAATGAAAAGCAACAAGAACGCCATGGGAAAATAGAAAAATATTGGTATGTTGTTATCCTTTCAAGAAGCAGTGTGTTTGTGATGACTCTGAAGAAGAGCTGAAGAACAGTTAACATGTGATGTTCATTCATCATTTTAACTATTTTGTGTGTTCATCAAACAAAGTGTGTGGTATACAGTATAACAACATAGAGGCAAGGTACAGTAACCAAAAGGTGAACACTATCTAATCTCTACTTCACATATTTCATAGTGGCCTGGGTACAGATGTTGTGCATTGAAGGTTCAAAATGTTTCCATAATAACTGTGCTGTATCTCGCACTTGCAGTTCCTTTGTATTCTTCATCTTGACACAATGATTCATGATTCGCTTTCAGTTTCTTACACAATGATTTCAATGAAATGCCATAGTGAGCCTGAGCCCATACACCCTTAGAAAAAAAGATACTATCTAGATCCTAAAAGGGTTCTTCAGCTGTCCCCATAGGATAACCCTTTGAAGAACCCTTTTGGTTCCAGGTACCGTATAACCCTTTTGGGCTCCATCTTTTCCACAGAGGGTTCTATGTGGAACCTTAAAGGGTTCTACCTGGAACCAAAAAAGGTTCTACCTGGAACCAAAAAGCGATTCTCCTATGGGGAGAGCCGAAGAACCCCCTTTGGAATCCTTTTTTCTAATAGTGTACAACCTCCTTGCTCATGCATGATGAAAAATGGAAAACTAAGGGATGGAAAGCTGGATAGCCTGATCAATATCATGACTTTAACAACATCAATACAGCATAGATCAATAGCATCAGCAAATCCCATTTGCTGTTGTAGTTTACTATTTATCTTATTACTCACAAAAAATGCAATAGAATGAATTGCAAGCAGGTGCTATGAAAGGTTCTGTTGAGAAAATGTGCGATTGATTCTGAGATACAAATTGTTTTGAAGTGCAAATTAGTTGGAAGGAGCAGCTAGAGCCATATATCAGAGGGCTACTCATACATCACGTTGTATTTGGATACAACAACAACAAATACTCACTGGGAGAAACTTGCTGCTATGTCGAAAGTATTTTTTCAACCTAGACTTGCTGTAGGAAATGAGTCTACTGTCACTCTCTGTGAACAACACCAGATTGTGTTACCCAACACATTAGTGAGAAGAACCACATCTAAATAAAGAATCAATAGCTTAAGTGTTTGATCCCTCAGATGGCATCTTAAATGCAGAACGGTTTAGATCAATAAATAAGGTCTACCAGAAGAAATATGAAGCCTTTATTCATCATATCCCACTGAGATTGTGCTACCGCACACGTAGGATACTTGACTCTTTAAAATGCCTTTGCTGGCACTTCTCTTACTCTCACAGTCCCAGGGATGCTCTCAGAACTGAAAACTCAAAGAGCCGTTAAAGGCACTATTTCAAAAGGAGAGAAAGCCATTGTAAGTTCTGTATAGACTTTTCAATAGGGGTATTTTAAATGTCATCATTTTCAGTATTTAAAACAAACATTTGGGAGAAGCCAATGTAGGCCTTTGTACACCTGTAATGATTGAAAAAGCTAGAAATATTTGATGTAATCTTGATTTGTTTTATAACCAACAAAAATCTGTTAACCTAAAGTCAAGTTTGATTTTGTGAACTCTGCCAAGCTGAAGCGCCAGGCAAACTAAATGAAACGCACCCACTGTCTTTTTCTCATTTAGTCAAAATGCACCGTTGACCTTCGATTGAAAAGGTTTCCTCCTGGAGCCATTAAGTGAGCACACGGCACCAAATCCCCTAGTTTCAGACTGCTAATGATCCTTACACCTCTGAAGTCTCTAGCCACTTCCATGCCAGTCGGAAGAACTAAGGTGTTTTATCTCTGAACACTCAAAAGCTGGTTTCTCCACCGACTGTTGGATAAGGTGTTAACAACACCCGGTAGAGACTAGAGATCCTGACTGCCAATGTGTCCAGCCTGAGACATGCCATTAAGTTACCATGACACTCACACCTCACCAAATCAAAATCAAATGTATTGGTCACATACACATGGTTAGCAGATGTTATTGCGAGTGTAGCGAAATGCTTGTGCTTCTAGTTCCGACAGTGCAGCAATATCTAACAAAAATCTAATACACACAATTCTAAGTAAAGGAATGGAATATGAATATCCAATAGTTCTTACCGGCTGTATGTAATAACCCTTAAGATTTTCTGGGCTAACAATGTAAGAAATAATACATAAAAAAAAAAAAAATACTGCAAAGGACTAGAAGCGAGGCAGCCCTCTCTGTCGGCGCCAACTTTACCATTGTTACAGCCTACATAATAGGCATATTGCTCTCTTGTGAAAGTGAAACTAGAGCTACAAATAGTAATATGCACTAATTTGTTGAAGGGTGCCAGTCTGCAAACAGATTAAATGTGAGTGTGATAGTTTTATTGTGAAGACAGTAGGCAATAACAATATGCCATACCAGTGCATTCTGATGATAATATTACAAGTGCAGTTTAGACCTAAAGGATGTGCACCTAAAATATAGGCTACATAGATAATCAGAACATAGACAAGCACGACTTGGAGCAGAAATGTAATACTACAGTAGCCTGAACTGTATGTGAAAATACATATATTTATTAGGCCTAATCAGTTTACTTACGACATTCTTCTGTCAGTTTTTTAAATATGATTTGTTTTTGTAGTCTTTGTCAGACCTGAAGATAAAGCCAGAAATAGTTGTGCATGGCGGTGCATTAGCCACCCCTGATGATATCGCTAAGGCATCTGTGGATAGGGTGAAGTCAGCAGCTACTGCAGGCTTTCCGGCTATGAAGAGAGGAGGCAGTACCAGGGCGGGATTAAGAAATTATTATTTATTTATTTTTATTGAAAAATTGTCCTTTTAAAAAGGCATTTAATGCAATTCTACGTCCTCCAACTTATCAGAGCTCTTGCAGCATGAACTGACATGTTGTCCACCCAATCAAAGGATTAGATAATTAATCTATTACTGAAAGCATAAGCTACTGCTAGCTAGCACTGCAATGCATAAAATGTGGTGAGTAGTTGTGTCAAAGAGAGAGAAAGACAATAGTTGAACAGTTTTGATCAAATTAATTTATTCAAAAATGAAGAAGCAAGAGAGAGAGAGAGAGAGAGCTAGCTATATTTCATATTTTTTTCACTTTCTGTTACTTAGCTAGTGAATGCAGATAGCTAGTTTAGCCTACTCAAAAACCTGGCTCAAACAGAGAGGGATGATATGTTACCGAGCTGGCAATGGCTATCCAACACTGGAACTCTTCCAAGTCAAGGTAAGCTTTTGTCTTTTACTAATTTCACCAGCATAACTGCTAAATTGCTTGCTAAATGTACACTGTACTGCATGATTGTAGTGGGTGTACTAACGCATTAGTTCTAGTAGCTATATTGAGTTGACGTTAGCTAATATGGTGACAACGATGTAGGCTGTGTGCAGCGGTTAGCGGTTATGATATGAAGGTTTGGCTTGGAAAGGTTTTTCCGCCTGGTCACAGACAGCTGATGTGTTGTGCACTGAAGTGAGATAAGGAGAGGACGTAGATGCGTGAAGGAGTTATCCAACGATGAAAGGGATCATGCTGTTTGTATGTAGCTGCTATGGAAGTAAACTGTGTTTGCATGTGATCAGGGGTGTATACAAAACATTTCTTAAACGGAAGCAAACAGAACCAAACGGGGATAAACATACCTGCCTTTGTCCAATAGAAACTCTCGTTTGCAACTGTTGGACTAATAATTACACCCTAGATCAGCTAGATGCAGTCAAGATTGTGCAATGCGGTATTGAATGTGTCAATGTTTGTCAACTTGATTACTCAAATTTCTCTCGAACTGTGCACTTACGTTGTAAACTTTCATTCATATTCTATGATGGGTATAGGGAAAGTTAGAGTATCATGTAGTAGCGTAAACCTATCGATGTTACATTGAGCTGGGTGAATGGAATATGAATGACAGTCATCCAATAAATCAAATCAAATCATATTTTATTTGCCACATCCGCCGAATACAACAGGTGTTGACCTTACAGTGAAATGCTTACTTACAAGCCCTTAACCAACAATGCAGTTTTAAGAAAAATAAGTGTTAAGTAAAAAATAGATAAGTAAAAAATAAAACAACAAATAATTAACCTCTTAAGGATCTGACCCTTTTTTTCAATTTTCGCCTAAAATGACATACCAAAATCTAACTGTCTGTAGCTCAGGACCTGAAGAAAGGATGTGCATATTCTTGATACCATTTGAAAGGAAACAATTTGAAATTTGTGGAAATGTGAAATTAATGTAGAAGAATATAACACATTAGATCTGGTAAAAGATAATACAAACAAAAAAACATGTGTTTTCTATTATTGTTTTTGTTCCATCATCTTTGAAATGCAAGATAATGGCCACAATATAATATTGCAATTAAGGCGCAATTTAGATTTTGGCCACTAGATGGCAGCAGTGTGTGTGCTAAGTTTCAGATTGATCCAGTGAAGCATTGCAATACCGGACTATTTTGTAGCAAGTCTGCCCAAATGTGCCGAATTGGTCAATTGATACATTTTCAAGTAAATAACTAGGGAGAACATACAAAAATGATATTGTAATACAAAATGTAAGTTTGCACACTCTCAGGAATGTCATACATGATGGATCATTAGCTTATCTAGATGGCCGGGCGGGGTGGGTGTGGAGCCAGAGACAGCAGGGGTTCAAACTGTAGAACCCAGTTCCTACATTTGAATATAAAAATGGATTTTTTCAAACAAAACTATGCTCCATTTTATCTCTGGGACCCTTAGGATGACAAATCAGAGCAAGATTACTGAATGTAAGTACATTATTTACCTTCAGAGGTGAATGGATCAAACCAGTTGCCGTGATACGTTTTGTTGTTGTTGTGCACTCTCCTCAAACAATAGCATGGTATGTTTTCACTGTAATAGCTACTGTAAATTGAACAGTGCAGCTAGATTAACAAGAATTTAAACTTTCTGCCCATAAAATACATGTCTATGTCCTGGAAAGTTTGCTGTTACTTACAACAGTCATGCTAATCACATTAGCGCATGTTAGCTCAACCGTCCCGTATATGGACACCAATCTCGTAGAGGTTAAAGAGCAGCAGTAAAATAAAATAACAGTAGGGAGGATATATACAGGGGGTACCGGTACAGAGTCAATGTGCAGGGGCACAGGTTAGTCGAGGTAATAGATGTAATATGTACATGTGGGTAGAGTTAAAGTGACTATGCATAGATAATAAACAGAGAGTAGCAGCAGCGTAAAAGAGGGGGTGGGGTGGGGTGGGGGGACAATTCAAATAGTCTGGGTAGCCATGATTAGCTGTTCAGGAGTCTTATGGCTTGGGGGTAGAAACTGTTAAGAACCCTTTTAGACCTATATGCTGTAATATAAATAAGACCATGCTCATTAAAAATATAATTGTCCTCCCTCATCTTAAACGGCACTGACCGCCACTGCTGTTTATATGCATTTTAATTGTGTTTTTTTATGCCTCTTGGGCCCCCCACGGGCCTGGGCCCAGGGGCTTCAGCCCCGGTAAGCCCCTGCTTTAAGCCAGCCCTGGGCAGTACATTGGATGCTGTTGAGCTTGCAGTTAGAGCCTTAGAAGATGACCCAGCATTTGATTTCAGTAAGCTTTGCACAATCACTGCTCAGACAGAGCTCACCCAGTTATTCTCCAAGCAGATCTCCCTGCACTGCTGGTGTGGAGGCTGATTGGGTGCTGTGTCTTGGGAATTGCATTGTATCTCCAATGATGATAGTTCTTTATTGAAATATACAGTAGCTATTTTAAAATTGGTGCAGAGATCAACATTTGTAAACATTTTGTCAGGTCCATTGGTTCAACATACATTTGAACTTTAATTAGGCTTCAATTATAAATATGTAGCTTGCAAACTCCATTTGGGATAGTAAATTCTCTCTGATTTCATATTGAGATCCATTTTATTTAGAGAGCTGCTCTGGACTGATTTTTATTTGATCAATAATTCAAGTTCTACATCTCTTTGATTTCAGCAAGTGCCACATTTAAAACACTTTACCCACTGACCCTTTTAAACTTTTAATCTTAAGCATTTTTTCCCCAAGGGCCTGAATATTTTACCATGTCGTTTTCTGATATCGTTTCCAATGGTAGAATATAGTAGTATTCATATTAGAAGGACATCATGACATTTGATAAGTGTTATGTAACACACGTCCTCTACTCTTTTAAGTTCCACTGTATTTTCTTTGTACTTCTAAGGAGTCGACTTAACGATCAGGCAATGTCATTGAAAGGTTTGGAGCAATCATCGAGTTACACCGAACCATAGGGAGCAAAACAAGACACTTCGTTAACACACTAAGCTTGTCAGGACCCATCTCATTTGTGATGGCTAACTGCCACATTGGGTGAAATGCCAGATCCTCTTTAAAGCTTTGGAGCAAAATCAGCACTTCATCACAGGATAATTGTATACACTGAAGCAGTCGGCACTCAGGAACAAGGTCTAATCAATAGACTACTAATGCAATCTCACTTTGGGAGGAAAGACTGCAGGTTTGAATGACCTCTGGGTGTATTGAAGAGACCTGACATTGTGATATTACACAGCCATAGGCAGCTCATTGTAACCTTTTTATCAATACACTGTTAAGAAAAATAAAGTGTTTCAAAATATGCAACTACGCTGCCACAAATATCAATACATTTCCACTTTGGCTGAAGTAAGGAATGGCAAAAAAAAGAAAACTATTTATGTTGGGGTTGCATGACAAACTAATGACCAACTCTTTCCTTTGGTCATGGTCTGAAAGAGCCTGACCCCTGACCCCTGATGACCCATCATTTCATTTTAGGTAATGGAGTGGTATTGAACACTAATGGTAAGAGGAGGAGCTGGACTCAGTAAAGAGCATCTCCAACCCTGTGTCACTGGCCTGTGCCGTGATGGAAAAGGTTATCTTTCTCTTTGTCCGAGCGTTTCTTATTTCCTCGTCCAAGAAGAGTAGGAACACTAGGTACAGTATTGATCTGGCTGGAGCCTCGGTTTGTTTGGAAGAATACTATGAAATGGTGGATTTTGTTCCCTCTTTGTCCTTTTGCCAGGTTAATTAACCATCTTTAGAAACATCCCACCTTTGTTTATGTCACACTTTTAACACCTTTTGTGTTGCTTTTCCACTCAGTACCAAAAGGGATTTTATTCCGTTAACCAAATATAGCACTTCACTCCTCTGAGCTGCTGAAAGGTCAGAACATTGCCTGGAAGAGGTACAATGCCTGGCAATGAGTTTCTGAAAACGTTTGTAAAGGTGTGTAGATAAATCACATTGATCAGGCATACAGATTGACCAGAGTTAGACCTTGTAATTTATTGATACATCACATGATGTATCAAGCCAATGGTGCGTGTTCTCAGTCTGGCCCAGCCTGTTCCTGCTCTCCGCACCAAGCCAGTGGTGCGCGTCGCCAGTCTGGCCTGGCCTGTCCCTGCTCCCCGCACCAAGCCAGTGGTGCGCGTCGCCAGTCTGTGCTCCCTGCACCAAGTCAGTGGTGCGTGTTCCCAGTCTGGCCCGGCCTGTTCCTGCTCCCCGCACCAAGCCAGTGGTGCCTGTTCCCAGTCTGGCCCGGCCTGTTCCTGCTCCCCGCACCAAGCTAGTGGTGCGCGTCGCCAGTCCAGCCCGGCCTGTTTCTGCTCCTCGCACCAAGCCAGTGGTGCCCGTCGCCAGTCCGGCCCGGCCTGTTCCTGCTCCTTGCACCAAGCCGGTGGTGCGCGTCGCCAGTCCGGCCCGGTCTGTTCCTGCTCCTCGCACCAAGCCGGTGGTGCGCGTCGCCAGTCCGGCCCGGCCTGTTCCTGCTCCTCGTTCCAAGCCAGTGGTGCGCGTCGCCAGTCCGGCCCGGCCTGTTCCTGCTCGTCGCACCAAGCCAGTGGGGCGCGTCGCCAGTCCGGCACGGCCCATGCCCGTTCCACTCCGGAGCCAGAGCAGTCCGCTCCACCGGTGCCCAGTCCAGCTCCGGTCAGCGGCTCCACTCCGGAGCCGGAGCCGCCACCGAGGCTGGAAGCCCACCCGGACCCTCCCCTATTCAGTCAGGTGTGTGCGGTCGGAGTCCGCACCTTTGGGGGGGGGGGGATACTGTCACGCCCTGGCCTATAGAACTCTAGCTAGTTTGGTCAGGGTGTGAATTTCTAGGTTTGTATTTTTATGTTTGGCCGGGTGTGGTTCCCAATCAGAGGCAGCGGTCGCTCGTTGTCTCTGATTGGGGATCATACTTAGGCAGCCAGTTTTCCTGCCTGTGTTGTGGGTTTTTGTTGTGTTCCTGTGTTTAGGCTTGTATGTTAGCCTTTGGACCGTCACGGTTACGTTTTGTTATTTTGGTTACTGTGTTGTGGGTTTATTCTTTAATAAACATGTACGCCTTTCACGCTGCACCTTGGTCCGTTCCGTCCCGTTCCACTTTCCGCCCCACCACCGTTGTTTTTGTTTTGTTGACGAAGCAGAGGTGAGGAGCGTCGCACAATGTGGTATGAAAAAATTGCAGTAAATATTCTGCTTGCAGTACATATCCTGCTGTTCTATCGCGTGTGCAATGATGTCCAAGGGATAAAAAACAGTGTTCGTTGCTTGCAGTAACTTTTTGGTTGTAATATCGCCAATGGACGTGGCAGTTTCACCATTATGGATTCCAGCTTTAAAATTATAACTTGAAGGCCAGTTACTTGTGAATGGATTTGGTATGAACACAATGAATCAAATAGCTATATGGCTATACAGGATCTACTTTGTACGGAAAGCAGTTTTTATCTCAGCTTTTGGCTAAGAGTGGGAACCTACAAAAATGTAATTGTAATGACTTCAATGCTACCATGTGACTTCTCTGCACAAGATTATTGCCATCCTTGAACGCTTGAACATTTCATTTTCAAAGGAAAATCAATGGAGGCTGGTTTATATTGATTTTAATCTCCATCCTTTCAAGTGAAGACAATGAAAGTTTGATTATATTATTTCCTCAGGCACAGTAAGGACTAGCTCATTGAATAATGTATATATATTATTTGATGTAGCACTGAAGGTGACAAAGTGTCCACATTATAGTGTCCATTTCTGATTTCACAGAACAGAATAAACAGAAGAATTTGATCTAACAGCTACGAGGTTATTACCAGGTAGAATGTGTGGGTAGACATCTTTGTACTCACTTGGCTGCTTGGTAATCTTGTAATGCTGCCAACTAATACCTCACTCAATAAGATGTTATCTGAAAGTGGATGGGCAACACGACTGAGCTGAAGGCCTAGTCCGGAGCATTTGAAAATTGTGGAAGGCAATGCGGAAGTCTAGAGAGACTAATGAAGACCTGTTACAAAAGACTGACAGCGCATCATATTAAAATAACATCTACAGATATAGGATCTTAATTTGATCACCCTGTTGCAGGACATTTCCTGCACAGCAGGACCTGCAAACTTGTCATATTCAAGATTTTAAAACGCTTCTAAAGTTTCTAATTTCAGACTTGATTAGCCCTAACTAAAAATATATCAACCCCTACAAAAATGTCCATTCATTATAATCCACATTATAATTAACATTTCCTGTTGTGGCAGGATTATTTTCTTGCTGTGAGAAACTGGTCAAATGAAGATCCTACATCTGTACTATGATTTATTCATTTGCCTGACACCTTCGTTCAAAATAACAGACTTTATAATTAATTGTTCGGTATACAGATTCTTGTCATTTACTCTGGTGAAGTCTGCTGAGCTGTAGTGAGATACACAGACAATTATTTTATCTCATTAGTCCCCTTTTTGTGAAAAATACTCTTTGAAACATAACCATACAGTGATATTGCTATAATTATGTCTTCTGAATAGCCACTGTAAATAATCTAATCTTCTGAGTCCCTGAAGTTAGGCAAATAAAATTATTTTTGGCTCCTGTTTCTACCCAACAAATCAGTGAATTACCTCGACTGACAATTCCCCCAGCAAGCACTGCGTGTTTATAACGATGAGATTCCAACTATCCTAGTTTACCCCTTTTTTCAGCATGGATTTATATTCTCAGAGTGTGCTTGTTTTCCCCTGCATAGAGCCCCACAGTGGAGGTATCATAATACCCATAAAACCTAGTGGTCAAACAGGGAAATGGTTCCAATAATTTTTCCGCCATTCATCTTTCCCATAGGGGATTTTTGAAACACTTAAAATAAGGTATGTGTTTCGTGTAGGCTTACCCTGGTGTGACGTTTTGATAACCATGTAAATCTCTCGGACAAGATTACTTTTATCAATATATTCGGCTCTATTTACTCTCAGATTCGAAAATGCTAATTAGCATCAAAGTAGACATCATGCAAGACTACAAATCCCTCCTGCACATCAACTCTAGCTGACACTTTTGCTAACAATTTAAAGACAGTTCACAGAATTGTCAAATTAAAGAAATGTAGCCAATTGATTCATTACTAAATTTAGCTAACATTAGATAGTTAATCCAGAGATTCTTACCTTTGCCTCGATTCGGCAGTCTCGTCCAGATCGTCATGGCATTTGTAGTTCTTTGTGTTAGCCACATAAGCAGATAATTAGCATTTAATTTTTTTGGGGGGGGTAAATACAGGCGAATATATTGATAAAAGTCACCTTGTCCTAGAGAGATTTACACAGTTATCAAAACATCACGCCAGGGTAAACCTACATGAAACACAGTCCTTATTTTAAGTGTTTAAAAATTCCCTTTGGGAAAGATGAATGGTGGGAAAACTAATGGAACCATTTCCTTGTTTGACCGCTAGGTTTTATGGGTATTGTGACTCATACTGTGGTACTCTATTACCCTAACGATTAAAGATAAGATACTGACAAGTCTTGTATGGAACCTAAAAAACACAAAAGACACAGTGGCCAAATGTCTGGAAGAATGGATGATCTTGGGCACCTGTCACCATCCTGAAAGACCTTGGTCCTGCTCTGCTCTGCACTCACTGGCAGATCTGTTTAACAGCTTGGTATTAAAAATTCATCAGGGGATGATCAATGCAGCGATCAAGCTTCACTGACCCTGTGTTCTTTCCTGTTATCTAGAGTGCACCCATCCTGACAGAGAAAAATTACATTAATAACCATTTTAATATTTAATATTCTCAATAGGGCTAATGGTGTTCTCCCGTCTCCCATCACATTACACACGGGACAAAACAGAGCATTAAGACCGTTGCTAAATTGAGAACCATTTAGAATGTACAGTATGCATCAGCTTAGTAAAACTACTGGAAATGCAGTCTCTCTCTAGAGTGTGAGATTCACATTCCCTCCATTGCCGGAAATGAAAACAGTGTCAGCAAGAGAAAACGAGAGCTGCAGGAGAGCAATAAAAAAAGAAATAGAGTGATTACGGCACAAAGACTAGCTTTGGCCTCCTTGGTTACACGTGTGGCTCTATAAACATGCACTTCTTTTCATAGTTTCAATACAATATAAAGAGAGAGGTTGTTGCATTTGGTAAATCTCACTAATTTAGCTAAGGATGAAAATAGACATCACGATTACAACCAATTCCATCCCCCATAAAAGTTTATCAACATCCTCCTCTGCATTATCACAAAGAAATGGGCTGTTTCGCTTTCCTCCTTGTCGTCCATAGAAATGTCATGTCAGCTATATCAGTGGAAATACCCAGAGAAAGGCTGATAAATATTAGATTGAAAGAGATGGAATTGCACTTTAGATGAATGACGGCCTTTCGCGGTTTTGTATCAGGGGAAGGTGTCAGACTCATGGCATTCACACAGCAGGTATGGATTTAAGCTCAGCTGTGGCTCAGATGTTATGGATAGTGTTACGGCACATAACAGGCAGGTCAAGGTTACCTGCCAGTCTTGCGAGCCAGGCTTGCTGGTATGCTTAAATGGGCTGTGATGCTACAGATGCCGTATCTTCATTTGACCCAGTTTCTCACAGTAGGAAAAAAATCCTGTAGCAACAGGAAATGTGAATTATTATGTGTATTATAATTAATGGACATTTTTTGTGGGGGTTGATACATTTTTCATTATAGGGCAAATCAAGTCTGACATTTTAAAGTGGAAATTACAAACTTTAGAAGCCTTTTTAAACCTTGAATACACTACAAGCTTGCATTTTTTAAAATTCCTGCAACAACAGGATGATCATATTAAGATACAGTATCAGTACACAACCAGGATAGGTCTGAGGGAAATGTTGACTTAATATAATGGATGACAGCAAGGTGTGAATTACGAGGAGGGAGGGGGGGCTCAACTCCCCTGAATGAGACGTTAGCTCCCCTAAATGCAACAAAAGTCAAACTTTGGGTGGGGGGGGGGGGGGGGGGGGGTCTCTAAATAATGCTAATTTAACCATTCTCCTATTTGTTTAAAATGTAGTGGTAAATATGTTTTACAGTGGTAAATATGAAAATAAAAGCTTCCAAATGAAACAAACACCCCCACCGCTCTGTCATGGTTTAAACAATGTATTTCTATGTGGTGACGCTGTCCGCTCAGTAATGCTGAATTTCGGCCTCAGCTGAGCTCTTTTAACGATGCACTATGCAGAAATCGCTCCGCCATTTCCTGGTTACTAAAATTGTAATAGTTTGCCTAATTTCAGTTTATGTGACAAAACAAGCAAGTATAGTGTAGATAATTATTGTACCATCTAAACTGCTGTGAAATGTATTTTCCATAACCAAAAAATATTGTATTTTCAGCTGTTTGAAACTGGTGTAGAAAAAACCTGAAAGGAAAAGATGCAAAAAACTAAACTTAAAAAGGGGAAGCATAGAAATAGTGCACATTGACCAGATCTACCGCTTCTTAGACTTGCTTTCAATGAGAATGACAGCGGTCATAAATGTCATTAATGTAAGCAAAGAACGGTAGTCTTTTATGTCACATGATCTGTGAAGACTCCAAGCATTAACTCATGAATTATGGACAACTCATGAACTAGGGTGTAGATGTCACGATCGTTATAAGAAGCGGACCAAGGCGCAGCATGATAGGCGTACATACTTTTATTAAAGTTCACCACACGAACAAAAACAGCAAACGATACGTGAAGTCCTAGGTTAAATAACACCAACACAAACCTTCCGGAACAAGATCCCACAAATAACAGTGCCAAACAGGCTGCCTAAGTATGGTCCCCAATCAGAGACAACGAGAATCAGCTGCCTCTGATTGGGAACCACCCTGGCCAACATAGATCTACACGATCTAGAAGTTGAACATAGAAAATACAACATAGACACTACACACCCTGGCTCAACATTTAAGACTCCCCAGAGCCAGGGCGTGACAGTAGAACATGTTCTGATTCCACTCATGTATTATATTGAATGTAGTCTATCTGTTCTGGGTGTGTTAATGTATGTAACATTTTCTCGGCTGAGATGATAGGCTACCGGCAGGGGTGTAGGCCTAATGGAGGGTAAATGCAAGTAAACACAAGTACCCACCTTTTTCAGAAAAATGCATTGAAAGTACAGGGAGCAGAACTTTCTTTTTACAGCGACCGGAATTCAGAGTTTACCCACCTGTTTTTCTACCACTACATCACTGGCTACCGGTAGGCCTATTTGAAGTTCATGGTAATACACATTATAGCCTAGACTAGTACATTGACCGTGTGTGTTAGAGTGACAGTTTCAGCCACATTTCAGTTGTCCCGGCTATCCAGGCTACAAAAAAAGGTCAATTTGTCAGCAAGACGCATCAATTAATGTAGGCCTAATCAATGGCAATCGCTGAATGTCATTAGGCACACTTTATGGTGTTTTGTAACAGATGTCTATTTCCATTAATCAAATGGCGCGAGCATACATGCAGTTTGGATGCTGGATTTATATTCGAGCGGACGAACATGCACAGGGAGCCTACTTTTTGAAGTGATTTGTTTGACAATCAGATGAAAATATCATGACTGGATGTGAAATTACTCTGGATGACAGTATGTGTCTGAGCAACATCATATTTTTTTAAACCTTTATTTAACTAGGCAAGTAAGTTGAGAACAAATTCTTATTTACAATGACGGCCTACCCCAGCCAAACCCGGACGACGCTGGGCCAATTGTGTGCCTAAGGGACTCCCAATCATGCCCGGATTGTGATACAGCCTGGAATCAAACCTGGGTCTGAAGTGAGGCCTCTAATGCGGAGATGCAGTTCCTTAGACCACTGCACCACTCGTGGCCATCATCTCATGAACTCACTGCTATATAGTGTGGTCCTCTGTAGCTCAGCTGGTAGAGCACGGTGCTTGTAACGCCAAGGTAGTGGGTTCGATCCCTGGGACCACCCATACACAAAAAATATATGCACGCATGACTGTAAGTCGCTTTGGATAAAAGCGTCTTCTAAATGGCATATTATTTATTTAGTGTGTGGCAGGTAGACCTAGCGGTTACGAGTGCTGGGCCAGTAACTGAAAGGTTGCTGGTTTGAATCCCTGAGCGGAATAAGTGAAAAATATGTCTTTGTTCCCTTGAGCAAAGCACTTCACCCTAATTGCTCATGTGAGTCACTCTGGATAAGAATGAAATGACAAACATTTAGTATCTGGGATTAAAAAATGTCTTTAGAAGAGGGGGAAAATATTCTTGCTATTATTATTTTCACAAATTTCTTCGCAAACAATTCAAATCAAATCAAGTTTTATTGGTCGCATACACATGTTTAGCAGATGTTATTGTGGCTGAAGCAAAATACTTGTGTTCCTAGCTCCAACAGTGCAGTAATATCTAACAATACATAACAATACACACATCTAAAAGTAAAAGAATGGAATTAATAAATATAGAAATATTAGGACAAGCAATGTCGGGGTCCGGAGTATAAATGTATATATATATACACACATACATGTATATATATACAGTATGTATACAGTATGTGATGGGATGTATAGACATTATGGACGGTATGTGGATAGAATATATAGTATATCTGAAGAATACGTGGATAGAATATTATGTACAGCAATAGTTGAATAGGATGGACTTGACTAGAATACAATATATACATATGAATTGGGTAAAACAGTATGTAAACATTATTAAAGTGACCAGTGTTCCATTATCAAAGTGACCAGTATTCCATGTCTTTGTACAGGTGCAGGGATGAGTAACTGGGTGGTAGCCGGCTAGTGACAGTGACTAAGTTCAGGGCAGGGTACTGGGTGGAGGCTGGCTAGTGATGGCGTTTCAACAGTCTGATGGCCTTGAGATGGAAGCTGTTTTTCAGTGTCTCTGTCCCAGCTTTGATGCACCTGTACTGACCTCGCCTTCTGGATGATAGCGGGGTGAACAGGCCATAACTCAGGTGGCTGAGGTCCTTGATGATCTTCTTGGCCTTCCTGTGACACCGGTTGCTGTAGACGTCCTGAAGGGCAAACAGTGTGCTCCCGGTGATGCGTTGGGCTGACTGCACCACCCTCTGGAGAGCCTTGCGGTTGAGGACGGTGTAGTTGCCGTACTAGGCGGTGATACAGCCTGACAGGATGTTCTCAATGGTCCATCTGTAAAAGTTTGTGAGGGTCTTAGGGGCCAAGCCAAATTTCTTCAGCCTCCTGAGGTTGAAGAGGCGCTATTGTGCCTTTTTCACCACACTGTCTGTGTGGGTGGACAATTTCAGATTGTCAGTGATGTGTACGCCGAGGAACTTTAAGCTTTTCACCTTCTCCACTGCGGCCCCGTCAATGTGGATTGTGGCGTGCTCCAATAATTCTATAATGCTAACACATGTAACATGTCTAATGTTCAAAAAACCTAAACAGTCATTTAAATGTTTTCTATCTTATCCAACCAACATTGTTTCCATGTCATTTCAACCCAAAAATTATATGTGATGACGTTGAACAATGTGGAAAACTGATTGGATTTGCAAAAAGTAATCTACTTAAGGGAATTTCATATTTATTTTAACCTAAATCCAATGACATGGTGAAATGTTTTGTTGAATTGACGTTAGTTGACAACTCAACCAAAATTATACTCAACAAAAATATAAACGCAACATGTAAAGTGTTGGTCCCATGTTTCATGAGCTGAAATAAAAGATCCCAGAAATGTTCCAATAGCACAAAAAGCTTATTTCTCTCAAATATGCCAATACAATCCATCCACCTGACAGGTGTGGCATATCAAGAAGCTGATTAAACAGCATAATCATTACACAGGTGCACCTTGTGCTGGGGATAATAAAAGGCCACTCTAAAATGTGCAGTTTTGTCACACAAGACAATGCCACAGATATCTCAAGTTTTGAGGGAGCGTGCAATTGGCATGCTGACTGCAGGAATGTCCACCAGAGCTGTTGCCAGAGAATTGAATGTTCATTTCTCTACCATAAGCCGCCTCCAAAGTCGATTTAGAGAATTTGGCAGTACGTCCAACCTGCCTCACAACCGCAGACCACGTGTAACCACGCCAGCCCAGGACCTCCACATCCGGCTTCTTTACCTGCGGGATCGTCTGAGACCAGCCACCTGGACAGCTGATGAAACTGTGGGTTTGCACAACTGAAGAATTTCTGCACAAACTGTCAGAAACCGTCTCAGTGAAGCTCATCTGCATGCTCATCGTCCTCACCAGGGTCTTGACCTGACTGCAGTTCGGCGTCGTATCCGACTTCATTGGGCAAATGCTCACCTTTGATGGCCACTGGCACGCTGAAGAAATGTGCTCTTCATGGATAAATCCCGGTTTCAACTGTACCGGGCAGATGGCAGACAGCGTGCATGGCGTTGTGTGGGCAAGCGGTTTGCTGATGTCAACGTTGTGAACAGAGTGCCCCATGGTGGCGGTGGGGCTATGGTATGGGCAGGCATAAGCTACGGACCACGAACACAATTGCATTTTATTGATTGCAATTTGAATGCACAGAGAAACCATGATGAGATCCTGAGGCCCATTGTCATGCCATTCAACCGCCACCATCACCTCATGTTTCAGCATGATAATGCACAGCCCCATGTCGCAAGGATCTGTACACAGAAGCTACAATTGTCCCAGTTCTTTCATGGCCTGCATACTCACCAGACATGTCCCTCATTGAAAATGTTTGGGATGCTCTGGATCGACGTGTACGACAGCGTGTTCCAGTTCCCGCCAATATCCAGCAACTTCGCACCGCCATTGAAGAGGAGTGGGACAACATTGTGTTGCGCTGCATGAGGCAAATGGTGGTCACACCAGATACTGACAGTTTTTTTCCTCCACGCCCCTACCTTTTTTTTAAGGTACAGTATCTGTGACTAACAGATACATATCTGTATTCCCAGTCATGTGAAATCCATAGATTAGGGCCTAATTTATTTCAATTGACTGATTTCCTTATATGAACTGTAACTCAGTAACACCTTTTAAATTGCTGCATGTTGGGTTTATATTTTTGGTTAGTGTAAATCAAAAGTAGACATTGAAATGACGTCTGTGCCCAGTGGGACCCTGATGACAGAATGGGAGAGAAAATAATGGGAGAAGGCCAAGAAGTATGCTGGTAAAAACAATCTCCATTCATTTGTTATACCTTGGCTTGGACATATACACTGAGTGTACAAAACATTAGGAACACCTTCCTAATATTGAGTTGCACCCACTTTTGCCATCAGAACAGCCTCAATTCGTTGGGGCATGTACTCTACAAGCACCTACTACCATACCTACTACTGTACCCTGTTCAAAGTCACTTAAATATTTTATCTTGCCCATTCACCCTCTTAATGGCACACATACACAATCCATGTCTCGATTGTCTCAAGGCTTAAAAATCCTTATTTAACCTGTCTTCTCCCCTTCATCTACGCTGATTGAAGTGGATTTAACAAGTGACATCAATAAGGGATCATAGCTTTCACCTAGATTAACCCGGTCAGTCTATGTCATGGAAAGAGCAGGTGTTCCTAATGTTTTTTACACTCAGTGTAGTTTGCAACTATTTTTAAACACCAACCTAAAAATACCAGAAAGCCAGACCAGATATAGCCTTTCATGTACTCACATTAATTTAGGCTTTTCATCCTCCTAAAGATGACAAAGTAACAGCAGTAACTCAAAACAACATCACTGAGGTATTATTCCTGCCATGCAGCTGAGCGTTGAAGAAATGTTCAACAACCACCCAGAAATCCTATCAAATGAACTCTCCCCCTATGGAGACAGCTGCTCTGTCGTTGCACACTGCCAATGGACAAGACCAGTTGACACAGTAGGAGAAGCAATCTGTGAGGCAGGCTGAATGCGAGAGAAGCAGCGGTGGACTCTGTGATAGATTGGTCCTCTGTAGTGGTCCTCTGTGGTCCTCTGTAGCTCAACTGGTAGAGCACGGCGCTTGTAACGCCAAGGTAGTGGGTTCGATCCCCGGGACCACCCATACACAAAAATGTATGCACGCATGACTGTAAGTCGCTTTGGATAAAAGCGTCTGCTAAATGGCATATTATTATTTATTATTATAGATTATCTGACAGTTACGGTGTGGTAATCTTGGAGAAGGCTTCCATTCACAGACTTCTCACTGAGTGACATGTAAGCGCTAAGAAACTCAGCAACACACACTGCAAAATGGAGTCATTGTTAAACAACTCCATCAACTTTTGACAATGAATGATACGCTTTTTAGTGTATGAGAGATGGAAGAACAGAGGGGGGCCTTAAGCAAGTCTGCAAGTGCAGTAGAAATCTGAGACATTCATGAATTCAAAGCTGACAAAATGAGATAAAGTGATTGTGCAATGTTTTCGGTCTTGTGTGTGAGTGTGCAAATGTGTCTAAACAGTAGGATAAGAATACACCTGCAACACAACCAAGTCAAAGCCTTGAAGTTTAATGCTGAATTAATAGCTTACTCCCCAAAGGAGATGGGAAGAGGCTGGTTGGAAAGTTTGATGTTAGAATTGTCTGGTCAGACACTCACTACCTTGCAATTTTCACACCCATTTCCTTTTCTCACCATTCCTCAGGGTCTGTAGTTATCTGTAAAGTAATTCTGGCAGCCCACCAATTTCTGAGCAGCATGACATGGTGAAAGCACTAGACTCTATTGGGAAATTGTGAGTGTGTTGAGAGGCTGGAGATAGGGAACACATAGCCTGGGGTTTATAAACTAACATTGAGGAGAATATATATCAAAAAACTCGGTCCACTGGGGGTGCTGGAGATGGACATGATTGATTCAGCAGATATAATACTAAGGCAAAGTGACAAAGATTTAGTGATCATCAATTGACATGTATTGACTTGTTCCGCCTAATTCGGCTTTATTCTCATGATCTTCCCCATGTGAGAACGGATTATTATTCAGCCAGACTGTAACAGTGAGGTGTTATAACTGATTGTTATTCAGCCAGACTGTAACAGTGAGGTGTTATAACTGATTGTTATTCAGCCAGACTGTAACAGTGAGGTGTTATAACTGATTGTTATTCAGCCAGACTGTAACAGTGAGGTGTTATAACTGATTGTTATTCAGCCAGACTGTAACAGTGAGGTGTTATAACTGATTGTTATTCAGCCAGACTGTAACAGTGAGGTGTTATAACTGATTGTGTGATCAACATGAGCTTCTGGGGTTTTCAAGACAACAGCCACCACCAGGCTGGGCCTGTGATTGAATGAGAGGCTCTCTTATTAGCAGAGCCAGGACATGGCTAACACCTCCGAAATCCCTAGTTGTCACCTTTACTCCCAAGGAGCAGAGCTGGAGAGAAGAGGAACTGGAGCCGTGGCGGGGATGAACTCCAACAACCCCAAGCCCGGTGGGAAGAAGCAGTAAAAATAGTGCGCTGTCTGGAGGTGCTAAGTGACAGTTGGCTGAGCTACAGCCTTTCCTCTCTCTCTGCCTCACCCTCTGCTTCCTTATTAATGGTGTCCTGGTGTTCAAGTCCATGGCATTGGCTCTCTGTGTGTTTTAATACAGAGCCCTTGAAACTCAATTACTCTCTGCCTTCATTTAAAGTGATTATGCAGAGACCCTTTGCCCAGACGAATTGACCCTGGTCCATATATAACATTGGTAGAGTGGAGATGACAGCACACAGCGAGGTGTGTGCTGCTGACAGAAGTCGGCAAGGCCATTGGAATGCTCCGTGGCTGTATTAAACTACAATGGTAATTAGCTGTGGCTTTCAGGGCCCATTAAGCCATCTTTCTTTCAGGGAAATTGTATCACTAACATTTAGACCTCACCCAGCTAGCACATAACGTTCTGAAAACCATATGTTTCTTAGAGCTTGGTGACAGCATGGTTGTCCTATGGTTATTTTGCATACAACATTGCCACAACTTTCTGGGAATGGTGCAGGATAGTTGCTTGGCTTTGGAACATTCTCAGCACATTTAAGGAACTTGAAAAAACCATAATTTTCTTGGTATTTCATTACTTTAACAGTACATTTCCTAAAAGTTCAAACATAGTTACATTTCATCACATTTGTGGTAATATTCTAGGAACGTTCTCCAACTGGTTTGGCATTGGGAATGTTCTCAAATAGTTCTGAGAAAGTTAAAGACGGCCACATGCTTCCCAACTGAAACAGGTCGATACAGTTTGTGCATACAGTACCAGTCAAAAGTTTGGACACACCTACTCATTCCAGGGTTTTTCTTTATTTTTTTTACTATTTTCTACATTGTAGAATAATAGTGAAGACATCAAAACTATGAAATAACACATATGGAATCATGTAGTAACAGTGTTAAACAAATCAAAATATATTTTATATTTGATATTCTTCAAATAGACTCCCTTTGCCTTGATGACAGCTTTGCACACTCTTGGCATTCTCTCAGCCAGCTTCACCTGGAATGTTTTTCCAACAGTCTCGAAGGAGTTCCCACATATTCTGAACACTTGTTGGCTGCTTTTCCTTCACTCTGCGGTCCAACTCATCCCAAACCATCTCAATTGGGTTGAGGTCGGGGGATTGCGGAGGCCAGGTCATCTGATGCAGCACTCCATCCTTGTTGGTCAAATAGCCCTTACACAGCATGGAGGTGTGTTGGGCCATTGTCCTGTTGAAAAACAAATGATAGTCCCACTAAGCGCAAACCAGATGGGATGGCGTATCGCTGCAGAATGCTGTGGTAGCCATGCTGGTTAACCTCTACGGGATCGGTCTCCCTTATACGGGACGGTTGTTGCTCTACTACTAAAGGACAGATTTCCACCGGTCTAATATCCATTGCTCGTGTTTCTTGGCCCAAGCTAGTCTGTTCTTCTTATTGGTGTCCTTTAGTAGTGGTTTCTTTGCAGCAATTCGACCATTAAGGAATTATTCACGCAGTCTCCTCTGAACAGTTGATGTTGAGATGTGTCTGTTACTTGAACTCTGTGAAGCATTTATTTGGGCTGCAATTTCTGAGGCTGGTAACTCTAATGAACTTATCCTCTGCAGCAGAGGTAACTCTGGGTCTTCCTTTCCTGTGGCGGTCCTCGTGAGAGCCAGTTTCATCATAGCACTTGATGGTTTTTGCGACTGCACTTGAAGAAACCTTCAAAATTCTTGAAATGTTCCTGATTGATTGACCTTCATGTCTTAAAGTAATGATGGACTGTCATTTCTCTTTGCTTATTTGAGCTGTTCTTGCCATAATATGGACTTGGTATTTTACCAAATAGGGCTATCTTCTGTATACCATGGTTCTATTTAAAGTCACGTTCTCAGAATGTTTAGAGAACATTAAGAAACAACAGCAGACCACCATAGTCCCCGTGCCCAAGAACTCTAAGATAACCTGCCTAAATGACTACCGACCCGTAGCACTGACGTCTGTAGCCATGAAGTGCTTTGAAAGACTGGTCATGGCTCACATCAACAGCATAATCCCAGAAACCCTAGACCCACTCCAATTTGCATACCGCCCCAACAGATCCACAGATGATGCAATCTCTATCGCACTCCACACTGCCCTTTCCCACCTGGACAAGAGGAACACCTACGTGAGAATGCTATTCATTGACTACAGCTCAGCATTCAACACCATAGTGCCCTCTAAGCTCATCACTAAGCTAAGGATCCTGGGACTAAACACCTCCCTCTGCAACTGGATCCTGGACTTCCTGACGGGCCGCCCCCAGGTGGTAAGGGTAGGTAACAACACATCTGCCACACTGATCCTCAACACGGGGGCCCCTCAGGGGTGCGTGCTCAGTCCCCTCCTGTACTCTCTGTTCACCCATGACTGCATGGCCAGGCACGACTCCAACACCATCATTAAGTTTGCCGACGACACAACAGTGGTAGGCCTGATCACCGACAACGATGAGACAGCCTATAGGGAGGAGGTCAGAGATCTGGCCGTGTGGTGCCAGGACAACAACCTCTCCCTCAACGTGACCAAGACAAAGGAGATGATTGTGGACTACAGGAAAAAAAAGAGGACTGAGCACGCCCCCATTCTCATCGACGGGGCTGTAGTGGAACAGGTTGAGAGCTTCAAGTTCCTTGGTGTCCACATCACCAACGAACTATCATGGTCCAAACACACCAAGACAGTCGTGAAGAGGGCACGACAAAGCCTATTCCCCCTCAGGAGACTAAAAAGATTTGGCATGGGTCCTCAGATCCTCAAAAAATTCTACAGCTGCACCATCGAGAGCATCCTGACTGGTTGCATCACCGCCTGGTATGGCAACTGCTTGGCCTCTGACCGCAAGGCACTACAGAGGGTAGTGCGTACGGCCCAGTACATCACTGGGGCAAAGCTCCCTGCCATCCAGGACCTCTATACCAGGCGGTGTCAGAGGAAGGCCCTCAAAATTGTCAAAGACTCCAGCCACCCTAGTCATAGACTGTTCTCTCTGCTACCGCACGGCAAGCGGTACCGGAGTGCCAAGTCTAGGTCCAAAAGACTTCTCAACAGCTTCTACCCCCAAGCCATAAGACTCCTGAACAGCTAATCATGGCTACCCGGACTATTTGCACTGCCCCCCCACCCCATCCTTTTTACGCTGCTGCTACTCTGTTAAGTATTTATGCATAGTCACTTTAACTCTACCCACATGTACATATTACCTCAACTACCTCAACTAGCCGGTGCCCCCGCACATTGACTATGCAACGGTACCCCCCTGTATATATAGCCTCCCTACTGTCACTTTATTTTACTGTATATATAGCCTCCCTACTGTCACTTTATTTTACTTCTGCTCTTTTTTTCTCAACACTTTTTTGTTGTTGTTTTATTCTTACTTTTTTGTTTAAAATAAATGCACTGTTGGTTAAGGGCTGTAAGTAAGCATTTCACTGTAATGTCTGCACCTGTTGTATTCGGCGCATGTGACCAATAAAATTTGATTTGATTTTGAACATTCTTCTGTGAGAATTTCAGTACTTTAGCATAATGTTTTCTGCAGGTTTCCTCATGGTTCTATTTAAAGTTATATTCTCAGAGAAATTACATTGCCATGAGCAGCACCGCAGATATTGAGACGTGCGAGATGCAAGAATTCGCTCTCACCCATTCACACACAGTATCTGCACATGTGCACAGGTTGGCTTCACACTGTTCACTGTGTGGTAGCATTGGCACCAAAACAGGGGAGAAGTTTAGCTTCGCGCTTCAACGCTCTTAGTTGTTGCGTCAATTTACCCACTATGCTGTTTACTTTCTGCATCCACGTCATATCGCTGAGTCTACCTTTAAGAAAATGTTCCATAAAAACCACAAGAAAACATTAGTAACGTTCAAAGAACATTCTAAGAATGTTATTAAAAAACATATAGATTCCATTCACAGCATCAATAAAACTCTCTCTATCCTCTGTCTTGTTAAGTGTGTTCAGGTGAGTTGGCCGCGGCCACTAATTGGCCACACCTGATCTTAATGAGTGCTTGTTTCCTTTGAAATGGGGTCTGTTTGAATAGACTAAAATTAACAGCTTTGTATGAGTAAAAAAAAAACATGGCATGCTAGCTCCATCCTGATGGTGTAGTGTATTAATTCCATTGATAGAAAACTGAAGATCATAGGTTTGAATCTCTAACTGATACCATGCCACAATAAAAAAAGAAATGGGTTTGCATGATTAATACCTAAGCAAATGAATTTCCATGTGTCATATCTGTGCTTGGAGTTGAAAGCAGTTAACCTAAGCTAGCAGTGTTATTAAAAGTCTTATTGAAACATGTTCTTGGAACATTTTTTAATTACCTTCAAATAAATGTTAATTTCTGTTCTCAGAAAGACCTCCCAGGAAAACTTTCAGGGAAAACATAGTAAAACGTTCTCAGAACAGGTGAAACCTTCACTTTCTGAAGAAAGAAAAACACTTCGGTTTTACTGGTCAGGAAACGCATGGCTTCGTTCCCACAATCAATGGGAAACCAAAACCGTACGTTCCCACAACTTCCAAGGAACCATATGTGCTATCTAGGCAGTTAGATACTGTACATGGCACCTGGAAATCATGGTGCCCCAAGCTGTCATTACACTCAACTGTTGCTTCACCACAATAATTAGAATGGTTGAATTGCACTTTCCTCCTTTTCTTTTATAGGTCATCATGTTCAACACTGTCATGTTATGACCTTGTTGGCTAAAGACACCAATGTCTCCTCAGTTGGAAGTTGATGGGGATTGTTTGTAGATATTTAAAGACTTACCACATAACTCCTCTTCAGTTACAGGAGTTGGAGAATAGAGCCCACCAAACACTTTCTGAAATGTTGTTTTCACCTGATCCGATGAGCCAGATCCAGCCATCAGTAGTGATTTAATGGAGCGATCAGCCACCTGTCAAATTTGATTGATGTCTGCCATCAGGATGCTGACAAGTGATTCTCCCCCAACTGGTCCTAACAAATATTCCTTTCAAAGTGGCTGTAACCCACTTCACATTTGTTTGGATGTTATTTGTTTTGTTTGGCCCTTGACCTATATTGCTTTCCCATACACCTGCAATGTCTTACATAAAATACTGTATGTCTTGAGTATTTTAGGTTCATTGGAACAAAGAAAGAGAAAACCCTAAAGTAGTGCCAGGTGTTGGTTTTGCCAACTACACTGAACGAAGTCAGAACATTTCCTTATGGTGCAACAAGAGGTATATAATCTACAGGGGAAGCATCCTTTATGAATGCCTATTTTCTCTCTCTGACCACATCTGATTGAACCAATATGTTTGATCGTTTCTAGGTGTATAAAGGTGGATTCTGGAAGGCAGAATTTAAAGAGGAGTCTGATGATAATATATTCCAATGTTTTTTTTTACAATAAACTTGATGCCACTCATTTATCAACAGTAAGAGGTTTATTCGAGCAATTGCAAGGAAGATCACTCTCAGGATGAATCCGCAGAATAACCTTCAGGATATACCGGAAAGGAATTTTCAGGATATACCGGAAAGGATTTCAAAGATCACACAGTCTTTATATACTTTGTCTATACAAAGAGCTGTTTACAGACAAAAGAGATAAGGGGTAATTGGCTCCACTTCCTGAGATACAAATGAGAACAGGTTCTAACCAGTTCTCACAGCCTATATGTCTCAGATAGAGGAGTGATAGGATCTTTAAAACCAGAGGAAACTACATTGAACAAAAATATAAACGCAACATGCAACAATTGAAATTAGTTACAGTTCATATAAGGAAATCAGCCAATTGAAATGAATTCATTAGGCACTGATCTATGCATTTCACATGACTGGGAATACAGATATGCATCTGTTGGTCACAGATAACTTTGAAAAAAAGTAGAGGCGTGGATCAGAAAACCAGTCAGTATCTGGTGTGACCACCATTTGCCTCATGCAGCACGACACATCTCCTTCGCATAGAGTTGGTCAGGCTGTTGATTGTGGCCTATGGAATGTTGTCCCACTCCTCTTCAATGGCTCTGCGAAGTTGCTGGATACTGGAACTCGCTGTATACACGTCGATCCAGAGCATCCCAAACATGCTCAATGGGTGACATGTCTGGTGAGTATGCAGGACATGGAAGAACTGAGACATTTTCAGCTTCCAGGAATTGTGTACAGTTCCTTGAGACATGGGGCCATGTATTATCATGCTGAAACGAGGTGATGGCAGCAGATGAATGGCACCGGATGAATGGCACGACAATGGGCCTCAGGATGTCATCACGGTATCTCTGTGCGTTCAAATTGCCATTGATAAAATGCAATTGTGTTCGTTGTCCGTAGCTTATGCCTGCCCATACCATAACCCCTCCGCCACCATGGGGCACTCTGTTTAAAACGTTGACATCAGCAAACCACTCGCCCACACGACGCCATCTGCCCTGTACAGTTGAAACCGTGAAGAGGACACTTCTCCAGCATGCCAGTGGCCATCGAAGGTGAGAATTTCCCCATTGAAGTCGGTTACGACGCCGAACTGCAGTCATGTCAAGACCCTGGTGAGGACGATGAGCACGCAGATGAGCTTCACTGAGACGGTTTCTGACAGTTTGTGCAGAAATTCTTTGGTTGTGCAAACCCACAGTTTCATCAGCTGCATTGTCAAATTGTCTGGCAACAGCTCTGGTGGACATTCCTATAGTCAGCATGCCAATTGCACGCTCCCTCAAAACTTGAGACAACTGTGGTATTGTGTTGTTTGAGAAAACTGCATATTTTAGAGTGGCCTTTTATTGTCCCCAGCACGAGGTGCACCTGTATAATGATCATGCTGTTTAATCAGCTTTTTGATATGCCACACCTGTCAGGTGGATGGATTATCTTGGCAAAGGAGAAATGCTCGCTAACAGGGATGTAAGGAAATTTGTGCACCAAATTTGAGAGATAAAAGCTTTTTGTGCATATGGAGAAGAAAAAAAATTCAGCTCATGAAACATGGGACCAACACTTTACATGTTGCGTTTATATTTTTGTTCAATTTAGTATCCGAAACAAGTGTAAAAAAACGACCGACCCTGACTTCAATCTAGTTCTTAATTTTCATTACAAGGTGCATGAACGAACAACATATTGAAGCTACACAGGAAACATGGCGTTCATTCATGCACCTTGCAAAAAAAAATACAAAATAGATTTTCAGGTCAAGGTCAGTCATCTGCTAGTATGTGGGGGTAGATCAGCTTTAATATTGCAGATAGATTGTAACTTCCATCAATGTAATTGTCTACATCACTTCCAATCCCCCAAATGTTTTTTTTCTTTCTCGCAAATATATATGTATATATGTATGCATATATATATATATATATATATATATATATATATATATATATATATATATATATATACATACATACATACAGTGGGGAGAACAAGTATTTGATACACTGCCGATTTTTTTCCTACTTACAAAGCATGTAGAGGTCTGTCATTTTTATCATAGGTACACTTCAACTGTGAGAGACGGAATCTAAAACAAAAATCCAGAAAATCACATTGTATGATTTTTAAGTAATTCATTTGCATTTTATTGCATGACATAAGTATTTGATACATCAGAAAAGCAGAACTTAATATTTGGTACAGAAACCTTTGTTTGCAATTACAGTGATCATACTTTTCCTATAGGTCTTGACCAGGTTTGCACACACTGCAGCAGGGATTTTGGCCCACTCCTCCATACAGACCTTCTCCAGATCCTTCAGGTTTCAGGGCTGTCGCTGGGCAAGACGGACTTTCAGCTCCCTCCAAAGATTTTCTATTAGGTTCAGGTCTGGAGACTGGCTAGGCCACTCCAGGACCTTGAGATGCTTCTTACGGAGCCACTCCTTAGTTGCCCTGGCTGTGTGTTTCAGGTCGTTGTCATGCTGGAAGACCCAGCCACGACCCATCTTCAATGCTCTTACTGAGGGAAGGAGGTTGTTGGCCAAGATCTTGCGATACATGGCCCCATCCATCCTCCCCTCAATACGGTGCAGTCATCCTGTCCCCTTTGCAGAAAAGCATCACCAAAGAATAATATTTCCACCTCTATGCTTCACGGTTGAGATGGTGTTCTTGGGGTTCTACTCATCCTTCTTCTTCCTCCAAACACGGCGAGTGGAGTTTAGACCAAAAAGCTCTATTTTTGTCTCATCAGACCACATGACCTTCTCCCATTCCTCCTCTGGATCATCCAGATGGTCATTGGCAAACTTCAGACGGGCCTGGACATGCGCTGACTTGAGCAGGGGGACCTTGCGTGCGCTGCAGGATTTTAATCCATGACGGCGTAGTGTGTTACTAATGGTTTTCTTTGAGACTGTGGTCCCAGCTCTCTTCAGGTCATTGACCAGGTCCTGCCGTGTAGTTCTGGGCTGATCCCTCACCTTCCTCATGATCATTGATGCCCCACGAGGTGAGATCTTGCATGGAGCCCCAGACCGAGGGTGATTGACCGTCATCTTGAACTTCTTCCATTTTCTAATAATTGTGCCAACAGTTGTTGCCTTCTCACCAAGCTGCTTGCCTATTGTCCTGTAGCCCATCCCAGCCTTGTGCAGGTCTACAATTTTATCCCTGATGTCCTTACACAGCTCTTTGGTCTTGGCCATTGTGGAGAGGTTGGAGTCTGTTTGATTGAGTGTGTGGACAGGTGTCTTTTATACATGTAATGAGTTCAAACAGGTGCAGTTAATACAGGTAATGAGTGGAGAACAGGAGGGCTTCTTAAAGAAAAACTAACAGGTCTGTGAGAGCCGGAATTCTTACTGGTTGGTAGGTGATCAAATACTTATGTCATGCAATAAAATGCAAATGAATTATTTAAAAATCATACAATGTGATTTTCTGGATTTTTGTTTTAGATTCCGTCTCTCACAGTTGAAGTGTACCTATGATCAAAATTACAGACCTCTACATGCTTTGTAAGTAGGAAAACCTGCAAAATCGGCAGTGTATCAAATACTTGTTCTCCCCACTGTATATACACATATATACACATATATTAATACACATATACATATTTTATATATATATATATATATATATATATATATATATATATATATATATATATATATACATACAGTGGGGGGAAAAAGTATTTAGTCAGCCACCAATTGTGCAAGTTCTCCCACATAAAAAGATGAGAGAGGCCTGTAATTTTCATCATAGGTACACGTCAACTATTTCAGACAAAATGAGGAAAAAAAATCCAGAAAATCACATTGTAGGATTTTTAATCAATTTCTTGCAATTTATGGTGGAAAATAAGTATTTGGTCAATAACAAAAGTTTCTCAATACTTTGTTATATACCCTTTGTTGGCAATGACACAGGTCAAATGTTTTCTGTAAGTCTTCACAAGGTTTTCACACACTGTTGCTGGTATTTTGGCCCATTCCTCCATGCAGATCTCCTCTAGAGCAGTGATGTTTTGGGGCTGTCGCTGGGCAACACGGACTTTCAACTCCCTCCAAAGATTTTCTATGGGGTTGAGATCTGGAGACTGGCTAGGCCACTCCAGGACCTTGAAATGCTTCTTACGAAGCCACTCCTTCGTTGCCCGGGCAGTGTGTTTGGGATCATTGTCATGCTGAAAGACCCAGCCACGTTTCATCTTCAATGCCCTTGCTGATGGAAGGAGGTTTTCACTCAAAATCTCACGATACATGGCCCCATTCATTCTTTCCTTTACATGGATCAGTCGTCCTGGTCCCTTTGCAGAAAAACAGCCCCAAAGCATGATGTTTCCACCCCCATGCTTCACAGTAGGTATGGTGTTCTTTGGATGCAACTCAGCATTCTTTGTCCTCCAAACACGACGAGTTGAGTTTTTACCAAAAAGTTATATTTTGGTTTCATCTGACCATATGACATTCTCCCAATCCTCTTCTGGATCATCCAAATGCACTCTAGCAAACTTCAGACGGGCCTGGACATGTACTGGCTTAAGCAGGGGGACACGTCTGGCACTGCAGGATTTGAGTCCCTGGCGGTGTAGTGTGTTACTGATGGTAGGCTTTGTTACTTTGGTCCCAGCTCTCTGCAGGTCATTCACTAGGTCCCCCCGTGTGGTTCTGGGATTTTTGCTCACCGTTCCTGTGATCATTTTGACCCCACGGGGGGAGATCTTGCGTGGAGCCCCAGATCGAGGGAGATTATCAGTGGTCTTGTATGTCTTCCATTTCCTAATAATTGCTCCCACAGTTGATTTATTCAAACCAAGCTGCTTACCTATTGCAGATTCAGTCTTCCCAGCCTGGTGCAGGTCTACAATTGTGTTTCTGGTGTCCTTTGACAACTCTTTGGTCTTGGCCATAGTGGAGTTTGGAGTGTGACTGTTTGAGGTTGTGGACAGGTGTCTTTTATACTGATAACAAGTTCAAACAGGTGCCATTAATACAGGTAACGAGTGGAGGACAGAGGAGCCTCTTATAGAAGAAGTTACAGGTCTGTGAGAGCCAGAAATCTTGCTTGTTTGTAGGTGACCAAATACTTATTTTCCACCATAATTTGCAAATAAATTCATTGATTTTCTGGATTTTCTTTTCTCAGTTTGTCTGTCATAGTTGACGTGTACCTATGATGAAAATTACAGGCCTCTCTCATCTTTTTAAGTGGGAGAACTTGCACAATTGGTGGCTGACTAAATACTTTTTTCCCCCACTGTATATTTCCCATTATTACTTTCCAACCCCACCACCCCTTCACTAATTGGATGAAACTAGTGAACAACAATGCTTAGGCTTCTACTTCCAGCTTGTACATACTATAAACATTTTATGGACAAACAATTTTATTTTGTTTGTTTTTACTCCTGAACTTCCTCTACCCTCAACCTCTCTTATCATTTTCATGATGTTCATCCGGTTTGCTTCTATATGCCATATCTTTCTAACTGTGCTCTTTCACAAAAGCTCTCAACCTATAACTTATATTCTTATTATGGACACAGTATGCTTTACATTAGTTATCTTGTTGTTATTAATTGTTATTAGTTGTTATTAGTCCCATCCTTCAACTTCATTCAACACCACCCATCTATCTCTTAACACCATCCATATTGGATTTCTATTTGCAATATATTTTTCAACTGTACTGTGATGTTTTACAAAAGTTCTGAACCTTTCTATTCTCATTGTTTCTACAGATTGTAAATTGAAAATAAACATTTTTGCTAAAAGTATTATTATATTATTGATCGATTGACTATGACTTTTGAGATCACCCAGTAGTGCTGTCTGCAGGGTTAGCTCCAGGTAAATATTGCAATCCTTTAGCCATTCCTGGACCTGTGTCCAAAAACAAGCTACAATGGGACAGTGCCAAAACAAATTATCAAATGATTCTGTCTCTTTGCAGAAATATCTGCAGAGCTGGGAAGATTGAATCCCCCATATAAATAACAATATATTGGTAGCAAGAATTGTATATAATAATTTCAATTAAAAAATTATAGGTTTTGAATCCGGCGTCGTTTTGCACATGAGTTCATAAACACTATGCCATGGAATCGGTACGTCAAAAATCTCTTCCCAACTGTTTTGCAATCGATATGGGACGGCTGTCAATCCTTTGGTCCTTAAATGAAACTGGTATACTTTTTTATTTATCACAATTTTCTTTAACAAATTATGTTCTTTAATGCAGGGCCGACAAACAAGTTCCTTACTTTTTCCCCCTTCCACTTTCCTCTTCCATTTGTGCGGTAATGCTGCAATTATTTGGGTGTAATTTTGGGTAGAGCAGACATTTCCATATGTTTTTGTTAGCTGCATGTGCGACATAACTCCACGAGTCCTACCTATGATATCATTTACGAAGATGATACCTTTTTTTTTTATGTTTTCAAAAAATAATGTTTTTTATCAATTAGTATATTTGAGTTTAACCACAATATTTGTCGCATTATTTGTTTTGTCGTTTCTGGAGGATTAAATTGAAATTGCAACCAACTTTCTATGGCTTGTTTTAGAAATAGTGATATTTGGGAGATGATTTCCTTTTCAAATAACTGAAAGTTGGAGGTTGTAATCTGAATAAAGGGATAAAGGCCATTCTTGAACATTAGGTGAGAAATCGTACTAATTTGCTAGAGAACCAGTTCGGATTTAAGTATAACTTTTGTATGACTGAAGCTTTTAGTGATAGGTCTAATGCTTTAATATTTAATAATTTCTGTCCTCCGAATTCATATTCATTATATAAATAGGCCCGTTTAATTTTGTCTGGCTTGCCGTTCCAAATAAAATTGAATATATTTTTCTCATAGAATTTAAACGATCTTTGTCCGCTAGGCGTAGGCAAGACCATAAGCAAATAGGTAAACTGGGATTATACTAAAGAGTTAATCAGGGTGATTTTTCCACAAATTGACAGGTATTTACCTTTCCATGGTAGCAAGTTCTTATCTAGTTTTACTAATTTTCTATTAAAATGTATTGGAGTGAGATCATTTATTTCATTTGGGATATGTGTTCCGAGTATATCCACATTACCATCAGACCATTTTATTGGTAAACTACATGGTAATGTAAAAATTGTATTTTTTAGTGATCCAATATATAATATAGTACATTTAGCATAATTTGGTTGTAATCCAGAGAGGTTAGAAAATGCATTTAGATCCTCTATGAGGCTGTGGAGGGATTCAGGTTGTGGATTTAAAAGAAAACATGAATCATCAGCGTACACCTTTGTTTTTAAGCCCTGGATTTCTAATCCCTTGATATTATTGTTGGATCTGATTTTAATAGCTAACATCTCGATGGCCATAATAAATAGATATGCCGATAGTGGACAACCTTGTTTCACTTAAAACTTTCAGAGAAATAGCCATTATTTACTATTTTACACCTATGGTTACTATACATTATTTTAACCCAATTTATAAGAGATTCTCCAAAATTGAAATGCTCCAGGCATTTATATATAAACCCCAGTCGTACTTTATAAAATGCCTTTTTGAAGTCTGCTATGAATAGCAGGCCTGGTTTCCCAGATTTTTCATAGTGTTCTATTGTTTCCAGTACTTGCCTTATATTATCGCCAATGTATCGTCCATGTACCAAACCTGTCTGATTAGAATGAATAATGTCTGACAATACCTTTTTAATTCTATGCGCTATACATTTTGCTAGAATTTTTGCATCACAACACTGAAGTGTAAGGGGCCTCCAATTTTTTTAATGGACTGGATCTTTATATTTTCCACTTGTATCCTGTTTCAGTAATTATGAAATCAGACCTTCTTCTTGAGTGTCTGATAATCTACCATTTACATAGGAGTGGTTAAAACATGCTAATAACGGTCCTCTGAGTATATCAAAAAAGGTTTGGTATACCTCGACTGGTATGCCATCCAACCCTGGAGTTTTCCCGGACTTAAAGTCTTTAATTGCATCCAGAAGTTCCTCCTCTGTAATTTCACCTTCACGTGAGTCTTTCTGTATGGCTGTTAATTTTACATTATCAATAGAAAAAAAATCTCTACAATTAGCTTCAGTTAGAGGAGATGGAGGCGACTGAAACGAAAACATATGCTTAAAGTACTTTGTTTCCTCCTTCAAAATATCATTTGGTGAATCATGTGTGACGCCGTCATTTGTAACCAGTTTCAGTAAATTATTTTTGGTAGAATTTCTATGTTGAAGATGAAAAAATAATTTGGTGCATCTTTCCTGATATTCCATGCAGTTTGCTTTATTTTTTAAATAATATATTACACTTGATCTTTCTTGAATAGGTTTCTCCATTTATTTTTGTTTTTCCTCTAATTTATTCTGAGACTCTATGTTACAGTTTTTATTGCTATCTATCTGTTCTGTTAGACCTTCTATTTCCTTTGTTAGTATGGACTCTTTTGACCTAAATTGCTTTTGATTTCGAGATGAGTACTGAATTGCATGGCCTCTAAAGGCACATTTAAAAGTGTCCCATACAATAAGGGGATTTGCTGTACCTATGTTATGTCGGAAAAAAATCAGTTATAAATTCCTCTGTCCTAGTTAAAAACAAGTTATCATCCAATAGGCTTTGATTAAATTTCCAATATCCTCACCCACGTTGAAATTCAGTAAGAGTAAAGTATATGCCAATTATATGATGGTCCAACTGCATTCTGTCCCTTATCAACACTTTTTAAACTTTTGGTGCCAGCGAGAAGGACATAAGAAAGAAGTCATGACGACTAGCTTGATTGAGTCTCCGCCATTTATATCTCACTAGATCAGGATATTTAATCCTCCATATATCTACTATTTCTAATGTATCCATGACATTCACTATTTCCTTAAGAGCATGAGGGTGATAGTTTGTAGTGTGATTTCCTTTACGGTCCAATGAGCTACTTAAACTGTATTATAATCTCCCACCATAATAATAGAGTCTTGAATTGCTTGCAGGGTTGATCATGTATTATATATATTGTAAAAGAAGTGTGGATCATCATTATTTGGTCTGTAAAGGTTAATGAGCCATATCTGTTTATGGTCCAATAACATATTTAAAATAATCCATCTACCTTGCGTATCTGTTTGGACAATTTTCACATTCGGATCGAAATTACTGTTAATTAATATCATAACCCCTTTTGAGTTTCTTTGCCCATGGGAGAAGTATATTTGCCCCCACCCCCCCCCCCCCCCCATTCCTTTTTCCACACAACTTCATCTAGAATTGTTGAATGAGTTTCCTGTAAACAATAGATATTATATTCCTTCTCTTTGAGCCATGTAAATATTGTTCTTCTTTTGTTATTATCTGCTAAGCCATTACAATTATAACTGGCTATACTTATTTCACCACATACCATAATTAGATACAAGTTTCAAACCCATTTATCATTATATATGTTTGTAAATTTACCAATAAAAAATGCCATAGTGATTGAGTGTCCATATAGCTGTACCATGACATTTGCATTGCTACTAAGTAACCCTCCAATTGTTCTCCACTAATCCCCCCGCTAAAGCCCCTCCCCATCCCAAGTTGGTCTGTCATCCCAGTGATCGTCATACCATCCCCGTCCCCCCGGATCACTATGCCCCCGAGAGGCCAGGACCCATCCATCGAAAATAGAACACAGTGCCACCCACAAAACAGAAGCAGGTTAACCGCCATAAGCATTTCCAATGCTCTCACCTCAATATATATATAGCTATTTAAAAATATATATCTATTCAAATATCTTGCATATCTTATTTTCCATCATTATCAATTAATATGCGTAATAATATCGCAGTTCATGCGTAGGATTGTTACCTATAACCCAGATTGCCATTGTATTACATTACATTTTTGACAAGCAATTATTATTTTAGCAAACAATTATTGTGGTTCATCCTATATTCTCCCTAACATCCTTACCCCATTACAACAGATGTGGGATAAACGCACACGCACATACTCTAACACACGCAACCCCTTTCCTCTACAATCAACCATAAGATCAGATGCTCAACGGTTGTTACATCCCAGAGACCAACTCAAGAAAGGACCTGATTTACGAATGTATATACAGTTACAGCTGTTTGAGAAAGCATGCAAGATTTAGCAAAAATTGACAACAATGTGAGATTTGATTAATCTATGTCAAGTCCTAGATGATGGAGATCAGATCCACCCTCTTCACCTGAGACACAAACACTCTGGTCCCCCGTTGTAACCTTTTTCCCATGCATCTCTGTGCAGTCAGACCTTTGATTATTTTGTGCCACCTGGGACACAATAGTAATCCCCCTCTCTGATTGTCCGAGTGTGACCCCCTCCCCATGGGTTACTGCAGCCAGTGTTGCCAGCACTGCCACTACCTGGGTAGGGGTACCCCACCGGAATCCCCACCGGCTAGGTACAAGGTCGTCAAGGTTCTCATTAGCAGCTTTGAGAATTTCCTTGTATATTATGCTCTCCCATAAGGGGGCTCTGGCATTGTAGGACCAACCCTGCCAGGCAGGCTCAGAATCTTGAGGGGGTGGTGCTGCTCAAGTATGTCTCTGACCGCATTTATTTTTCTGTTTTGGCTGCATTTAGGCAACTCACAGCAGGTCCATAAAAGAGATGGGGACTTCTATTTGGTGTATGGGTCGCTCAGGTGGGTCTAGGATATAGGGTTGGGGATCGTTCCATCATGATAGGACAATAAAAAAAGAGATTAGATGTATACTATATTTTAAAATGTATATCCCTCATCTGCACAAAATTGAAAGCTCTCTCTCACAACCCCTGCTCACAGACACACGTTGGTTCTGGGATATGCAACCATTTCCTTTCTCACTCACTTAACGCCACACTTTTTCAAACACAAAAACGCACACCACACCTTCCATCACAATACATCCACACATACCCACATACTGTGCCTTCTATGTCTTCTGTTTGCTATGTTTTTATCTCCACTATGTTGATTGAGTACTTGTGTTCTAATTAGTTGTATTTGAAGATGTATTATTTTGCCTGTTATCTTTTCTTGTAATACCGTCTTATCCCTTTATAAAAAATAATATACACATTATAAATGTGCTTTATTATTACAATCCCTACCATGGCTAGTATTGGGTGTTCCATTATTCGACTCCGTATGTCGTTTTTACACTTCTTTTGTATACTTGTATTATTGTTGTCACTAAATGGGTTTAACAACAAGCGTTTCAACATTTATCCCCCAGAAATCACCTTAATGTATTCCAGTATATTTCTGGATATGCAGCACGAATGCATACAGTAGGCAAGATACAGGACCTCTCAATATTTATCTTCTCCTCCCTGCCATTGTATATAGGCAGATGATGATAGGACTTATGAAGGAAGGCTTTCTGAAATGCAGTTTTGGTAAGCCAGTATTTATGGAAATGCTCACTCACAGCAAACATTTTTCTTGTCAGAACTGAAATTGCATTGCATATTTGTTGGAAAAACCAAAGTATTGCCGTTCCCTCTGCTTGTACGGAACCAGAATAGTCAATGTTCTTTCTCATTTTGTGAAAGGACATTGTTAGGTTTGGAGAAATTGAGGTGCTAACGAAATATTGTTTCTTTGTGTTGATAAAGACTTTCTCCATTTCTTTCCCACAGGGTTTCCACAAATAGCTTTATACTATGTGTTGTATTAGCACCTAAATATATAGCTCTTTCTCCATGTAGGGGCCATGATACTGTTGGAGCCGTTGATGTAGACTGTTCTGGTAATGTTGATACTGTTGGAGCCGTTGCTGTAGACTGTTCTGGTAATGTTGATACTGTTGGAGACGTTGCTGTAGACTGTTCTGGTAATGTTGATACTGTTGGAGCCGTTGCTGTAGACTGTTCTGGTAATGTTGATACTGTTGGAGCCGTTGATGTAGACTGTTCTGGTAATGTTGATACTGTTGGAGCCGTTGCTGTAGACTGTTCTGGTAATGTTGATACTGTTGGAGCCGTTGATGTAGACTGTTCTGGTAATGTCGATACTGTTGGAGCCGTTGATGTAGACTGTTCTGGTAATGTTGATACTGTTGGAGCCGTTGATGTAGACTGTTCTGGTAATGTTGATACTGTTGGAGCCGTTGATGTAGACTGTTCTGGTAATGTTGATACTGTTGGAGCCGTTGATGTAGACTGTTCTGGTAATGTTGATACTGTTGGAGCCGTTGATGTAGACTGTTCTGGTAATGTTGATACTGTTGGAGCCGTTGATGTTAACTGTTCTGGTAATGTTGATACTGTTGGAGCCGTTGATGTTAACTGTTCTGTTAATGTCGATACTGTTGGAGCCATTGCTGTAGACTGTTCTGGTAATGTTGATACTGTTGGAGCCGTTGATGTTAACTGTTCTGGTAATGTTGATACTGTTGGAGCCGTTGATGTAGACTGTTCTGGTAATGTTGATACTGTTGGAGCCGTTGATGTAGACTGTTCTGGTAATGTTGATACTGTTGGAGACGTTGATGTAGACTGTTCTGGTAATGTTGATACTGTTGGAGCCGTTGATGTAGACTGTTCTGGTAATGTTGATACTGTTGGAGACGTTGATGTAGACTGTTCTGGTAATGTTGATACTGTTGGAGCCGTTGATGTAGACTGTTCTGGTAATGTTGATACTGTTGGAGACGTTGATGTAGACTGTTCTGGTAATGTTGATACTGTTGGAGCCGTTGATGTAGACTGTTCTGGTAATGTTGATACTGTTGGAGCCGTTGCTGTAGACTGTTCTGGTAATGTTGATACTGTTGGAGCCGTTGATGTAGACTGTTCTGGTAATGTTGATACTGTTGGAGCCGTTGCTGTAGACTGTTCTGGTAATGTTGATACTGTTGGAGCCGTTGATGTAGACTGTTCTGGTAATGTTGATACTGTTGGAGCCGTTGCTGTAGACTGTTCTGGTAATGTTGATACTGTTGGAGCCGTTGATGTAGACTGTTCTGGTAATGTTGATACTGTTGGAGCCGTTGCTGTAGACTGTTCTGGTAATGTTGATACTGTTGGAGCCGTTGATGTAGACTGTTCTGGTAATGTTGATACTGTTGGAGCCGTTGATGTAGACTGTTCTGGTAATGTCGATACTGTTGGAGCCGTTGATGTAGACTGTTCTGGTAATGTTGATACTGTTGGAGCCGTTGATGTAGACTGTTCTGGTAATGTTGATACTGTTGGAGCCGTTGATGTAGACTGTTCTGGTAATGTTGATACTGTTGGAGCCGTTGATGTAGACTGTTCTGGTAATGTTGATACTGTTGGAGCCGTTGATGTAGACTGTTCTGGTAATGTTGATACTGTTGGAGCCGTTGATGTTAACTGTTCTGGTAATGTTGATACTGTTGGAGCCGTTGATGTTAACTGTTCTGTTAATGTCGATACTGTTGGAGCCATTGCTGTAGACTGTTCTGGTAATGTTGATACTGTTGGAGCCGTTGATGTTAACTGTTCTGGTAATGTTGATACTGTTGGAGCCGTTGATGTAGACTGTTCTGGTAATGTCGATACTGTTGGAGCCGTTGATGTTAACTGTTCTGGTAATGTCGATACTGTTGGAGCCGTTGATGTAGACTGTTCTGGTAATGTTGATACTGTTGGAGCCGTTGATGTTAACTGTTCTGGTAATGTCGATACTGTTGGAGCCGTTGATGTAGACTGTTCTGGTAATGTTGATACTGTTGCAGCCGTTGCTGTAGACTGTTCTGGTAATGTCGATACTGTTGGAGCCGTTGATGTTAACTGTTCTGGTAATGTTGATACTGTTGGAGCCATTGATGTTAACTGTTCTGGTAATGTTGATACTGTTGGAGCCGTTGATTTTAACTGTTCTGGTAATGTTTATACTGTTGGAGCTGTTGATATTAGCTGTTCTGGTAATGTTGATATTGTTGGAGCCGTTGATGTTAACTGTTCTGGAAATGTTTGATGTGCAACTTCCACTGGAGGAATAAGAAACAAAATGGTGGGCAGAGCAGGAGATTCTCCAATCATCGGCTGGTAGCTGTTTATTGTATTGGCGAATACTCAGGAATAAGGCCTATTATTCGGTTTGAGAGCTCTACTTTACTAATTGATTGAATTTGACAGTTGGGTTTGGCTCACTTTCTTTATACAAACTCTTCAAATACATATACTGTAGGGACAGTCAATAAAATGCCAGCCAGACAAAAAAATGTGTTCAACCTGGTTGACTAAGAAGTTACACACATTGATCATGTTAGAGTTCCTCTAATCTATCGTCTTTCATGCCATAATTGAACTGAATTAATCTAAAAAGTTAATGTTGATTGAAGTTGTATTTGTCCTTCTCTTGTCTCTGGTAAATAAGGGTCTGGTGGGTTTGCAGACAACCTGAGTGGTGCAGTATCCTGTACTGGCCATGGAGAGTCCATCCTGAAAGTCACCCTGGCCAGACTCATCCTCTTCCACGTGGAGCCAGGTAATGTGGGCCTAATCGGAAGCACTTTGTAATCATTTCACAAAGCCACATGGTTATCATAGTCACAGTTATCTTAATATTGAATGGAATAGTTCTACACTTTGATATGTGAAAGTAGGCTTTGATAAATTGCTGCTATTGATGTTCGTTTTGATTGCCAATTAAGGATAATCCTGAGCCTGGACTATCAACTTCTTCATTGCTGGGTCTGGTTAATGAATGGCCTGGTGGATCAGATCGATTAGGAGACAGAATTTTTCCCAACCACATAATTGGCCCACTTTACTTTTGGCAATTTAATTAGCAAAGTGCCAGACACTCTGGTACTCTTCCTCTTGCCAGACAGTGTGACGTGATGGATGTGGCAGGTCTTTGCAGTAGGACATCAAATTATTCTACAACCAAAAACTCATATGCAAACACAGTTCAGTGTCAGGTTTGATATTGAGAGGCATTTGAAACTAATGCGCTGTCAATTACAGACATTTCACAATAGGAATAGTTAAATGAATAGTTAATGAGGCTGGGTTACATTCTCCTTTCTTTAACAGCTTCCATTAATTATAGAAATTGTGTAATTTAAATAGTTAATTAGCAGCTCGTCTTGGAGGAACAGAATGTCTGGAGGCTCTGTGAAACTTGAGAACAAATAGATAATCTACTGATACAAGAGACAAATTGATGTGTCATTGTATGTATGGTTCCTACTTCTACCTGACAGAGCTCTAAGATTTAAGATAGAAATTCTTAGAAAGACTAACAGTATCGAATCTATGCTAAAAGTGAATAATAATCTGTCTCACACGGCTGAGGCCCTCTTCGAATTGTAATCACGACAGCAGAGTCCCATCATGGTTGGATCATGCATCCTGCAAGTAATGCATTTTGTTTTGGCCACACTGCTGTTTTTTCCCCCGTCCTCAACATGTAACTTATAGTCTTGGACTTTTACACCAATTTTGGTATGTAGCAATGGAACCTCGGACACAGAGACAGGAGATGAATCCAGCTAATCTATTCTCCATCATGCTCTGTTTTCAAGCAGCGCTCATTATTTCATACGACCTACCTTAACGACACCTGTTGTTGTGCATCGCCACAGCAACGTTACATAGGATCGTTGCACATTTACACAAACAGCTTGTGCGTGACTATGTTAAATGAATGCAAACATTGTGAAATTTTGACATTGCCATTGCCAATCATTTTTAATTGGCGCGTGGTAGACAGAGGTGACTGAGCAGAATGGGGCTGCAGTGGGCTGATAATGAGGTAATGTCTATGAAAAGGTTCAGCGGGGCCAGTGTTTGTTACAGTGTCCTCTGGGAAATGGGAAGAACGGCTGCTCTGTCTGCGCTGTCTTTCTGAGATTTTTTTTCTTCTTCGTCAAATGTCTGCACTGCCCACAGCTACAGTGGCGTTCCTTTCTTCAGGCTTTGAATTAAGAAATGTTTTCACGGCTGCTTTAGAAGTAGCCTAGTTAAAATGACCCCCCCCCCCTTCCCCAGACAAATCTCACACCCTTATTATCATTGCAATGGCTTGTTTTTAACTTCCATAACAATGTGTTTTGACAATAGTGTCAGACTGGCTTATGTTTCGTTTCAATTACTGTGAATATAAAATCTGACTAGGCCTGCAACGGTATGCAAAGTGGGGCCGCACTGGCATATGGTTTAGTTTGGTCCCTACATTAAGAATTGAATCTGTGTGCATGTGTGACCAACCCTCACTTTCTTTCCTCTTTAAACAGGGAAAGGTGTCCCTGAGTCTGTAGAGGTCTCTCTGCACTAGAAGCCAAGTTCACCACAGAGCGAATGGCCTGGGCAGCAGTGGAGAGAGGTTCTGTTGTATGGCTTAAACCCAAAGGAAGAGTTCAAGGAGACACTAACACAATAACAGCCTAATCTATATTTTGCTGGGAGGGGTGGGGGGCATAGATTTTAAGTAAGTTTCAAGTTTTAATGTCACGTGCACAAGTACAGTGAAATGCCTTTCTTGCAAGCTCTAAACCCAACAATGCAGTAATCAAAATAGCACAAGGTAGAACAAAAACAAACAAGAAATAAACATTTGAAATAAGAAGAACACGAGAAAGTAAGAAGCTAAATACAGGGTCAGTTCCAGTACCATATTTATAATGTGCAGGGATACTGGAATGATAGAGGTAGATATGTATAGGGGTAAAGTGACTAGGCATCAGGATATATGATAAAGTAGCAGCAGCATAAATTATGATTGTATGTGAGTGTGTGTGCGTATGTGTAGAGTCAGTATAAAGGTGTGAGCATGTTATGTGTGTGTTGGAGTGTCAGTGTGCGTGAGTGTGTAGAGTCCTGTGAGTGTGCATAGAGACAGTGCAAAAATGCTAATAAAATATTAGGGTCAACTCAGATAGTCCGTGTAGCCATTCTGTTAGCTATTTAGCAGTCTTATGGCTTGGGGATAGAAGCCGTTCAGGAGCCTGTTGGTGTCAGACTTGATGCACCGGTACCGCTTGCTGTGCGGAAGCAGAGAGAAGAGTCTTTGGCTTGGGTGGCTGGAGTCTAACGATTTTCCGGGCCTTCCTTTCACATCGCCTGATATAGAGGTCCTGGATGGCAGGAAGCTCGGCCCAGTGTACTGCCATACGATCAAGGGCAGTGCTGTTGCCATACCAAGCAGTGATGCAGCCAGTCAAGATGCTCTCAATGGTGCAGCTGTAGAACTTTCAGGATTTGAGGGCCCATGCCAAACCTTTTCAACCTCCTGAGGGTGAAGAGGTGCTGTCTCTCCTTCTTCAAAACTGTGCTTGTGTTAGTGGACCATTTTAAGTCCTTAGTGATTTGGACACCGAGGAAATTGAAGCTCTCAACCCTCTCCACTGCAGCCCTGTCGATGTGGATTCAGGGCATGCTCGGCCCGTCAGGAAGTCCAGGATCCAGTTGCAGAGGGAGGTGTTCAGTCCCAGGGTCCTAAGCTTGGTGATGAGCTTGGAAGGGACAATGGTGTTGAATCCTGAGCTTCCTTTGTAATCCGTAATGGACTGTAGCCCCTGCCACATGCTGCGGGCCTCGGAGCCTGTGTAATATGATTCCACCTTATTCCTATATTGCCCTTTTGCTCGTTTGATGGGTGGTCTTTATCGCCTCTAGTGGTGAAGGAGACGTGTTGATGGCAGTTGGGCATCACGTGTCTTAAATTCGCAAGAAAGGCAACCTACGGATATAAGTTTTCCTGCTTGTTTATAGCCTTGTGCAGTTCATTAAGTGCCAGCTTGTTGTATTTCTTGTCCTTAGATGGAATGTATACAACAGTAGAGTTGGATAGCCATGGAGGTATCTTGTCTGAAAGCCATGTTTCAGAAAAGCAGAGAATATTGCAGTTACGAGAGTCCCGTTGGAGCAAATCCGCGATCGGAGGTCATCCATCTTATTATAAAGTGACCATTGGCCAATAGAATGGAGGGAAGAGGTGGACGGTTTTCTCTTCACCTTAATCTCGCCGGGACTCCTCCTCTCCTGACTCTGTAACGACGTCTTTTTCTCTTGGATATCCTGAAATTTGGGTCGGAATTGCAGAAAACGCCCACGGCAGATGAGTCTAAATTGGAATTGAGGTAAGTAACTGCCGATCTGATGTTCAAAAGTTCTTGACGTTTATTAGAAATTATAGCAGATACATTTCGTGAAAATAAAGTAAAGATAAACGCCAAAAGAATCACAAAATAGCCAAGTTGGGTAGGAGCTCGCTAAACAGAGGACATCCAGTATGGCGCCATCTTATTTAAAATAAAGTGTAATTGCGGAACACAGAGTGTCAGATTGACAAATGGAGCCTACCTACTGTCATTTGTTGACAAGAGAATTCAATGGACCAGAGAACTCTTTATCTGTTAGTGTTTTCAAACATTTGAGGCATTTTATCACCAAATATATTTGATAAAGGTTTGGTCAGTTTGAGAGAACAAGAGTTTTAAACTTGTTTATTGTTTTATCTAAATGTCATGATTCATGATTAATATGGATGTTTTTGTAATAATATCAACCTGCAGAAAAAATATGAACCTCATTAAAGCAATTTTAAATAAATCAGCTCCTCCCATCAATCCTCTCATAAATCTTCTAAATTATTGAGCAATACATGTCAGTAATTAATAACTGGTACAGTATATCAGGTTGTTAATTGAAAACAAACATCAAAGGTAGCCTAGCGGTTAAGAGTGTTGGGCTAGTAAGAGAAAGGTCGCTGGTTTGAATCCCCGAGCTGACTAGGTGAAAAATCTGTCGATGTGCCCTTGAACAAGGCACTTACCCCTAATTGCTCCTGTAAGTTGCTCTGGATAAGAGCGTATGCTGAATGACAAAAATGTATGTGTGTCTAAATCTAGCTAATGATTGAGTTATTACAATAACTCTGGGAGGAAAGGAAACAGATCCTACACATGAGCCCAGACAGCCTCATCATTCCTTCATGTCAGGTGCACAGGCCAGTCATTAGCATCACTTCCCCTCATGGCAGCTTAATCCATGTCTGAAGCAAAGTGTGTAACCGAAGGTCCATAACTATTTAATTTCAATCATACAGACTTGTTGCGGTCTCTGCGGTAGCCTTAAATAATGTTCATCGGTTTAACATCAGCGCAAGGGGGTTTCTCCAAGGTGAATGTGTTTAACATCAGCCCAAGGGGGTTTCGCCAAGGGGAATGTATTTAACATCAGCCCAAGGGGATTTCTCCAAGGGGAATGTGTTTAACATCAGCCTAAGGGGGTTTCTCCAAGGGGAATGTGTTTAACATCAGCCCAGGGGGGTTTCTCCAAGGGGAATGTGTTTAACATCAGCCCAGGGGGGTTTCTCCAAGGGGAATGTGTTTAACATCAGCCTAAGGGGGTTTCTCCAAGGGGAATGTATTTAACATCAGCCCAGGGGGGTTTCTCCAAGGGGAATGTGTTTAACATCAGCCTAAGGGGGTTTCTCCAAGGGGAATGTGTTTAACATCAGCCCACGGGGGTTTCTCCAAGGGGAATGTATTTAACATCAGCCCAGGGGGGTTTCTCCAAGGGGAATGTGTTTAACATCAGCCCAGGGGGGTTTCTCCAAGGGGAATGTGTTTAACATCAGCCCAAGGGGGTTTCTCCAAGGGGAATGTGTTTAACATCAGCCCAAGGGGGTTTCTCCAAGGGGAATGTGTTTAACATCAGCCCAGGGGGGTTTCTCCAAGGGGAATGTGTTTAACATCAGCCCAAGGGGGTTTCTCCAAGGTGAATGTGTTTAACATCAGCCCAAGGGGGTTTCTCCAAGGGGAATGTGTTTAACATCAGCCCAGGGGGGTTTCTCCAAGGGGAATGTATTTAACATCAGCCCAAGGGGGTTTCTCCAAGGGGAATGTGTTTAACATCAGCCCAAGGGGGTTTCTCCAAGGGGAGGGGTAATGTACAGTCGTGGTCAAAAGTTTTGAGAATTACACAAATATTAATTTTCACAAAGTCTGCTGCCTCAGTTTTGATGATGGCAATTTGCATATACTCCAGAATGTCATGAAGAGTGATCAGATGAATTGCAATTAATTGCAAAGTCCCTCTTTGCCATGAAAATGAACTTAATCCCCCAAAAAACATTTCCACTGCATTTCAGCCCTGCCACAAAAGGACCAGCTGACATCATGTCAGTGATTCTCTCGTTTACACAGGTGACAGTGTTGATGAGGACAAGGCTGAGAGTGTTGACGTGGAAAGCGTTCCACAGGGATGTTGGCTCATGTTGACTCCAATGCTTTCCACAGTTGTGTCAAATTGGCTGGATGAAAGACCCAGCAGCGTTGCAGTTCTTGACACACAAAGCGGTGCGCCTGGCATCTACTACCATACCCCATTCAAAGGCACTTAAATCATGTCTTGCCCATTCGCCCTCTGAATGGCACACATACACAATCAATGTCTCAATTGTCTCAAGGCTTAAAAATCCTTCTTTAACCTGTCTCCTCCCCTTCATCTACACTGATTGAAGTCGATTTAACAAGTGCCATCAATAAGGGATCATAGCTTTCACCTGGATTCACCTGGTCAGTCTATGTCATGGTAAGAGCAGGTGTTCGATATGTTTTAACACAGTGTATTTTCAAGCTCATATTTGGAAGGTTAAATTAACAGAATTTCTTAATCCATCATTTTCATCCCTAGTTGAACAGTTGCAGAAACTTCACACAAATGAAGTTACAAATTCCTATCCCTGTCACATATCACAATGTCAATCCATACTGTACTCTAGGTGTCAACTGAAGCACTATATAAACACCATTCCATTTAAGGGTCCACCAGGAAATGGGAACATTTATTCCATTAAAGGAATGCATCAGAATGATATCACCTCTGCTCCAGGATTTTACATAAAGGAGATAAAATCTATTAAATTCCTTAAACAGTTTGGGATTGGGTTCACATTGGTTTATGCTAATGTCTGCCCTTGTTAAGCATTGTTTTCCTCTTTTAGAGATTGTTGTCTCACTCTCTTTAATGACTAATTGGATGACATTGCTCTACGGCAACCAGATGGTTCAGATCTGTAGACTGTGTTCTCTCTCAAAGCAATTGCTGTTCTCTCTGTTTTCATTGATCATGTCCCTAGCCAATGACAGACTATTTTGTTTTGAGGAAGGTAGTGCTAAACTTAAATAATGAGCAATTCTACAGTTACTTAAATGGCCATTTGGATGGTTTGGTGTTGGCAAGGCAACAAATTTCACTTTCAGTAGTCAACAACCTTTGGCTCTTTACCGCTTTAGTGTTGTTGTTTTAGTTTTTTTGTTTTTTGTGGACTAGTACCTGCTCTTGTATGTATCATATGAGGTAGTTCTTATATCCGTTGTTTTACAACATCAAACTAACATCAAACATCCGGGTTTGATTCCTGGATGGGCCAAGATCATATTACTGTATTATTTGTAAGTACTGTAGACTGACCTAGTGTGCATCACCATCACTGAAGATCGTCTTGCTGACTGCTATTCTTGTTTCTCCACACATCTGCACAAAACTCCACTCAGTCAATCTTTAATCAGCTAAAGCTGGGAATATTTTGGGTCGATGGAGTGGAAATAGTGTCTCTTTTGCAGAAAAAAACGCTTTGCACTCTACATTTAGCTAATAAAAATCACATCGGAGTGTGACATTGCTTCAGACTTTATTCATAAGTGGGAGAATGGAGCTGGAATAGCAGCAGTTTTACGGACTCCTGACCAATTGTGCCATATTTCTACTTCAATGAGTCGGCAGCGAAGGACATACTGCTCATACCGGACCAGGCCCAAATCCCCGACACTCGAAGAAGGAAGAGGCTGCGTTATAGAGGCCAGTGTGGGGGATACCTGACGAGACTACGTCGGAGAGTTGATAAACCGCCTCTACCCTCTGTTCTAATGGCGAACGTGCAATCACTGGAGAATAAACTGGATGAGCTCCGTTGGAGACTATCGTATCAACGTGATCGGAAGTACTGTAATATCCTATGTTTCTCCGAGACATGGCTGAAGAAGGACATGGAAAATATGAATCTAGCTTGTTTTTCTATACATCAGCAGGACAGAACGGCAGTGTCAGGTAAACTGAAGGAGGGTGGTGTGTGTCTCTTTGTCAACAACAGCTGGTGCGTGATATCTAATATTAAGGAAGTCTCAAGGTTCTGCTCGCCTGAGTTAAAATACCTCATAATAAGCTGTAGACCATGCTATTTACCAAGAGAGTTTTCATCTATATTTCGTAGATGTCTATTTGCCACCACAAACCGACGCTGGCAATAAGACTGCACTAAACAAAGTGTATAGGGCCATAAGCAAACAAGAAAATGCTCACCCAGAGGCGGCGCTCCTAGTGGCCGGTGATTTTAATGCAGGAGAACTGAAATCTGTTTTACCTCATTTACTCCACACACAGAAATGCATGCAAAGCTCTCCCTCGCCCTCCATTTGTCAAATCTGACTATAACTCTATCCTCCTGATTCCTGCTTACAAGCTAAAACTCAAACAGGAAGTACCAGTGACACGCTCAATACGGAAGTGGTCAGATGAAACATCCGCACTAAGCTAAAGGCTAGAGCTGCCACTTTCAAGGAGCGGGACACTAATCTGGACGCTTCTAAGAAATCCCGCTCCGCCCTCCGATGAACAACCAAACAGGCAAAGCGTCAATACAGGACTAAGATCGAATCCTACTACACCGGCTCTGATGCTCGTCGTATGTGGCAGGGTTTGCAAACTATCACGGATACAAAGGGAAACTCAGCCGCGAGCTGCCCAGCAACGCAAGTCTACCAGATAAGCTAAATGCCTTCTATGCTCGCTTCAAGGCAAGCAACACCGAACCATGCATGAGAGCACCAGCTGTTCCGGAAGACTGTGTGATCACGCTCTCCGTAGTCAATGTGAGTAAGACCTAAAAAAAGGTTAACATTCATAAGGACGCAGGGCTAGACAGATTACCAGGACGTATACTCAGATCATGTGCTGACCAGCTGGCAAATGTCTTCAATGACATTTTCAACCTCTTCCTGACCCCGTCTGTAATATCTACATGTTTCAAGCAGACCACCACAATCCCTGTGCCCAAGAACGCCAAGGTAACCTGTCTAAATGACTATCACCTGACTATCATCTGTTGCCACGAAATGCTTTGAAAGGCTGGTCATGGCTCACATCATCACCATCACCCCAGACACCCTGAACCCACTCCAATTCACATACCTCCCCAACAGATCCACGTATGATGCAATCTCTATTGCACTCCACACTACCCTTTCTCACCTGGACAAAAGGAACACCTACATGAGAATGCTGTTCATTTACAGCTCAGCGTTCAACACCATAGTGCCCTTCAACCTCATCACATAGCTGAGGACCCTGGGACTGAACACCTCCCTCTGCAACTGGATCCTGGAGTTCCTTACGGGCCACTCCCAGTTGGTGAGGGTAGGCAACAACACATCCGTCACTCTGACCCTCAACGCGGGGGCCCTCAGGTGTGCGTGCTTAGTCCCGTCCTGTACTCCTTGTTCACCCACGACTGCATGACCGCTCACAACTCCAAACACCATGATTAAGTTTGCAGATGACACAACGGTGGTAGGCCTGGTCACCAACGACGATAAGAAAGCCTATAGGAAGGAGGTCAGAGACCTGGCAGTGTGGTGCCAGGACAACAACCCCTCCCTCAACATCAGCAAGACAAAGGAGATGATCGTGGACTGCAGTAAACGGAGGGCCGAGCACGCCCCCATTCACCTACATGAGAATTTATGAAATTGCTTATTCCAGTTACTAATAAGCATACACCCATTAAGAAAATGACTGTAAAAACTGTTAAATCCCCGTGGATTGACGAGGAATTGAAAAATTGTTTGGTTGAGAGGGATGAGGCAAAAGGAATGGCAAATAAGTCTGGCTGCACAACCGATTGGCAAACGTAAAGAATAAATGACATAAAGAATGATAGTAAAAAGCTTTGGAGCACCTTAAATAAAATTTTGGGAAAAGAGGCAAACTCTGCTCCATCATTCATTGAATCAGATGGCTCATTTATCACAAAACCAACTGATATTGGCAACTACTTTTTTTTTAAATTCATTGGCAAGATTAGCAAATTTAGGCATGACATGCCAGCAACAATTGCTGAGACTCCACATCCAAGTATATCTGACAAAATTATGAAAGACAAGCACTGTAATTTTGAATTCCGTAAAGTGAGTTTGGAATAGGTGAAAAAAGTATTGTTGTCTATTAACAATGACAAGCCACCGGGGTCTGACAACTTGGATGGAAAATTGCTGAGGATAATAGCGGACGATATTGCCACTCCTACTTGCCATATTTTCAATTTAAGCCTACTGGAATGTTTGTGCCCCCAGGCTTGGAGGGAAGCAAAAGTCATTCCGCTACCTAAGAATAGTAAAGCACCCTTTACTGGCTCAAATAGCCGTCCAATTAGCCTGTTACCAACCCCTGGTAAACTATTGGGGAAAATTGTGTTTGACCAGATACAATGATATTTTACTGTAAACAAATTGATAATAAACTTTCAGCATGCTTATAGAGAAGGACATTCAACAAGCACAGCACTTACACAAATGACTGATGATTGGCTGAGAGAAATTGATGATAAAAAGATTGTGGGGGCTGTTTTGTTAGACTTCAGTGCTGCTTTTGACATTATCGATCATAGTCGCTGCTGGAAAAACGTATGTGTTATGGCTTTACACCCCCTGCTATGATGTGGATGAAGAGTTACTTATCTAACAGAACACAGAGAGTATTCTTTAATGGAAGCCTCTCAAACATAATCCAGTTAGAATCAGGAATTCCCCATGGCAGCTGTCTAGGCCCCTTGCTTTTTTCCATATTTACTAACGACATGCCACTGGCTTTGAGTAAAGCCAGTGTGTCTATGTATGCGGATGACTCAACACTATACACGTCAGCTACTACAGCAACTGAAATAACTTAACAAAGAGTTGCAGTTAGTTTCAGAATGGGTGGCAAGGAATAGGTTAGTCCTGAATATTTCCTAAACTAAAAGTATTGTATTTGGGTCAAATCATTCACTAAACCCTAAACCTCAACTACATCTCGTAATGAATGATGTGGAAATTAAGCAAGTTGAGGTGACTAAACTGCTTGGAGTAACCCTGGATTGTAGACTGTCATGGTCAAAGCATATTGATACAACAGTAGCTAAGATGGGGAGAAGTATTTCCATAATTAAGCACTGCTCTGCCTTCTTAACAACACTATCAACAAGGCAGGTCCTACAGGCCCTAGTTTTATCGCACCTAGACTACTGTTCAGTAGTGTGGTCAGGTGCCACAAAGAGGGACTGAGGAAAATTGCAGTTGGCTCAGAACAGGGCAGCACGGCTGGCACTTAAAAGTACACGGAGAGCTAACATTAATGACATGCATGTCAGTCTCTCCTGGCTCAGAGTGGAAGAGAGATTGACTTCATCACTGCTTGTTTTGTACCGTGCTGTATGTTTGAAATACTGGCACACAGCTCGGACACCCATGCATACCCCACAAGACATGCCACCAGAGGTCTCTTCACAGTCCCCAAGTCAAGAACAGACTATGGGAGGCGCACAGTACTACATAGACATTTACGTTACATTTACGTCATTTAGCAGACGCTCTTATCCAGAGCGACTTACAAATTGGTGCATTCACCTTATAGCCAGTGGGATAACCACTTTACAATGTATTTTTTTATTTTATTTTTTATATATATATTTTTTTGGGGGGGTGGGTTGGGGTAAGGGGGGGGTAGAAGGATTACTTTATCCTATCCCAGGTATTCCTTAAAGAGGTGGGGTTTCAAATGTCTCCGGAAGATGGTGAGTGACTCCGCTGTCCTGGCGTCGTGAGGGAGCTTGTTCCACCATTGGGGTGCCAGAGCAGCGAACAGTTTTGACTGGGCTGAGCGGGAACTATGCTTCCGCAGAGGTAGGGGAGCCAGCAGGCCAGAGGTGGATGAACGCAATGCCCTCGTTTGGGTGTAGGGACTGATCAGAGCCTGGTATTAAACATAGAGCCATGACTACATGGAACTCTATTCCACATCAGGTAACTGATGCAAGCAGTAGAATCAGATTTTAAAAACAGGTAAAAATACACCTTATGGAACAACAGGGACTGTGAAAAGACACACACAAGGGTATAGACACATGCATACACACACATTGTGATATTGTTGTATGATGGTATTAAACATTGTGTATTGTAGATAGGTAGTGGTTTAATAATGTTTTATATTTTGTTTTATATGTAATGTAAGTGCTTTAATATGTCTACTGCTGTCTGTCTCCCCTCTTGGCTACCCATCCCCAACACCCTTGGTGACTGATATCTACTGCTGTCTGTCTCCCCTCTTGGCCACTCATCCCCACACCCTTGGTGACTGATATCTACTGATGTCTGTCTCCCCTCTTGGCCACTCATCCCCACACCCTTGGTGACTGATATCTACTGCTGTCTGTCTCCCCTCTTGGCCACTCATCCCCACACCCTTGGTGACTGATGTCTACTGCTGTCTGTCTCCCCTCTTGGCCACACATCCCCACACCCTTGGTGACTGATATCTACTGCTGTCTGTCTCCCCTCTTGGCCACTCATCCCCACACCCTCAGTGACTGATATCTACTGCTGTCTGTCTCCCCTCTTGGCCACCCATCCCCACACCCTCAGTGACTGATGTCTACTGCTGTCTGTCTCCCCTCTTGGCCACACATCCCCACACCCTTGGTGACTGATATCTACTGCTGTCTGTCTCCCCTCTTGGCCACCCATCCCCACACCCTCAGTGACTGATATCTACTGCTGTCTGTCTCCCCTCTTGGCCACCCATCCCCACACCCTTGGTGACTGATATCTACTGCTGTCTGTCTCCCCTCTTGGCCACTCACCCCCAACACCCTTGGTGACTGATGTCTACTGCTGTCTGTCTCCCCTCTTGGCCACACATCCCCACACCCTTGGTGACTGATATCTACTGCTGTCTGTCTCCCCTCTTGGCCACCCATCCCCACACCCTCAGTGACTGATATCTACTGCTGTCTGTCTCCCCTCTTGGCCACCCATCCCCACACCCTCAGTGACTGATATCTACTGCTGTCTGTCTCCCCTCTTGGCCACCCATCCCCACACCCTTGGTGACTGATGTCTACTGCTGTCTGTCTCTTCTGTCAGCCACCCATCGGCACCCCCCTAATAACTGATACCTATCTCTCCCTAGCTACGGTCTTCAAGGCACTTGGCACCCGTTCTCCCGACTGTGATATCAACCACTGCTGTTACTGGTCCCCAGGACATGGCAGCTGTGCAGAGCCAAAGTAAAGTATATAAATAAATAAATAAATAAAGGCTTTCATTGTTGTTCCACCTGGCCAGATCATGGGGAAAATAAAGGTGCAAATGTAAACAGAGAGAGCGGGCCCCAGACTGCTGTAGGTTATCAGTAATCTCACTGAAGGCATGGCCTGAGGTGGTGGAAGAGCTAAGCACAGTGTTTGTGTGATAACGTACCTACCTCTATCCTTTCAGGGCTTGCCATATCATAACCATCATCTCTTTATGCGTTACTGTTGAAATCACAGTCTGATGTCTTGCCAGGGAAGGCTGAGAGCTTTTGTGAGTCACAGTTTACCTCCCAACCTGAAACTGTTTAATCGTAGGTTACTCAGTCAGAACAACTATTACAATGGATTGACAACATGTGCATTATGCATTTATCTTTGCATTTTCTGTGTATGGTGATATGGTTGGGAAGTTGAAAGTAAATGCTGTTTTGAATGTTTACTGTATTTATTGATGTTGTTCTGCTGCAATCATTTCATCATATTGATGCGATTTGTAATATCAATCAAATGTATTTATAAAGCCATTTTTCATCAGCAGATGTCACAACGTGCTATACAGAAACCCAGCCTAAAACCCAAAACAGCAAGCAATGCAGATGTAGAAGCATGGTGGCTATGAAAAACTCCCTAGAAAGGCAGGAACCTAGGAAGAAACCTAGAGAAGAACCAGGCTCTGAGGGGTGGCCAGTCCTCTTCTGGCTGTGCCGTGTGGAGACTATAAGAGTAAATGGCCATTAAGGCCAGATTGTTCTTCAAGAAAAATACAATGTATCTATTTGATCAGAAGTAAAGAAGAAATGCTGGATATGAAACAAATGGTCCTTTACAGAATTCTTATTCATTGTTTCATTAAAAGGTATCTTTTTATAGCCTTAAAACCATTCACAAGGATTTTTTTCCCGCAGTGTGATGAACGCTTCAAGGCAGGATTTTTAAGACTTGTCAGCTCATACGGCATTTGATCAAATATACATGAATCTCAAATCCATAATTTCACATTTGATCTTGGCTAGTAAGAGATTGAAATGTAAATGCCCTAAAGCACTGTCCAACAATTATATTGGACTATAATTGCAATAGTATTGCCAGAAAATGTGAATAGATTATGGTCACATCTTCTGGAAATAAACATAAGTTCTGCAGCAGAACTCTTCTGCTTATACCACATTTAGACAACTCTCAAGGAAACTTTTAATGGGATAATTCAATTACCCAAATATGTTAATTTTTTACGTACCTTGGATGTCTTCAATTGGCGAACAGTGACTGCAACTGTGATAATCATGTATTACTTTTGTCGTGGTAATTATTCTCATCAAAAGGAGAGACTTTTAGATTTCCTCAAAACAATTGAACTTTATTATTGATTAATTACTGCAGTAATGGAGTTAGTGGGGAACCGCCTTGGAGGTGATCACTGAGAACTCAGAAGAGCAGAACTGAGGTTACAGCTCTTTATAGCAAAGACACATCCTTCTGAATACATGACAAACAGCAGATGTGTGGAATGGGTCAAAAGGTACATTGTGCTCTCATGCAACAGACATCAAGATTTTCATGGAGCCAAATATCTGTCTCAAGTTAATTTACTGCTTGTTTATACAGAAATACTAATGTAACCTAGAACACTCGGTCATTCCCTCAAATGATTAAGTCCAGTGTTCATCTTCCATATAGGATAAATCAACTGGAGATTGGGTCTCCCTGGCCGACACACAGGCACACAGACACTAATCGTGGAGTGGAATGTTGTCTTATCACCAAGTCATCGCAAATCAACTGTCAGCGGTTAAATCTCTGAGGCTCATCTCAGTTCCACACAGACACAGGAGAGTTCTAAAAACCCTATTATGTTGCCTCTCAGAAGAACAGACAGTGTGAATGTACTAATATATCTAATATATTCTAATATAAAAGTAATGTGATTAACATAATGTTGTAATTCTACGACACTTTGATGGCCACATAAGTAGGCTGTGTCTAGTTAACGTAAATGTGTTAAATAAGAAGTATATGTGGGGGGCGTTTTTTTTCTCATTAAGGTACAATAGAAAACTATTTTTATTCCTTTGTAAACAAATCTGTCTGTCTCCATGGTGTCTTATGGTTAAAAAAATATTTTTCTTGTTTTTAATGAACCACCCCCCATTGAGTGTTGCCTCAATTAATATGTTGTACTATTTGATCTGGATGCATGGAGACAGACTAGTGTAAATTTGAGAACATCCTCTAAGAAGACATCTGATAGGGCAAAAACAAAACAAAAACAAAACAAAAAAACTAAGTCAGAGATAAACCTACTGTACATTATTAAACAAAGAATAGCGAGATTGCACTGCGGGATTCATAAGTGGGTCAAAAACAACACAATTCTGATGTTAGAAAGAGTTGTTCACTATTCCATCTTTCTAAGCCCTTTTCACATTGGACCCAAACTAAAATCCCATAGAATAATTTGTCAATGTGTTTTTCTTTTCTGATAGTCTTAAATATCTGCTCCAAATTAAAATTCAAGATGTCTGTAGAAGGAATGGGGTGTCAGCTATGACATGACACATTGACTTAGAAAAAAATATATTTTGGTTATTGAACTACAGTAAGTGAAGTGGGTTTACACCCGGTAACGGAATTTCATCATTGGTCCCTCATCTGTACTACACATAAATGCATAATTATGCATATTAAATGTCCTTCTCTTCATAGTGATGTATCCTAATTATGTACACAAAGGTATAAATATGCAATATCCTCCTATGCATATTTGAGTATTATTCTACAGATTGGCTATTATTTTAATGTGCTCTGCCCCCAAACAAGACCCAAATTGGTTGGTCTGGACCGGACCAAATCTGAACCAATCACAGACGTCTACTGTTTCACAAGTCTGGACGTCAAAGTAAAGCACAGTATAGCTCCGTAGAGTACAGTACAGCACAGAACAGAAGAGTAGAGTTCAGTACAATAGAGTTCAGTACAGTACAGTACAGAAGAGTACAGTAGAGTACAGTAAAGTAGAATATAGTTCAGTACAGTACTGTACTATACTTTTCTTTACTGTACTGTACTGTGCTGTCCAAACTTGTGAATCCAACTGTGGTTTGTGACTACTTTGATTTCCCATTGTAGCCAATTCAATAGCAGAACTTCCGTTACCGATTTTTAGGAAATTCCGTTACTGGTTTGGTAACGGAATTTCAAGTTTTAATCATTTCAAAATTCAAAAATAAAATTGATATCAGCAAAAACACTATAACGGAATTTCAAGGCACAAGGCAATGTTTACAGAAGGCAGAACATTTTCTCCAAAAACAAAAAAAAACTGTTGATGTTAGTTGGCAGGGGTCTTCACTTCATCATTGTGTTTTGATGTATTTTTAATACCTTTTTCCTGGTATACTTTTTCCTGGTAGATGTTTTCTAAGTAAGACCCCTTTTCCATCTGTTTTACCAGAAATAAATGCCTTTGCTTGTTCCAAATTATTAGGATGGAAAATTGTAGAAAAATAAAGACTCTTAGCTTGCATTTGACACCCAATTTGACATGCTCCAATGAACTTGACATGTTGGTGCTCACATGGAGATGACCAGGCCTAAACACTCACTGCCACATCCACATCTAGCAAATGGTTGTCTTATGTTTCTCAGATATGGATAAACTTGGGATTTTATGTTCTCTTGTTATTTGAAATACAATTAAAATAGGCCATCACTTTAAATGTGCAAAGTAGGCCTTTAGTATCTCTCACAAGGAATTCCTTTCAAGCTCTTGCTAATGCCATGTTATTACATTTGTTGTACCTGAAGCATCCAACATAGTAATGGAAAACGACATGATGAATATTCAATATTCAACCTGTCACTCAGTGTAAAATTCATAAGCTACTGGTAGATAGATTGAAAGAGGAAATTAAACATACAACCACCTCAGAATTACCAACCTGCTGCGCCAGCAAATTGCATTGAATTTAGATTGTCTCTATATTGGGTTATTTTTTTGTATTTTGTTATGAGACTGAATCCAATGATGGTAAGCCCTCTAGTGCTTTGCTCCCCCATACAATTTCTTTGCACATGATGCCCTCCAATGGTCGGATACTGTAATTGAAGTACGCCTACTTTATAAATTCCGAAAAGCAGTTCATCTTCAATCTATCGCATCACATGAAAGGACCAAAAACAGTGCGAAAGAAACTTCTGAATGAAAGAACAGAAAAGTTAGCTGCATGTATGAAATAACAGTAGTGTACTAATCAGGGTTGTGGTTGACTTGAAATGACTGCAGTTAAAATAATTTTGCGGTGAATTTGGTTTGGGTGTGGGCTATTGTTCTGGTGTATCGAAAATAACACAGGAGGATATGGAGGAACAGTGTTAAGCGATATTGTGGGTTTATTTGATAGGAATGGAAGGGATGATATAGAAAGATGTGTATATTGGATGTTACAAGGTTCTGGATGGTTGATCTACAAACAAGGGAAAGAACATACATGGTAGTCGTAAACTATTATAAACGGGGTAGTTTGGGTCCTGGATGCTGATTGGCTGAAACCGCATCTGATCAGACGTGTATATCAGACAATATATGTCGGGTATGACGCAAAAATACTTGTTTACTGTTCTATTTTTGTTGGTAACTAACTGGTTTAAAATAGCAACAAGGCACCTCAGGGTTTATGGTATACCTCGGGGGTTTGTGGCATATGGCCAATATATGGGCGTTTTTGCTTAAATCAGTGTTTCCCAAACTAGGGGTTGCACACTTCTGCATTTGAACAGACGTGTATATATCAGACATTATACCATGGCATTGTTGAATACTCTTTTCTGATTGGCTTGAAGGGCATTCTAGAGAGTGCATTATTTCCCTATAATGGACAGGATATTTGCACGGTCTAATTCAATAGCTATATTTCATTTTTACATGCTTTGTTTGAGCTGCTTTTGAAAGAGCAAAAGTTGAATTGAAAACAGTATTGGTATTGTTGAATTCGATTTTAATAATAGCAAGCTAGGACTGATGGTTCGTTAGCTAAACTAGCAAGTCTGTTTGTTTGGTTTCCAATGGCAACTACTGTAGCTATCTAGTAAACTTGCTAGCTACTTCAGTGGATGTTGAACACATTTCTACCAGCAAATTAACACATTTCTAGTGACATGTGTTAAATTATAGCCATGGTATAAAAGGGATAATCAACTCGGGGCTCTATGCGTTCTCTGGAATATAATGCAAATCTGTGGAAGGTCAAACACAACTTCTACGTCGTTCATTATTTTCACATCTGATTTGAAAATGGGGTCACAAGAGAAACTCTGGAGAGATAAAAAAATCACAGTTTTACCGCAGTTACGCGAGTAACCTCCGGTATCCGATATGCGGTTGTGACAAATGTGGCCCTAACTTTTGAATGCAAGAACGTCATAATTGAAAGCAACAATGATATGTTCTACACAGATGATCATACACAATTATTGCCTGATGCATTTTATTCACTTCAAACCACACTTCCTTCAGATTGAAATACTTTGAAAGTACTGTCAGACTGATTTGTTATAGACTGTCAGGAACCCAAATAAAAAAGTAAACAGTGGCGTTTTTTTTTTACATGGTGGGGTCATGAAACATTTTTTATATCAAAATGTGGTCATGTGTCAAAAAAGTTTGGGAACACCTGGTTTAAATAGAATACACATAAACCCCAAATGCTACTCAATATAAGTGAATAATCATATGACATTACAGAAAGCCAGCAGAATTCTCAATAAACAGGTTTGGAAACCCATGGCAGATTTCACCCATTGCAGTTTTCCAATATGGTCGCCACCCAGCTCCATGTGACAAATTAGGCCTAGGCCAAAGATGATCGATAAACTGCATAGGCCTACCAAGAGCGGTTTTACATGGCGGTTTAAAACAATTGAATGGCGTAGGCCTACATAGCTTGATGTTGTGTGGAAGACCAAATCAAATTAAACAAACAGTCGATTACAGTAAAATACAGAATCCATCCTTTACTTTAAACAACTGAAGCAAGCACATGTTCTCTTCAAAACAAAAGTTTTAGAATACTTTACCAAACAACCAAATAGTTACAGATGTTAGGCATTTGCAAACCTCTGAAGTAGTTACAACATAAAATGCCTTATTATTACATTTTTAAAATCACTGCATCAAAACGGACCTTATGCCTACTTGCAAAGTTACAGAATGAAACGTTGTCAAGAAACCTGTCTATGCAACAACCACATAGGCCTACCGAAATTGGATAGGCAGATGTAATATTCAGTTTGTTGAAATTAAAACGAAAGTAATGAGATTGTTACCATGAACAAGCAGGTCCAGCTGCAGGTGTGTGACCGTGAGCATCCAGAAACTGAATAGACCGCAATGTGTAAGTCGCTCTGGATAAGAGCGTCTGCTAAATGACTTAAATGTAAAAAAATAAAAAATAATGTAATACCTGTGCCTCTGCCAGGTAAAGGAAACGCACAGGAGATGGCGGGAATGGAGGCTGGCCCAAAAGCCACATTTAAAAATACAAAATTAATGCATTTTCTTTGTGTTGACACAATCCTTTAAATGAAATGAAGTATTTGCATGTGTATTTTTTTATCACACACAGTGACATTTGTCCCTCTGTGCTCTGGCCTCCCGCCTTGAGGCGAGAAAACTACAAGTCCCAAAGTTCGACATTTATCTTGTGGAACGTTCATGCGCAGCACGTTGCGCCTGTGTACATGCTGTGAATTATCGAAGCGCGTGCAGTTTACCCATTGTAGGTGTTTTGCGTAGTGAAGTACCGCTAGCATTCATCTCACTTTCTGAAGACGCTACTCAAAGTCATGGGTGAACCAGTGTCTGAAATGTGTGATCATCTCATCAAAGCTGTTAACGTGATGATGGACGCGGAATCTAGCCAAATATATCGTCTGGAGGCCCTAAAGGTATCTTGAAGGCTAGATGCTAGTTAGCTAATGTTAGCTGGTAAGGGGCCAGCTAGCTAGCTAGCTTTCCCAGTTGCGATGTGGTTACTTGACTGAGAATGGGCTGTGTTTATATAAATACATAGCTAGCTAACTATAACTTAGCATTATAGACGTCGATCGTGGCATTTTCCCACGTCTATTGCATGGATTAATCAATGGGCGTAGCTTGCTAGCCATTTAACCAGCTAGCTAGATAGCTAACGTCAGAAGGCTAACATACCATTCCCATCACGTTGCCAGCTGCGGATTTCATTCATTGCACACCGGTAGCAACCTACATTTACATTTTAGTCATTTAGCAGACGCTCTTATCCAGAGCGATAGTTGTGCAGAACCAGTACTGCTGCTGATGCACACAAACTGAATGCAAGATCACTTATGCCAAAAATGTAGCCTAGTTATATTGATTGCGTTGAATAAACTGAGTTATTCATTGTTTTGAGAGCGTCTTGCTACTGTAGTTAATAAGTAGCAGCTGGCAATCTTTGACTCCTAAGTCACTTATTTGTAAAGCTCCATAAATTACATTGATAACTATGACGGATATCATTGCAAGTTCACCGTTCTGATGTTTCAAACGTCATTGATGTGAATGAGTTTGTTCTAGCTGGCTACCGCTAGGTAACTGAGTGAGTGCATATTATTAACTTGTCCATCGTATCTCATTTTTTCTATTCAGTTTTGTGAAGAATTCAAAGAGAAGTGTCCCTTCTGTGTTCCATGTGGGCTACAGTTAGCAGATAAAGCCCAAACAGCAGTGGTGAGGCACTTTGGTCTACAGATACTGGAGCATGTCATCAAGTGAGTTCATGAGGCATTATATGATTAATTCAGTTCTCCTCATTTACATTTAAGTCATTTAGCAGACACTCTTATCCAGAGCGACTTACAGGAGTGCCTTGCTCAAGGGCACATCAGCAGATTTTCCCTAGTTGGTTCGGGGATTCGAACCAGCGACCTTTCGGTTACTGGCCCAACGCTCTTAACCACTAGACTACCTGCCACCCCATCATTGTCATCAAGACTGGACACATATTACCAATATGTTCCCCAAAACCTTGTTTTTCTTCATGTTGAGAATAGGTTCAGATGGAACAACATGCCACAGCAGGAGAAAGTCCAGCTGAAGAACTGTGCCATGGGGCTGTTGTCAACTGTAAGTCTGTCTGGGTGATAAACACCCTGTTAGTGTCTCTATTCTTCTAGAAAAGGTATGTGGCAGACAAGATGATGAAGGGAATTAATGGTGGTCTGTCCTCCGAAATAACAAATATAGTACAAAAAAATAAACCAACAAATTCCGCATTGTTGCGTGATCTGTTAGATGTACATGTTTGAATATACTGACACTAGTCTGTTCCCTGACTGGCTCACTGCCTCCCTCTGCAGGGCACCTATCCTATCCTGGAGGAGGAGAGCCACATCAAGGACGTTCTCGCACGGATCATAGTGGAGATGATCAAGAGAGAATGGCCTCAGCACTGGCCTGACATGCTCAAGGAGATGGAGGCACTCACCAGCATAGGGGTGAGTCAGCACTTTCCATTTCAGTGTTTCCCCTAGGTTCTGTTGGCAGGGTGCCAACTGCCAAGGCCCCCCCGGAGCAACTTTCAGGGCTCAAAACATCAATGGATTCAATTGCAGAGTACATTACAGGATACAAATAAAGTTTTGTTTGCGATCAGAATAATGACAACTCCCTCCCCACCCCCAGGAGGCCCAGACAGAGCTGGTGATGTTGATCCTGCTGCGGCTGGCAGAGGACGTGATCACCTTCCAGACCCTGCCCACCCAACGCCGTAGGGACATCCAGCAGACCCTCACCCAGAACATGGAGAGCATCTTTAGCTTCCTGCTCACCATCCTGCAGCTCCACGTCGACGAGTACCGCAAACTGGTAAACAGAAAATGGTTACATCTGTCTCTCATGCTGTAGATTTTTTTGCGGCATTGTTTTTGACCTCTTTTATTGATATGATTTTCGACCTTTTTGTATCTCTTCCAGAAAAAAATACCAGGCCAAGAATTGCAGGTAGGAAATAGTTTTTTATGTAGTACAATATATTCACTTTCAAATATATTATATTCACATTTAGACACCCAGCTAAAGAGACTTCTCTGTTCTGTTTTCTGCCCCTCAACCCGCTCTCTCTCATCTCTCCCCACCCTTCTCCTTCCTTCCTCTTCCCTCCTTCTACTTCCTGCCCCCTCTCCCCCCGGTCAGGCCAAGGCCCACTGTCGTGTAGGCGTGGCTGCGCTGAACACCCTGGCAGGCTACATAGACTGGGTGGCCCTGGCCCACCTCACCAACGACAACTGTCGCCTGCTGGAGATATTGTGTCTGCTGCTCAGTGAGACCGAGCTGCAGCTGGAGGCTGCTGAGTGCCTGCTCATCGCCATCAGCCGCAAGGTTACTACACAGTACTAGACACTCCCCTTACTGCAGACAGGCTCTGTAGGACCTGACATGCCCCTTTATGTCCAGACACTCACCCTGTCTACAGGCACGCCCCTTTCTACAGGCACGCCCCTTTCTAGGACAGTACCAGATCTTTTTTGAAGACATTATTGAAATGGAAGTCTACAGCTACTGAATGGCTAGTACTAGTCAGGTACGTCACAGGGCTGTGTCATCTTAATGTGCCTGGTGTCTCCACAGGGGAAGCTGGAGGACAGGAAACCACTGATGGTGCTGTTTGATGATGTCGCCATGCACTACATCCTGTCTGCAGCACAGTGAGTACCAGTCCCCTCACCACCCATAAGACCTTACACAGAAGCATTACTAGCTCATTCTGGCTTCTAATTCTCATTGGTTTGTGGTTGCAGGTCTGCAGATGGAGCAGCAACATGCAACAAATCCTCTCCAACACAGTGAGTAGCCTACACATTTTGGTGTGCCTACCCAGCGGTCTTATGTTTTTTGCGCTAGAACAGGGTTGATATTTAGCATTAGCATTGGAGCTCATACGGCCTGTTCTTTTTTATTTCTGGGAAGTGTGCTGTGATGTTTAAAAATTCACTTTTAAATAAAGTTTGCTTTGATTTCCCCCCAGGCCAGTGGCGGGGTTGGTGGAGAGACACTACACCTTCCTGAAGAGGCTATGTCAGGTCCTGTGTTCCCTGGGCAGCCAACTATGCTTCTTAGTGGTGAGTCTGGCTGCACTGTCTTTGATTACAATAATCTATTAACTATATTGTTTTATGTATTTATTTATTTATTTATAGTACACATGGGCGTCTTGATGATTCTGTCCTATGTGTTTCTAATGCAGGGTTCAGATGTGGAGGTAGAGGTACCTGCAAATCTCAGCAAGTATACAGAAGCATTCCTGGCCTTCACCACTCACCCAAGCCAGGTGAGTTACCTGCTGTCACAGTAAAGTACCAGCCAGGTGGGTTACCAACTGTTACAGTAAAGTACCAGCCAGGTGGGTTACCAACTATTTACAGTAAAGTACCAGCCAGGTGGGTTACCAACTGTTACAGTAAAGTACCAGCCAGGTGGGTTACCAACTGTCACAGTAAAGTACCAGCCAGGTGGGTTACCAACTGTCACAGTAAAGTACCAGCCAGGTGGGTTACCAACTGTTACAGTAAAGTACCAGCCAGGTGGGTTACCAACTGTCACAGTAAAGTACCAGCCAGGTGGGTTACCAACTGTCACAGTAAAGTACCAGCCAGGTGGGTTACCAACTGTCACAGTAAAGTACCAGCCAGGTGGGTTACCAACTGTCACAGTAAAGTACCAGCCAGGTGGGTTACCAACTGTCACAGTAAAGTACCAGCCAGGTGGGTTACCAACTGTCACAGTAAAGTACCAGCCAGGTGGGTTACCAACTGTTACAGTAAAGTACCAGCCAGGTGGGTTACCAACTCTTTACAGTAAAGTACCAGCCAGGTGGGTTACCAACTCTTTACAGTAAAGTACCAGCCAGGTGGGTTACCAACTCTTTACAGTAAAGTACCAGTGTTAGATTAATTTGGATTTTAAGAATAATGACTAAAGGATTTCACCCCAAATACAGTATAAATGTTAGAATGATCATGTAGTGTCAACCCACTAACAGAGGGGGCGGTACTAAACATTCAAGGGTGAAGGGGAAGGCGGAAACTGTTTAGAAAAGCCACCTAAAGGTGGGAGGAGTCAAGTTCAGGAGGTATAAAACCGTATGTTTGTGTTTTTGGCGGCAGAGCTCTCCATGAATAAAAATACAAAAAATCCTTCTTCGTGGTTATGGACCTTGAATCACATTTATGATTAAAACCAGAGCCTTACAACCTCTGGTAATGATTCAAGCTTAGGTTGAATTAGAGAGAGAAATTCACATGACAACCAGCCAGGTGGGTTACCAACTCTTTACAGTAAAGTACCAGCCAGGTGGGTTACCAACTCTTTACAGTAAAGTACCAGCCAGGTGGGTTACCAACTCTTTACAGTAAAGTACCAGCCAGGTGGGTTACCAACTGTTACAGTAAAGTACCAGGCAGGTGGGTTACCAACTGTCACAGTAAAGTACCAGCCAGGTGGGTTACCAACTCTTTACAGTAAAGTACCAGCCAGGTGGGTTACCAACTCTTTACAGTAAAGTACCAGGCAGGTGGGTTACCAACTCTTTACAGTAAAGTACCAGCCAGGTGGGTTACCAACTGTCACAGTAAAGTACCAGCCAGGTGGGTTACCAACTGTTACAGTAAAGTACCAGCCAGGTGGGTTACCAACTCTTTACAGTAAAGTACCAGCCAGGTGGGTTACCAACTCTTTACAGTAAAGTACCAGCCAGGTGGGTTACCAACTCTTTACAGTAAAGTACCAGCCAGGTGGGTTACCAACTGTTACAGTAAAGTACCAGCCAGGTGGGTTACCAACTGTTACAGTAAAGTACCAGGCAGGTGGGTTACCAACTGTTACAGTAAAGTACCAGGCAGGTGGGTTACCAACTGTTACAGTAAAGTACCAGCCAGGTGGGTTACCAACTGTTACAGTAAAGTACCAGCCAGGTGGGTTACCAACTGTTACAGTAAAGTACCAGCCAGGTGGGTTACCAACTGTTACAGTAAAGTACCAGCCAGGTGGGTTACCAACTCTTTACAGTAAAGTACCAGCCAGGTGGGTTACCAACTGTTACAGTAAAGTACCAGCCAGGTGGGTTACCAACTGTTACAGTAAAGTACCAGCCACAGCCTCTCGATACAAATCCCATACAGCTAGCTAATACTATTGTTTCTCCATATCCCCCTTTGTCGATTCTGGGCGTCGAGCACTGAACGTTGAGACAGGTTTATTCTTTCATTTTTCAATCTGTTCTGATTATCTATTCTACTCTGAACTGAAGTATTTTTGTGTCATTCCCCACCAGTTCCTAAGGTCTTCCACCCAGATCATGTGGGGAACCCTGTTCAGACATGAGATTCTCTCCAAGGATCCTGTCATCATCCAGATGATAATCAAGTACTTTAGAGCCACCATGACCAACCTAGTCAAGGTGAGACAGGCTACAACACACACTGCCGATTTTGCAGGTTTTCCTACTTACAAAGCATGTAGAGGTCTGTAATTTTTATCATAGGTACACTTCAACTGTGAGAGACTGAATCTAGAAAATCCAGAAAATCACATTTGTATGATTTTTAAGTAATTAATTTGCATTTTATTGCATGACATAAGTATTTGATCACCTACCAACCAGTAAGAATTCCGGCTCTCACAGACCTGTTAGTTTTTCTTTAAGAAGCCCTCCTGTTCTCCACTCATTACCTGTATTAACTGCACCTGTTTGAACTCGTTACCTGTATAAAAGACACCTGTCCACACACTAAATAAAAACAGACTCCAACCTCTCCACAATGGCCAAGACCAGAGAGCTGTGTAAAGACATCAGGGATAAAATTGTAGACCTGCACAAGGCTGGGATGGGCTACAGGACAATAGGCAAGCAGCTTGGTGAGAAGGCAACAACTGTTGGCGCAATTATTAGAAAATGGAAGAAGTTCAAGATGACGGTCAATCACCCTCGGTCTGGGGCTCCATGCAAGATCTCACCTCGTGGGGCATCAATGATCATGAGGAAGGTGAGGGATCAGCCCAGAACTACACGGCAGGACCTGGTCAATGACCTAAAGAGAGCTGGGACCACAGTCTCAAAGAAAACCATTAGTAACACACTACGCCGTCATGGATTAAAATCCTGCAGCGCACACAAGGTCCCCCTGCTCAAGCCAGCGCATGTCCAGGCCCGTCTGAAGTTTGCCAGTGACCATCTGGATGATCCAGAGGAGGAATGGGAGAAGGTCATGTGGTCTGATGAGACAAAAATAGAGCTTTTTGGTCTAAACTCCACTCGCCGTGTTTCGAGGAAGAAGAAGGATGAGTACAACCCCAAGAACACCATCCCAACCGTGAAGCATGGAGGTGGAAACATCATTCTTTGGGGATGCTTTTCTGCAAAGGGGACAGGACGACTGCCACGTATTGAGGGGAGGATGGATGGGGCCATGTATCGCGAGATCTTGGCCAACAACCTCCTTCCCTCAGTAAGAGCATTGAAGATGGGTCGTGGCTGGGTCTTCCAGCATGACAACGACCCGAAACATACAGCCAGGGCAACTAAGGAGTGGCTCCGTAAGAAGCATCTCAAGGTCCTGGAGTGGCCTAGCCAGTCTCCAGACCTGAACCCAATAGAAAATCTTTGGAGGGAGCTGAAAGTCCATATTGCCCAGCGACAGCCCCGAAACCTGAAGGATCTGGAGAAGGTCTGTATGGAGGAGTGGGCCAAAATCCCTGCTGCAGTGTGTGCAAACGTGGTCAAGACCTACAGGAAACGTACGATCTCTGTAATTGCAAACAAAGGTTTCTGTACCAAATATTAAGTTCTGCTTTTCTGATGTATCAAATACTTATGTCATTCAATAAAATGCAAATGAATTACTTAAAAATCATACAATGTGATTTTCTGGATTTTTGTTTTAGATTCCGTCTCTCACAGTTGAAGTGTACCTATGATAAAAATGACAGACCTCTACATGCTTTGTAAGTAGGAAAACCTGCAAAATCGGCGGTGGATCAAATACTTGTTCTCCCCACTGTATGTGCATCCAAGACTTTGTGCAGGTGCACATTAAAGTATCAAAATGTTCATTAGAACAAATGAGCAACTATAGGACTCTCATTGAGTTACACACAAAGGGACAAATTATAAATATAAATACTGACAACTACACCAGAAGGTTGAGCTTCTACACTATTGATACGGTTTGTCTCTACATGCTATTACATTTACGTCATTTAGCAGACGCTCTTATCCAGAGCGACTTACAAATTGGTGCATTCACCTTATGATAGCCAGTGGGACAACCACTTTACAATTTTGATTACTTTTTTTCTTTGGGGTGGGGTAAGGGTGGGCTGGAGATGACAAGTGCCTGGATTAGGACCTGTGCCGCTTCCTGTGTAAGGCAGGGTCGTATTCTGCCAATGTTGTAGAGCATGAACCTACAGGATGGGGTCACCGATCTGCTATGACAAGGTTCTTTAATTCTATGACGTTATGTTCTTGTGTTCTGCCTGTTAGACTGGTTTTCCTTCCAGGAACGACAGTCCCAGCTGTGAGTACTCCCGTCATGACTTCGACAGTGACGAAGACTTCAACTCCTTCTTCAACTGTAAGCAATGTGACTCCTATTTTATTTGAATAATTTGGATTTATACAATCTTAATATATAATCTAATTTATTTATTTGCTATCAAAGAATGTTCTCCCCAGTTTGTTCCTACTGATCACGACCCTGATGCTTGTGTTCTAATGTGTTCCAGCGTTCCGAGCGCAGCAGGGGGAGGCGGTCCGGAACGCGTGTCGTATCGTTCCCTTGGAGGGCTTCCAGATTGCAGCAGAGTGGCTGCAGTATCAGATCAGTACACCCATTGACATCGGGACCACTGTGTGTACGTGCTGCTTCTTCACTGTGGCTCATACTGAAGATCTGGGAATGGGGGGGGTCTCGTGTGTGATGGTAAATGTGTCTTGGAGGAGTCCCTGAGGGATTAACACACTGCCAGCCAGCCACAGCAGTCAGACTGCCACAAGAGTAGCTGTAGGGTTAATAACTGGAGAGGTTCTGGGACTATGACCATTAGTAAGTTTCTAGGTCATCTGAGCTGACTGCTCAAATCAAGAGTTAACCCGTATCAAGAGGAAGTAGAGAGTTGAGGTTCTTATAAAGGAAATGCTTCTTTATATGTATGAGATGAATTCTCACTCTTGCGCACTCGTAACACACACATTTAGATGAATTCTCGTAACAACTCTCTGAAAGGGCGCCAAGTGACAGACAATTGTAGGTCAAGTGATACTGGTGGTGCCTGTTAATTAATGAATTAATTCGCGTTATTAACTCTGTCTTTATTTCTCCCCTTCTCTCTCTCTCTCTCTCTCCTATCCAGCTAAGATGGCTGAGGGGCTGTGCTCTATCCTGTCTCCGTCAGCGGTCCAGTGGGATGCTATGACCTTCTTCACAGAGAGTGTTGTGGGACAGATGTTCAAGAACGTAGAGGTTGAGGTAAGAGGAAGCAAAACAGGCCAAATGCTAATGGATACCCACAGCAGAGAGATGAGGAGAGTTAGAGGGGTAGAGAGGATGATACAGTATCTAAAGACTGGCTAAGTGTGAACGCTGCCAGTCGGGTGCCCTAGATGGCAACAATGCAACAGCTACAACTAGGTACAACTTGTTGAAAGACAAAACCATTGATTCATACTTTTTTTCCCCATGGCTGAAGAACATAAACAAGTGTTATGAATGTGATGATGATGATGCAACCCTAACTGTGGTGTCCCCTCTGCCCTTTCTGTAGAAGTTGCCAGTAGACCAGGGCATTGAGCTGCTGCAGGCTGTGTTAAACTACAACACCCAAGACCCTCTCATCCTGTCCTGTGTCCTCACCAACCTCTCCTCCCTCTTCCCCTTCGTCACACACCGACCTCACTTCCTGCCTCAGGTCCTCTACAAGGTGAACACACACACACACACACCAAGCTATAATCTCGCAAAGTCTTTATGTGGATCGTGTTAAACTGTTGTTGTTTTCCTTCCCAGCTGTTTGCCTCCATCACATTTGAGGTGGTAGAGGAGAGCAAGGTGAGCCGTCTTAAATATTCTTAGGAGGGACGACGGATGTCTTCTTTGGGATTATATCAAAGTGATGGCTGTGAGGCCAAGTAGTCCGTCCAATCATCAATCTGATCTGTGATGTCATTTTCAGGCGCCACGGACGCGTGCAGTGAAGAATGTCAGAAGACACGCATGCTCCTCCATCATCAAAATGTCTCGAGACTACCCATGGTTCATTCTGGTATGTGTCTGCGGTCAAGTTCCTCCCACTCCTTGAAGAGGCTCACCCAGCGCTGTGCAGTGAAAAGGAACAGATGCTTTAAGTAGATACTGATGAAACACAGTTGACTATTACTTAAATCTATTGCATCTTACAAGTGTGTATGGGGGGATGGATGTGTCTGTGTGTTTCATAATGTACATCTCTCTCTCTCTCTCTCTCTCTATGCAGCCATGTTTTGACATACTGTATAATCAGGTGAAGAAGCTGTTCTCCAACGAGGCCCTGTTGACCCAGATGGAGAAGTGTGCTCTGATAGAGGCCCTGGTTCTCATCAGTAACCAGTTCAAAGACTACACCAAGCAGAAGGCCTTCCTGGAGGAGCTCATGGCCACCGTGTCCGCTCGCTGGACCTCTGACGAGATGAGGCAGTATGTACACACACACACACACACTGTATACACACACGCAATGCAGACACACGTGCGCGTACCGGAGTTAAGAATGTACGCTCACTCCACAGCTAGCTTGAAATATCACGGATGGAGCCATCCAATTGGTACCTGTTAGAACGTTGTCAAGGAGTGCGGTCACGTGTGTTAGTGGAGCAGAGGTCCCGAGTTCCAGCCAGGTATGAGCCGAATCGGGGGGAATTCGCTAAGCAAGCAACGTGATGTCCGTAACACGCCTAAACGACATGCGTACATACACACACTAAACCGCACACACACACACACAATATATAATATAAATGGTTGTTCTCTCTCTGTGTGTATCAGTGTGCTGTGGGATCCTGCTCTGTTCCTGGCCTTCGTTGGTGCTGATCAGCTGGTGGCTGAAGGCACAGACCACACAACAGGCATCAACAGGTCACGGGTAGGTAGGTGTGTGTGTTGTGTTCGCATGCATGTGTTCATGGCTAAGTGCTATAACGTTCTATGTGATGTCAGGCTTGCCAGTTCTACCAATTCTGCCAAAACATCAACTAAAAGTGTCCTATTCCTTGTTTCTCTCCCCCACCCTGCCCTCCTTCCCTCCAGTTGAGTTTCTGTGTGTACACCATCCTGGGGGTGGTGAAGAGGGCCCGCTGGCCGGCTGACCTGGAGGAGGCTAAGGCGGGGGGCTTCGTGGTGGGCTACACCCCTACTGGAGCCCCAATCTACAGAAATCCCTGCACCTCCCAGGTCCTGGCCCTGCTGCCCAACCTGCTCGCCCTCATCAGGTTAGGGGATGTGTAGAGGGGGTGTTGGAGAGAGACAGTGTGTATTTGTGAAGATAAGTGTTTATGATCATGTTTGTGATGGTAATCAATCATCTGTATTTATAAAGCCCTTTTTACATCATCAGATGTCACAAAGTGCTTATACAGAAACCCAGCCTAAAACTCCAAACAGCAAGCAATGCAGATGTAGAAGCACAGTGGCTAGGAAAAACTCCCTAGAAACCTAGAGGAACCAGGCTCTGAGGGGTGGCCAATCCTTTTCTGGCTGTGTCGGGTGGAGATTATAAGAGTACATGGCCATTTAAGGGGGGGTGCAAAACTGGACAGGAAGATCACATCAGTGACGCAACCCACTCAAGTCGAGTATAGCGGGGGAAAAGCCTGGCACGATGTGACGCACCCCTCCTAGGGACGGCATGGAAGAGCACTAGTAAGCCAGTGACTCAGCTCCCGTAATAGGGTCAGAGGCAGAGAATCCCAGTGGAGAGAGGGGAGTTGGCCAGGTAGAGACAGCAAGGGCGGTTCGTCACTCTAGTGCCTTGCCGTTCACCTTCACACCCCTGGGCCAGACTACACTCAATCATAGGACCTCCTGAAGAGATGAGTCTTCAGTAATGACTGCATCTCTCACATGGAAAGGCAGACCATTCCATAAAAATGTAGCTCTATAGGAGAAAGCCCTGCCTCCAGCTGTTTGCTTAGACATTCTAGGGACAATAAGGAGGCCTGCGTCTTGTGACCGTAGCGTACATGTAGGTATGTACAGCAGAACCAAATTGGAGAGATGGGTAGGAGCAAGTCCTTTGTAGGTTAGCAGTAAAATCTTGAAATCAATCAATCAATCAATTTTATTTTATATAGCCCTTCTTACATCAGCTAATATCTCGAAGTGCTGTACAGAAACCCAGCCTAAAACCCCAAACAGCTAGTAATGCAGGTGTAGAAGCACGGTGGCTAGGAAAAACTCCCTAGAAAGGCCAAAACCTAGGAAGAAACCTAGAGAGGAACCAGGCTATGAGGGGTGGCCAGTCCTCTTCTGGCTGTGCCGGGTGGAGATTATAACAGAACCATGCCAAGATGTTCAAAAAATTTTCATAAGTGACAAGCGTGGTCAAATAATAATCAGGAATAAATCTCAGTTGGCTTTTCATAGCCGATCATTAAGAAATCAGAAATCAGCCCTAGCCATAACAGCAAGCCAGTAATATGATAATTATTTTTGGTTCTAGTCAAGATTATTGCAGCCGTATTTGGCAGTAACTGAAGTTTATTTAGTGCTTTATCCTGGTAGCCGGAGAGTAGAGCATTGCAGTAGTCTAATCTAGAAGTGATAAAAGCATGGATTAACTTTTCTGCATAATTTTTGGACAAAACGTTTCTGATTTATGCAATGGTACGAAGATGGGGGGGGAAAGGCTGCTCTTGAAATATTTGTTATATGTTCGTCAGAAGAGGGCCCAGAGTAACACCGAGGTCCTTCAGTTTTATTTGAGACTACTGTACAACCATCAGATCAAACAGCTGATCTCTTTGTTTCTTGGGACCTAGAACTAGCATCTCTGTTTTGTCAGTTTAAAATTAAAAAATGTGCTTCCACCCACTTCCTTATTTCTGAAACGCAGGCTTCCATGGTAGGCAATTCTGGGACTTCACCATGTGTCATCGAAATGTACAGCTGTGTGTCGTCCGTATAGCAGTGAAAGTTGACATTGTGTTTCCGAATGACATCATTAAGAGGTAGAGTATATAGTGAAAACAATAGTGGTCCTTAAATGGAACCTTGAGGAACGCCGAAACTTACCATTGATTTGTCAGAGGACGAACTATCTACAGAGACTAACTGATATCTTTCCGACAGATAAGATCTAAACCAGGCAAGAACTTGTCCATGTAGACCAATTAGGGTTTCCAATCTCTCCAAAATAATGTGGTGATCGATGGTGTCAAAAGCGGCATTAAGGTCTAGGAGCACGAGGACAGATGCAGAGCCTTGGTCTGATGCCATTAAAAGGTAATTTACCACCTTCAAGAGTGCAGTCTCGGTACCAAGATGGGGTCTAAAACCAGACTGGAGCGTTTCGTATACATTATTTGTCTTCAGGAAGGCAGTGAGTTGCTGCGCAACAGGTTTTTCAAAAACAATTGAGAGGAATGGGAGATTTTCCAGGTTTGGCTTTTTCAGGAGAGGCTTTATTACTGCCACTTTTAGTGAGTTTGGTACACATCCGGAGGATAGGGAGAAGTTTATTATGTTCAAAATAGAAGGGCCGAGCACAGGAATTAGCTCATTCAGTAGTTTAGTTTGAATAGGGTCCAGTAGGCAGCTGGAAGGTTTACAGGCCATGGCTATTTTCGTGAATGTGTCGAGAGATACAGGATTAATAGGTCCTGGCAGTTCTGTGCAGACTCGGGACAACTGAGTTTTGGAGAAATACGCACATTCAAAGTGTCTAATTTGATTTCTAATGATTATGATCTTTGAATTCATCACTGCTGAAGTGAAGGACATCCTCACCTGGGGAATGCAGCTTTTTAGTTAGCTTTTTGACAGTATTAAAAATACATTTTCTATTCGTTTTTATTCTCCTCAATCAGGTTGGAAAAGTAGCTGATCGAGCAGCAGTGAGGGCTCTTCCATATTGCACGGTACCAGCTAGTCAGAAGACCATTTCCGTTCCAATTTTCTGGAAGCTTGCTTCAGGGCTGGTATTTTCTGTATACAGGGGAGCTAACTTCTTGTGAAAAATATTTTTTGTTTTTAGAGGTGCAACTGCATCTAGGGTATTACCCAAGGTTAAATGTAGATCCTCGGTTAGGTGGTTAACTGATTTTTGTACTCCGATGTCCTTGGGTAGTTGGAGGGAGTCTGGAAGGGCATCTAGGAATCTTTGAGTTGTCATAGAATTTATAGCGCAGCTTTTGACAATCCTTGGTTGGGGTCTGAGCAGATTATTTGTTGCGTTTTGAAACCCAATAAGATGGTGGTCTGATAGTCCAGGATTATGAGGAAAAACATTTAGATCCACAATATTTATTCCACGGGACAAAACTAGATCCAGGGTATGACTGTGGCAATGTGTATGTCCGGAGACATGATGATAGTGTTTGGGATGATGATAAAGAGAATGATGATGATGATGTCTCTCTGTAGAACACACAACAATCTGTTCCTGCCGGAGAACATGTGTCGTCTGAGTGAGACGTTCTCCAGGGCCTACGAGGTGATCGAGGTGGAGAGGAACGTGGTTCTAGGTAAGAGGAACCACACTGGTTCTTCACAGTACTGATTTAGAAACCCTATACCACAAGTTGGTACCTGTGGTGTTAACCTGTGGTGTTAACCTGTGGTTATAATTTTCCCCCTGAGGGTTATACCTAGATAGTTTGTGTATGTATTGATATGTAGGCTACGTGTGCCTTTTGTGAAGAAAAAAAAAAGAAATGTATGTAGTTCTGTCCTTGAGCTGTTGTCTATTAATGTTCTGTATTATTTCATGTTTTGTGTGGACCCCAGGAAGAGTAGCTGCTGCTTTTGCAACAGCTAATGGGGATCCTAATAAAATACCAAATACTACAAAGCAGGATCAATGAGTTAGCCAGCTAACTTGCCTAAATGTTCGGAAGCACCGATCTAAGTTTAGCTTTCTTACTGAACAAGAAAATCTATAGTTATTTCTGGTTGTTCATCAAAGTTAGCTGGCTAACTCATTGATTCTTCTTTTAGTATACACCTCTGAAGGATAATAAACCATGATTATTGTGTGTCTTGAACTGTAGGCCTGCCACAGCCAGTCCTGGACATCTATGACTCTCCCGTTTATAAGACTCATCTAGAGCGCATGCAGGGTTTCTTCTGTACCCTCTATGACAACTGGTGAGTTCTTCACTGTGGACAGGCTTCTGCTTCCTCCCCTTCTCTACACACGCACACAACCACACAATCTCACTCTCTCTTATCTCCCGAGTGGCGCAGTGGTCTAAGGCACTGCATCGCAGTGCTAGCTGTGCCACTAGAGATCCTGGTTTGAATCCAGGCTCTGTCGTAGCCGGCCGCGACCGGGAGACCCATGGGGCGGCGCACAATTGGCCCAGCGTCGTCCAGGGTAGGGGAGGGAATGGCCGGCAGGGATGTAGCTCAGTTGGTAGAGCATGGCGTTTGCAACGCCAGGGTTGTGGGTTCGTTTCCCACGGGGGGCCAGTATGAAAAATTAAAATGTATGCACTCACTAACTGTAAGTCGCTCTGGATAAGAGCGTCTGCTAAATGACAAAAAATTTAAAAAATGTCTTGCTTACCAACCCCCTCGCTCTTTCTCCGTTTTGACTAGATGGTATACAGTTTATGTCAAAATTGACTTTTCGTAGCAGGTAAAATAATTTACGCAGCAGGTTAGGAGAATCAACGTATCAGGTTAGGAGAATTAGGTTAACATTAGGAAAAGGGTTAGGATTAGCTAAAATGCCAAAGAAAAGCACATTTTAACGTCAATTTGACATAAGATGTATGCTCTCAAGACATTATTTTATTTATTTTTTATTTCACCTTTATTTAACCAGGTAAACCAGTTGAGAACAAGTTCTCATTTACATCTGCGACCTGGCCAAGATAAAGCAAAGCAGTGCGATAAAAAACAACACAGAGTTACATATGGGGTAAAACAAAACAAAGTCAAAAATACAACAGAAATACATATATACAGTGTGTGCATATTTAGCAAGTTATGGAGGTAAGGCAATAAAATAGGCTATAGTGCAAAATAATTACAATTTAGTATTAACACTGGAATGATGTGCAAGAGATGATGTGCAAATAGAGATACTGGGGTACAAATTAGCAAAATAAATAACAATATAGGGATGAGGTAGACCTCCTGAGTGGCGCAGTGGTCTAAGGCACTGCATCGCAGTGCTAACTGTGCCACTAGAGATCCTGGTTCGAATCCAGGCTCTGTCGCAGCCGGCCGCGACCGGGAGACTCATGGGCGGCGCACAATTGGCCCAGCGTCGTCCAGGGTAGGGGAGGGAATGGCCGGCAGGGATGTAGCTCAGTTGATAGAGCATGGCGTTTGCAACGCCAGGGTTGTGGGTTCGTTTCCCACGGGGGGCCAGTATGAAAAATTAAAATGTATGCACTCACTAACTGTAAGTCGCTCTGGATAAGAGCGTCTGCTAAATGACAAAACATTTAAAAAATGTCTTGCTTACCAACCCCCTCGCTCTTTCTCCGTTTTGACTAGATGGTATACAGTTTATGTCAAAATTGACTTTTCGTAGCAGGTAAAATAATTTACGCAGCAGGTTAGGAGAATCAACGTATCAGGTTAGGAGAATTAGGTTAACATTAGGAAAAGGGTTAGGATTAGCTAAAATGCCAAAGAAAAGCACATTTTAACGTCAATTTGACATAAGATGTATGCTCTCAAGACATTTATTTTATTTATTTTTTATTTCACCTTTATTTAACCAGGTAAACCAGTTGAGAACAAGTTCTCATTTACATCTGCGACCTGGCCAAGATAAAGCAAAGCAGTGCGATAAAAAACAACACAGAGTTACATATGGGGTAAAACAAAACAAAGTCAAAAATACAACAGAAATACATATATACAGTGTGTGCATATTTAGCAAGTTATGGAGGTAAGGCAATAAAATAGGCTATAGTGCAAAATAATTACAATTTAGTATTAACACTGGAATGATGTGCAAGAGATGATGTGCAAATAGAGATACTGGGGTACAAATGAGCAAAATAAATAACAATATAGGGATGAGGTAGACCTCCTGAGTGGCGCAGTGGTCTAAGGCACTGCATCGCAGTGCTAACTGTGCCACTAGAGATCCTGGTTCGAATCCAGGCTCTGTCGCAGCCGGCCGCGACCGGGAGACTCATGGGCGGCGCACAATTGGCCCAGCGTCGTCCAGGGTAGGGGAGGGAATGGCCGGCAGGGATGTAGCTCAGTTGATAGAGCATGGCGTTTGCAACGCCAGGGTTGTGGGTTCGATTCCCACGGGGGGCCAGTATAAAAAAATATATATATATGTATTCACTAACTGTAAGTCGCTCTGGATAAGAGCGTCTGCTAAATGACTAAAATGTAAATGTAAATGTAGTTGGGCGGGCTAATTTCAGATGGGCTGTGTACAGGTGCAGTGATCGGTAAGGTGCTCTGACAACTGATGCTTAAAGTTAGTGAGGGAGATAAGTGTCTCCAGCTTCAGAGATTTTTGCAATTTGTTCCAGTCATTGGCAGCAGAGAACTGGAAGGAATTGCGGCCAAAGGAGGTGTTGGCTTTGGGGATGACCAGTGAGATATACCCGCTGGAGCGCAGACTACGGGTGGGTGTTGCTATGGTGACCAATGAGCTAAGATAAGGCGGGGATTTGCCTAGCAGTGATTTATAGATGGCCTGGAGCCAGTGGGTTTGGCGACGAATATGTAGTGAGGACCAGCCAACAAGAGCGTACAGGTCACAGTGGTGGGTATTATATGGGGCTTTGGAGACAAAACGGATGGCACTGTGATAGACAACATCCAATTTGCTGAGTAGAGTGTTGGAGGCTATTTTGTAAATGACATCGCCGAAGTCAAGGATCGGTAGGATAGTCAGTTTTACGAGGGCATGTTTGGCAGCATGAGTGAAGGAGGCTTTGTTGCGAAATAGGAAACCGATTCTAGATTTAACTTTGGATTGGAGATTCTTAATGTGAGTCTGGAAGGAGAGTTTACAGTCTAACCAGACACCTAGATATTTGTAGTTGTCCACATACTCTAGGTCAGACCCGTCTAGAGTAGTGATTCTAGTCGGGTGGGCGGGTGCAAGCAGCGTTCGGTTGAAGAGCATGCATTTAGTTTTACTAGTGTTTAAGAGCAGTTGGAGGCTACTGAAGGAGTGTTGTATGGAATTGAAGCTCGTTTGGAGGTTTGTTAACACAGTGTCCAATGAAGGGCCAGATGTATACAAAATGGTGTCGTCTGCGTAGAGGTGGATCTGAGAGTCACCAGCAGCAAGAGCGACGTCATTGATATACACAGAGAAAAGAGTTGGCCCAATAATTGAACCCTGTGGCACCCCCATAGAGACTGCCATAGGTCCAGACAACAGGCCCTCCGATTTGACACATTGAACTCTATCTGAGAAGTAGTTGGTGAACCAGGCGAGGCAGTCATTTGAGAAACCAAGGCTATTTAGTCTGCCAATAAGAATGCGGTGGTTGACAGAGTCGAAAGCCTTGGCCAGGTCAATGAAAACGGCTGCACAGTACTGTCTATTATCGATCGCGGTTATAATATCGTTTAGGACCTTGAGCGTGGCTGAAGTGCACCCATGACCAGCTCGGAAACCGGATTGCATAGCGGAGAAGGTACGGTGGGATTCGAAATGGTCGGTGATCTGTTTGTTGACTTGGCTTTCATGACCCCAGAGATGGAAGAGGAATCGATACATCCCACTCCATTTTTTTCTGGTTCAATGGAAGTCAATGAACTAAGCAGACCAGACTCAGCTGCTATCGCATTGGTGTCTATGGGAGAGCCACCCCGTTAAGCAGACCGGAACTGACTATTTTTTTAAATGGTAAATGATCTAAGTGAATCATCTTCATTCATCCACCATCTTTGATTTTTCTCTCTCTCTAGTTACCATATCCTGGGGAATGCAGGCCTATCATTGCAGCAGGACTTCTACACCATCGAGGGATTGGCTGAACAGATTGTTGGTTCCGCCTTAATCTCCCTCGACAACGTGCCTGACCACAGACTCCGCCCCATGCTCCATATCCTTCTGTCCAATCGACCCATCAGAGCTACCAATCACATAGAAGCTCTTGACTAATTCAATCAATCTTAATTTTGTTCAACCAAAAAAGGAATCTAATGTCATTTCTAGTGAAACAAGTATCCCTCTTGCAGGTTTTTTGGGTGATCAAATACAACCACATTTTCCACCTATTGAACATAGAGAATGGAGTAAAATACATGTAATCAAGCACACACTGGGGCGTAGTCATGGCCATGGAAAAACATATTACCCATCTGGTAAAGCCACTGATATTACATATCTATTCAATCAATCTGTGCTCCTTAATGTGTGTGTGTGTACGGGTGTTCCTGAAGCAGTTGGTGCTGTCGTGTCCTCCGGAGTACTACGACAGTCTGCTCTGCCCCCTGCTGGGCCCTCTGTTTGCCTACATGCTTCAGGTCAGAGCTCACACACTTATCTCCTTGCTCCTGTGAAGCAATATACCAAAAAGGAGAGCTTCTTTGCGTATAAAAAAAAACATTAAGTAAAGTACTTGCGTAACGAAAAAGGTTAACTGTGGAACAACTTCCAAATAAATATACCAAACTCGGAGGCTGATCAAAAACTCGGAGTGTGCTTATTTTGGATGATCAGTCTTTTTGATCAACATAGTTACTAGTAATCAGTTACCATAGAGATGATAAGAAATAACAGGACGGATCATATGACATTGTCTCTCTTTGTGTTTATTTGTACAGAGACTCAACATCAGGTGGCAGATCATCAACCAGAGGAGTACTGTCAGGTAAGATGCGTCCGTCCGTACATTAGAGCCCTGCACGGTCATGAATTTTAAGTCTGAGTCCCACCCATTCCCGTGATGTTCAGACCCTACCCTACTGATTGCTTCTGCCCAAAATCAGAAATAACTTCCTTCGTTAGTATCCATTATCTGCTGGTCTCTGCCTGTCCTTCTCCCTGCGCTGCATGCGTTCTGTATGCTAGTCTTCCTGTGTGAGTATCCATAGCAATGGCTCCGCCTTGGGCTGCTCGATGACGAGATGCGAGAGAGCAGTTAGCTGTTAACTAGCTACTTTTCACCACTCTAAACTACAGAACATTATTCATTTCTGTGAAATAATCTCTCCCGTCGACTCGGACAATGTTTTGGTCTTATATTTGATGAGGTTGAAGCACTTCTAACACCAGGTTATGATCTTAGTAAGATATGACCTGAGTCCTAGGACTATACCTCAGGGCTACCTGGCCTGATGACTCCTGGCTGTCCCCGTCCCCAGTCCACAGGATCGTGCTGCTGCTCCAGTTTCTGATGTTCTGCCTGCGGCTATGGAACCCTGACCTGTTCACCAGATGTGCTACCTTATCCCGGACCTGCTGTTTCGATCCTCTCTGCCTCTCTCTATCGCACCTGCTGTCTTGACCTCGGCTATGAAAAGCCAACTGACATTTACTCCTGAGGTGCTGACCTGTTGCACCCTCTATAACCACTGTGATTATTATTTGACCTTGCTGGCATCTATGAACGTTTGAACATCTTGAAGAACGATCTGGCCTTAATAATATAATAATAATATGCCATTTAGCAGACGCTTTTATCCAAAGCGACTTACAGTCATGTGCGCATACATTTTTACGTATGGGGGTGGTCCCGGGGATCGAACCCACAACCCTGGCGTTACAAGCGCAATGCTCTACCAATTGAGCTACAGAGGACCACCTTAATGGCCATGTACTCTTATAATCTCCACCGGGCACAGACAGAAGAGGACTTGCCACCCCTCAGAGCCTGATTCCTCTCTAGGTTTCTTCCAAGGTTCCTGCCTTTCTAGGGAGTTTTTCCTAGCCACCGTGCTTCTACATCTGCATTGCTTGCTGTTTGGGGTTTTAGGCTGGGTTTCTGTATAGCAGTTTGTGACATATGCTGATGTAAAAAGGGCTTTATAAATACATTTGATTGATTGATGACTGTAGACTACTGCGCAGCAGAGCACGAGCAAATGGCTCAGCTTCAAAATGTTACTGATGCCCGAGCCCTACCCGTACCCTAATAATTGATGATAAAACTGGCCCTACCCTGTCCTAACCTGATGGATAGTGTCGGGGTGGGTCGGGTAGCAGAGCTCAAGCGTGCATCCCTATGAATGCATTTGAGGGTAAGCACCTCCGCCACACTGACCCTCAACACGGAGGCCCCTCAGGTGTGCATGCTTAGTCCCCTCCTGTACTCCGTTCACTCCGTGGCCGCCCATGACACCAACACCATTAAGTTTGCACACGACACGACGGTGGTAGGCCTGATCACCGACGACAATGAGACAGCCTATAGGGAGGAGGTCAGAGACCTGGCAGTGTGGTGCCACGACAACAGCCTCAACGTCAGCAAGACGAAGGAGCTGATCGTGGACTACAAGAAACGGAAGGCCGAGCACACCCCCATCCACATCGACAGGGCTGTTGTGGAGCAGGTCGAGAGCTTCAAGTTCCTCGGTGTCCACATCACTAAGGAACTGTCATGGTCCAAACACATCAACACAGTCCCGAAGAGGGCACGACAACGCCCCTTCCCCCTCAGGAGGCTGAAAAGATGTTCTACAAAAAGTTCTACAACTGCACCATTGAGAGCATCTTGACTTACTGCATCACCGCTTGGTATGGCAACTGCTTGTCATCCGACTGCAAGGCGCTACAGAGGGTAATGCATACGGCCCAGTACATCACTGGGGCTGAGCTCCCTGCCATCCAGGACCTTTGTACCAGGCGGATTCAGAGGAAGGCCCTAAACATTTTATAAGACAACAGCCACCCAAGTCATAGGATGTTCTCTCTGCTACCGCACGGAAAGAAGGACCGATGCATCAAGTCTGGAACAAACAGGACCCTGAACAGCTTCTACCCCCAAGCTATAAGACTGCTAAAGAGTTAACAAATTGCTACCTGGAATATCTGCATTGAACTATTTTGCCTCATCACATACACTGCAGTTACTGTTTATTATCTATCCCGTTGCCTAGTCACTTTATCCCTACCTATATGTACATATCTACCCCATACCCCTGCACATAGACTCTGTACTGGTACCCCATGTATATAGCCAAGTTATCGTTACTCATTGTGTATTTATACCTTGGAATTCTTTTTCTATTTATTCCGTTATTATTTTTCTGCTATTTCTCTATTTTTTTTCTCTGCATTGTTGGGAAGGGACCGTAAGTAAGCATTTCACTTCGTAAGCAACACCTGTTGTTTACCAAGCATGTGACAAATAAAATGACATTTGATGTGGTCACTTTGAATGTATAGGTTTTCTTTCTTTCTTTGCTGGTGGTATGTTGACAATCTCCCTCCCTCTCCCTCTGTGTGTGTAGTATGGAGGAGGACGAGGACGAGGTGTGTGAGGAGAAACAAGTGACCCAGGAGATGCTTGAGGAACAGCTGGTTCGTCTGGTCACCAGAGAGGTTCTGGACCTGCTCAGTAAGTCCAGACTTTGGGAGAAAGGACATCTTATTGGAATGTAGGGAGCAACTAAGTAGCACTTTAATTATAGTTTCTACATTGAGCGTGTTTTTTTGTCCAGGAGAAAGAATCTGGTTCCTTGAAACTGGTCCTATGAATTTAGTTCTGATGCACATCCAGATTTGATAGGTTTGGGGTATGTGGAGTAGATTAGGTTTGGTGTATGTGGGGTGGATTAGGTTTGTTGTATGTTCGGTGGATTAGGTTTGGGGTACGTGGGGTGGATTAAGTTTGGGGTATGTGGGGTCGATTTCAGTGTGGCCATATTTCCTAACATTTATCCTTTCCCCTCAGCTCATGCCTGCATACTGAAAAAAGTGCCTGAGCCAGCAGGGAATAAGGAGGATGTGGATGGTAAGTGTTCCCTGATCCCTACTTGTTCCCTGATCCCTTCTTGTTCCCTGATCCCTACTTGTTCCCTGATCCCTACTTGTTCCCTGATCACTTCTTGTTCCCTTGTTTTCAAGGGAAGAAAAGCGTCATTCAGGGTCCACCCCCTTCTCATTCTTCCTTTTATGTCCTATTGTGTGTAGATGAGGAGATGATGTCCACTGAGTCCCAGGCAGTCACAGCCAATCCAGCCCAGCCAACAGGCGAAATGACTGAGCTGGGGAAGTGTCTCCTCAAACACGAGGTCAGCACCACACACACACACACACACACACACACACACACACACACACACACCAGAGCATTTGCAGCAGGGGTGTTTAACTCACTCCATGGAGGACCTAGTGTCTGCTGGTTTTCACTCCTCCCTTGTACCTGATGGATGACTAAAAGTCACTAATTAGTAAGGAACTCCCTTCACCTGGTTGTCTAGGTCTTAATTGAAAGGAAAAACCTGCAGACACTAGGTCCTCTGTGGAATGAGTTTGACACTCCTGATCTACAGCATCGACCCATGTGACAGGTCTCTTTCTCCCTCTGCAGGACATCTATATGACCTTGTTGACTATCTCGTTCACCTCTCTGTCCTGGAAGGACACCAGTAACTGTCACCGCACCGCCTCCATGGTCTGCTGGACCCTGCTACGACAGGTAAGCTGTTACCCTGCTACGACAAGACAGGTAAGCTGTTACCCTGCTAGGACAGGACAGGTAGGCTGTTACCCTGCTACGACAGGACAGGTAGGCTGTTACCCTGCTACGACAGGACAGGTAGGCTGTTATCCTGCTACGACAGGACAGGTAGGCTGTTACCCTGCTACGACAGGACAGGTAGGCTGGAACCCTGCTACGACAGGTAGGCTGTAACCCTGCTACGACAGGACAGGTTGTAACCCTGCTACGACAGGACAGGTAGGCTGTTACCCTGCTACGACAGGACAGGACTGACACATACAAGGCAGACGGACAGCAACTTTCCATTTTAAGCACTCCCAACCCATTTCTGTTTCTCGCTCTGTTTGTCTAATCTCTGTGTGTCTGTCTGACTTTGGCTCCTACTTTTGTGCTCTCTTCACTGTCTCTCTCCCTCCCTCTCTCTTCACTGTCTGTCTCTCTCCCTCTCTCTTCACTGTCTGTCTGTCTCTCTCCCTCCCTCTCTCTCTTCACTGTCTGTCTCTCTTCACTGTCTGCCTCTCTCCCTCCACTGTCTGCCTCTCTCCCTCCCTTTCTCTCTTCACTGTCTGCCTCTCTCCCTCCCTCTCTCTCTTCACTGTATGCCTCTCTCCCTCCCTCTCTCTCTTCACTGTCTGCCTCTCTCCCTCCCTCTCTCTCTTCACTGTCTGCCTCTCTCCCTCCCTCTCTCTCTTCACTGTCTGCCTCTCTCCCTCCCTCTCTCTCTTCACTGTCTGCCTCTCTCCCTCCCTCTCTCTCTTCACTGTCTGCCTCTCTCCCTCCCTCTCTCTCTTTACTGTCTGCCTCTCTCCCTCCCTCTCTCTTCACTGTCTGCCTCTCTCCCTCCCTCTCTCTCTCTCTCTCTCTCTCTCTCTCTCTCTCTCTCCACTGTCTGTCTCTCTCTCCCTCTCTCTCTTCACTGTCTGCCTCTCTCCCTCCCTCTCCCCCCCTCTCTCTCCCACTCTCTCTCCACTCTCTCTCTCTCTCTCTCCCTCCCTCTCTCTCTCTCTCTCTCCACTGTCTGTCTCTCTCCCTCCCTCTCTCTCTTCACTGTCTCTCGCTCTCCCTCTCTCTCTCTCTCTCTTCACTGTCTCTCCCTCCCTCTTGTCACCGTCTGACCCTGTCTCCCTTCCTCTCTCTGACAATGTTCTTCTCTTCAGGTTGTAGGGGGGAACCTTTTGCCAGAGGCGGTCACATGGTTCTATGCCAGTGTTCTGAAGGGTCTGCAGATGCACGGGCAGCACGAGGTCTGTAACTCGGCCCTCACACAACTGGCCCTGGTTATATACGAGAACCTGGTGAGTTACACGCTCACTCTCACACATTCATTCTCCCTTCCTCCCTCCCTCCCTCTCTCTTTTTTCTTCCTCCTAACTCTTCCTTTCCTCCCTCTCTGGGTCAGCGGCCGCGGTACCTGGAGCTAAGGAGTGTGATGACTCAGATCCCCAGCATTAATCTGGAGGCTCTGGACCAGTACGACCAGCGGCTGCTGGAGCCCAGCTCCGCCCAGAAGGTGGGAGAGAAGAAGAGGAAGGACCAGTTCAAGAAGCTCATCTCCGGCACCGTGGGGGTAATACCACCTCCCGCCACTAGATGGGGGTGTTCTATTACTATGTTTTTCTGTTAAAAAGACCTGCATAGAAGACCTAGAATAATTTAAAAAGGAAATAATGTCTGAAATGTGTCGATTGTGACTGCTGAAATGGTTATACTTTATTGGTGAGTTCTGGCAGTATTTTTCATATAAGTTGAATTAAATAGGGCCTGCACACTCAAATTATTATAAGACAACCATTAAATCCAAAACAGATTGTAAACTGTTTTTGATCTCTCCTCTCCACAGAAAGCTCTTGGCCAGCAGTTTAAAAAGGAGGTACATATCCGAAATCTTCCGTCTCTCTTTAAGAAGCCCAAGCCAGAGAAAAGAGACATTGTGGAGCCCAGTGAGAGTGGAGCACTAGCAGCTCTCTTCTCCCCAACACGGGACAACATCTAGGAGAACCTAGCAGCACAGAGAGGCCCTCAGACTGGACTAACACACACACACACACACACACACACACATACACACACTACAATCAGCTGTTACAGGACTTTGACTGGACTAACACACACACACACTTTTTCCCCTCCAGTGTAATTTTGCTCCTGAAGGATATGCTCACCAAGGGTACGACATCTCTATCCTATTGATCAACAGTAGGATGAATGGACTCTACAAACTGTGGACAAAGGGAATCAGAATATTCTGTCATGGACTGAACCCTGCTAACTGGTCATAAATATTTCTCCAAATAATGTGAGGGTCTGTTTGCCTTGATCAGAAATATGGAACAATATGTCTGAAGACGATGATGGTGGTGAAGAAGAGGGTTATTGTCCTTAAAGAGGACATGGCTGTTGCCATAAACCCTGCAGGTTGTAAATGGTAACAACACACTGCATTTATACAGCTCAAATCCTCACTAGCACAACACATTTAGTTTATATTGTGTTTTGGTGTCTCCGCTAACATGGACCATCCACGTAGGTGATAAACATAGAGATAGATCGAGGCTCTGATTGTTTATCTATACCATTATAGCGTCTGACAGCATGGGCAGCGCCATGGAGGCTACAACCCATAGGAATCCCCACCCAGTTGACTACTTGACTATTTTAAAATGGTGGATGATTGCAATGCCCATGCTAAAGTGGGTTATAGCCATGATGAGTGCTCTATCTATGGTGCTAAACGACAGCAGCCATTTTGTGCCAGAAGAACCCGAATGAGATCCAGTGAGCACGTCAGGTGGGAGAATTCAGAGTAGTCTGCTGTATAAGGAGAGCTATCATCAATCCAAGCCAAGGTTTTGTACAGGATCATTACTCTATCGATGGATGAGGTTGTCAAGTAGAACCGTCATTGGTGTGACATTTTGTTTTGCACTGGTGGTTCTCCCAGATATGAACGAATGAGAAACCAGCACTACATTCCTCGTATGTTAAAGGGATAGTTTGCTGCAACAAGTTTTGTCAGACGTTATTTGTAAAACCTGACTGACTAGTGGAGAGCTCATATTCTATGCCATCTGTTTTGTAGGTAACATTGTATACATTTGGAAAAGATCTACAGGATAGGGAAAGGGGATACCTAGTCAGTTGCACATCTGAATGCATTCAACTGAAATGTGTCTTCCACATTTAACCCAACCCCTCTGAATCAGGCCTCAATCCCAAATGAATGGAATAGAAGCTATCCACCAAGTACTGTAACTCAAGTTGATATGGTGCCTGTCTATTTCCCATTCATTTGGTATTGAGGCATACAGAATGATTTACACTAAAGATGTCATAATATGGACTCCTCTATAATATGGACTCTGTTACATCAATGATCAGTTGTGATTTTTTTGTGAACTACCCCTATAAATCTCCTCACCCTGTCAATGATTGTTTTGTTCACACGTGGCCCTTTTTTCCTACTCCACACTAAGGAAAAAATGATCTGTACTTGTTCAGGTGACAAACTATTTAAAACTAGTGCTGTTTAGACTTTTCTGTTTTTAAATAAAAGTGGACTTGAAAGTCATTTTAAATGGTTGATGTTACCATTTGCTATGTTGTGCCATGGTCTACAAATATTAAGATGTTTTTTTGTAATTTTGTAGCGGGTAAAACTGCTATGCAGGTCAATAATAATGCTTTAGAGAGAATAAAACATACAGGGAATAAGTGCACATTGTGCAAATCCACTGTCATTGGCCCTGTTTGAATACATTTCCGCATGTCTTCACAAGGGTGGGGTCCATGTTAAGTAGTCAAACAGGATCAGAGACTATTGAACTCTGACCCAGGTTCACAGTAAACTCCACCCCCGAGTCACCTGATGACTAAAGTGCATCTCAGTGCTGTAACTTTAATAACTCTCCAGGACTCATGTCTGTCTGACACAACGGAACACTGGGATTTTATTTAGATTGTTCTGAAATATCAGGGTGTTAAACCAACCAATATAAGGTAATATCATCAAAACTGTGACCTTTACGTGCAATTAGACTTTTTTTTAAAACAAGTGCCTCTATAAGACTAACTTTCAGATATCATTCCATGACAGGAAGTGACACAGTCACGTCTAGATGGGATATAGCTTTTGTCCAATTTACATCAAAAGTAGATGTTTTTGCATTTTAGCTAATCCTAACCCTTTTCCTAACCTTAACCTAACCTGCTACGTTAATTTTCCTAACCTGCTGCATAAGTTATCCTAAACCTGCTATGAAAAGTCAATTTTTACAAAAGCTGTATCCCTTCTAGACAAAAAAACAAGTGACACCGTGTGAGAAAATGGCTTCTAGTTCGTCTCTCCCAGAGGAGGATTTCTCCTGTACGGTGTGCCTAGACATCTTCAACGATCCTGTCATGTTGTCATGCAGCCACAGCTTCTGCCAAGCCTGTCTAAAGGAATGCTGGAAAGACAAGGAATCTCGGGAATGTCCAGTTTGCAGGAGAAGATCGTCTAAGGATCATCCCCATTCAAACCTCTCTCTAAAGAACCTGTGTGAGGCCTTACAGGAAAGGAGACAGACAGATCCGAAAAGTCCAACCACAGGGTCCAAGGTGCTCTGCAGTCTGCACAGTGAGAAATTCAGGTTGTTCTGTCAGGAGGATAAAGAGCCCATCTGTTTGGTGTGTCAGGTCTCAAAGAAACATAAAGCTCATGACTGCATCCCTGTAGATGAGGCTGTACAGGATCACAAGGTAGGAGAAAGGTTTTGATAGAAAATAGGTGATAGATCAATACTAAAAAACTATTGAACGTGAAGTTATCAATGTTTTCTTTATGAGTCTGCCTCATTTAGATAATAGATTGATTTTCTACACATTGTGTTGACTGAATGATTGTGAATTTCATTTTCTGATACATTTTAAGTACACTGCTCAAAAAAATTAAGGGAACACTAAAATAACACATCCTAGATCTGAATGAATGAAATAATCTTATTAAATACTTTTTTCTTTACATAGTTGAATGTGCTGACAACAAAATCACACAAAAATTATCAATGGAAATCAAATTTATCAACCCATGGAGGTCTGGATTTGGAGTCACCCTCTAAATTAAAGTGGAAAACCACACTACAGGCTGATCCAACTTTGATGTAATGTCCTTAAAACAAGTCCAAATTAGGCTCAGTAGTGTGTGTGGCCTCCACGTGCCTGTATGACCTCCCTACAACGCCTGGGCATGCTCCTGATGAGGTGGCGGATGGTCTCCTGAGGGATCTCCTCCCAGACCTGGACTAAAGCATCCGCCAACTCCTGGACAGTCTGTGGTGCAACGTGGCGTTGGTGGATGGAGCGAGACAAGATGTCCCAGATGTGCTCAATTGGATTCAGGTCTGGGGGATGGGCGGGCCAGTCCATAGCATCAATGCCTTCCTCTTGCAGGAACTGCTGACACACTCCAGCCACATGAGGTCTAGCATTGTCTTGCATTAGGAGGAACCCAGGTCCAACCGCACCAGCATATGGTCTCACAAGGGGTCTGAGGATCTCATCTCGGTACCTAATGGCAGTCAGGCTACCTCTGGCGAGCACATGGAGGGCAGTGCGGCCCCCCAAAAAATGCCACCCCACACCATGACTGACCCACCGCCAAACCGGTCATGCTGGAGGATGTTGGAGGCAGCCGAACGTTCTCCACGGCGTCTGCAGACTCTGTCACGTCTGTCACGTGCTCAGTGTGAACCTGCTTTAATCTGTGAAGAGCACAGGGCGCCAGTGGCGAATTTGCCAATCTTGGTGGTCTCTGGCAAATGCCAAACGTCCTGCATGGTGTTGGGCTGTAAACACAACCCCCACCTGTGGACATCGGGCCCTCATACCACCCTCATGGAGTCTGTTTCTGACCGTTTGAGCAGACACATGCACATTTGTGGCCTGCTGGAGGTCATTTTGCAGGGCTCTGGCAGTGCTCCTCCTGCTCCTCCTTATACAAAGGCGGAGGTAGCAGTCCTGCTGCTGGGTTGTTGCCCTCCTACGGCCTCCTCCACGTCTCCTGATGTACTGGCCTGTCTCCTGGTAGCGCCTCCATGCTCTGGACACTACGCTGACAGCAGCAAACCTTCTTGCCACAGCTCGCATTGATGTGCCATCCTGGATGAGCTGCACTACCTGAGCCACTTGTGTGGGTTGTAAACTCCATCTCATTCTACCACTAGAGTGAAAGCACCGCCAACATTCAAAAGTGACCAAAACATCAGCCAGGAAGCATAGGAACTGAGAAGTGGTCTGTAAAACCAGTCCTTTATTGGGGGTGTCTTGCTAATTGCCTATAATTTCCAGCTGTTGTCTATTCCATTTGCACAACAGCATGTGACATGTATTGTCAATCAGTGTTGCTTCCTAAGTGGACAGTTTGATTTCACAGAAGTGTGATTGACTTGGAGTTACATTGTGTTGTTTAAGTGTTCCCTTTATTTTTTTGAGCAGTGTAGTTTTAGAGATCCTGAGTGAAAAATAGGTATCTCTGTCATTTAATCTTAAAACAAGTATAAAAAGTATCTGCAGTGATAGAGATGTGTTGTACAGACAAACTCTCTCCTATAAAGTGTGTCCAGAGGTTGTCTCCTCAGTGAGGTTCTGTCTCATTCCAGGAGGAACTCCAGACTGACCTGAAGCCCTTACAGGAGAAGCTGAAGGTCTTTAATGAAGTTAAACAAACCTGTGATCAAACAGCAGGGCACATTAAGGTTAGTATAAACCATGCTAAGTTGCAATAGTACAGCATATATTGTTTCAATTGTATCATACATGTAGGATTTAATTCTGATAATAATTATAAAACGAGATATTCTTCTCACTGTCTCCAGAGCCAGGCCCAGCACACGGAGAAGCGGATTAAGAAGGAGTTTGAGAAACTTCACCAGTTTCTACGAGAGGAAGAGGAGGCCAGGATAGCTGCTCTGAAAGAGGAAGAGAAACAGAAGAGTCAGAAGATGAAGGAGAAGATTGAGCAGATGAACAGAGAGATTTCATCACTTTCAGACACAATCAGAGCCATAGAGGAGGATCTGAAAGATGAAGACATCTCATTCCTGCAGGTAAGGACTGCTCTCTCTCAAACATAGATTATAAATTAACTCAAAGATTGACAGATTAATCAATGATATTGATGACTATATACTCTACTTTCCAGAACTTCAAGACCATGAAGGAAAGGTAAGTGATCTGCTTCTCGTCTCTCGCTTCTCTGTGGTTGTGAACCCAACCCCACAGAAGTGCTGACTCCTGAATGTTATTCCAGAGCCCAGTGTACAATGCCGGATCCACAACTGGTGTCAGGGGCGCTGATAGACGTGGCCAAACACCTGGGGAACCTGACGTTCAGAGTCTGGGAGAAGATGCATGGGATCGTCAAACACAGTGAGTACTGGATAGGAGAGGACATGATTGATAATAATGTAATATAGATTTTAATTAAGTATGCTATTTTAAGTAGTATTCTTAGTGTATATGAAAAAAGAATACATGGTATAATGTGTGGAATATCTCTGCCTTTGTTCTGAAGCTCCTGTGATTCTGGACCCCAACACTGCATCCCCCTGTCTCTCTCTGTCTGATGATCTGACCAGTGTGAGTAAGACTGGCCCAAAGCAGCAGCTCCCTGACAACCCAGAGAGATTCACAATGTACGCATCTATTCTGGGCTCTAAGGGGTTCAGCTCAGGTAAACACTGCTGGGAGGTGGAGGTGGGGGACCATCCTTTCTGGGTTATGGGCGTGGCTAAAGAGTCAGTTGACAAGAAAGGGGAGCAGAATGCATCACCAGAGTATGGAATCTGGGTTATAGTGAAAAGGAGTGGTGAGTATAGTAATGTAATGGGAGAGACCCTCCTCCTGAAGAGGATACCCCAGAGGATCAGAGTGCTGCTGGACTACGACCAGGGGGAGGTGTCCTTCTACGACTCCAAAGACATGACACTCATCTACACTCATAAAGACACATTCACTGAGATGCTCTACCCATACTTCTCTATTGGATCATCTGGTGATGCCAAAAGCACTGGTGTACAGATCTGCCAATCAGAGGTGTCTCTGACAGTGAAGTCATCCCAATGAGGTTGTGTGTGTGTGTGTCTGTGTCTCTCCCTCTCTCTCTGTGTGTGTGTGTGAGACCGAGAGAGAGAAACATTAGTCAACTATACTCATACTTTTTATTCTAAATGTGCCTCATCAGCAACTTGCAGCCTTTTTCCACAAATTCTCTGTCAGTGATGAAGTAATATGGACAGGGCCGTAACTACATATGAGGACACCTAGGTCCGGACCTCTGTCATTTTTTCTAATGAAAAAACTTTTGGGGTCTCAACTTACTGTTGAGAGTTAGAATAGTAGAATACACAAGGTGACATTAAGATACGTACTGTAGTTGTGCATCAGCAGTTTTCATCCTGTTATATGTCACTCACTGACAGTCACTAAATTAGCCCATGTCAGTTAAAAATGTTTTGATTGGTAAATTAGTCTACTTAGTCTAGTCAGCTATCTAAACTTGTTGACATCTTGGCCGACTTGCTGACCGGGTATGCAGTGCACATGCCCAGGGGCCCTGTCCTACAGGGGGCCCCAATTGATTTTGCAGTCACTTTAACTCAGATATCATATTAACATTGAATAATTCATCGCTAAATGTGTAGAATTGCAGGAAATGTGCTTTAAACTACCAAAATGTCTCCCCATCCCATGGCAAAATGTGTAGAGTTGCAGGAAATTAGCTGTAAAACTACAAAATAATTGTTTTGTAAAGCAAACTTATGTTTTCTTTTTGTTAATAAAAAACATTTTCTGTTAACAGATCCCTCTGTACGTATTCAATTTTAGTTTTTAATCCCAGTGCTTAGTTAACATCTACTGGAGCAGTGTCCCGTATACGGGACGGTTGAGCTAACGTGCGCTAATGTGATTAGCATGGCTGTTGTAACTAACAGCAAACTTTCCAGGACATAGACATGTCTTATATGGGCAGAAAGCTTAAATTATTGTCAATCTAATTGCACTGTTCAATTTACAGTAGCTATTACCATGAAAAAAAACATGCTATTGTTTGAGTGGAGTGCACAACAACAAAAAACGTATCACGGCAACTTGCTTGATACATTCACCTCTGAAGGTAAATAATATACTTACATTCAGTAATCTCGCTCTGATTTATCATCCTAAGGGTCCCACAGATAAAATGTAGCATAGTTTTGTTTGATAAAATCCCTTTTTATATTCAAATGTAGGAACTGGGTTCCACAGTTTGAACCCCTGCTGTCTCTGGTTCCACACTCATCCCGCCCGGCCATCTAGATGTGTGAAAGTTATTGTATAAGCTAATGATCCATCATGTATGACATTCCTGGGAGTGTGTAAACTTACATTTTGTATTACCATATCATTTTTGTATGATCTCTATAGTTACATTGCCTTGCAAAAGTATTCATCCCCATTGGCGTTTTTCCTATTATGTTGCAATTTAACCTGTAATTTAAATGGATTTTTATTTTTATTTCATATAATGGACATACACAAAATAGTCCAAATTGGTAAAGTTAAATGTAAAAAAATATTTAAAAATAAATAACAGAAAAGTGGTGATTGCATATGTATTCACCCCCTTTGCTATGAAGCCCCTAAATAAGATCTGGTGCAACCAATTACCTTCAGAAGTCACATAATTAGTCAAATAAAGTCCACCTGTGTGCAATCTAAGTGTCAAATGATCTGTCACATGATCTCAGTATATAAGTCTGCAACACCACCAAGCAAGTGGCACCATGAAGACCAAGGAGCTCGCCAAACAGATCAGGGACAAAGTTGTGGAGACGTACATATCAGAGTTGAGTTATAAAAAACTTTGAACATTCCACCATTAAATCCATTATTAAAAAATGGAAAAAATATGGCACCACAACAAACCTTCAAAGAGAGGGCCGCCCACCAAAACTCACGGACCAGGTAAGGAGGGCATTAATCAGAGAGGCAACAAAGAGACCAAATATAACCCTGAAGGAGCTGCAAAGCTCCACAGCGGAGATTGGAGTATCTGTCCATAGGACCACTTTAAGCCGTACACTCCACAGAGCTGGGCTTTATGGAAGAGTGGCCAGAAAAAAGCCATCGCTTAAAGAACAAAATAAGCAAACACATTTGGTGTTCGCCAAAACCCATGTGGGAGACTCCCCAAACATATGGAAGAAGATACTCTGGTCAGATGAGACCAAAATTGAGCTTTTTGGCCATCAAGGAAAACCCAACACCTCTCATCACCCTGAGAACACCATCCCATGGTGGTGGCAGCATCATGCTGTGAGATGTTTTTCATCGGCAGGGACTGGGAAACTGCTCAGAATTGAAGGATTGATGGACGGCTCTAAATACAGGGAAATTCTTGAGGGAAACCTGTTTCAGTCTTCCAGAGATTTGAGACTGGGACAGAGGTTCAACTTCCAGCAGTACAATGACCCTAAGCATACTGCTAAAGCAACACTGAAGTGGTTTAAGGGGAAACATTTGTAGATCGACTGAGGTGAATGAAGCTACAGCAACCAATGTGATAATGGCTGGGTCTTTTTAAGTAGATTTTGCTGTTCTCCATATAGTATTTTCAAGTTTTTAAATTGTATAGATATGCAGTAAATGTAATGTAGATATAAAATGAGCAAAAATATCTGAGTCCCCCCTCCCTGCCCTGACCTCCATGAGGCCCCCATTTATTTTGTTAGTCACTCTCACTCAGAAATTATTATTAATGTGGCATGAGTCATGGCAAAATGTGTAGAATTGCAGGAAATTATCTGTAAAACTGCACAAACAAAATGTGTAGGTCAACTGATAGGGCAGCAGCAGTAGACTGGTGACTCCAGGACCCAGAAACACATTGGACAGGCAGGAGAAAGAGAACACCAGCTTTAGAGGTACACTCTCCATAGATCAAATCAAATCAAATCAAATTGTATTGGTCACATGCGCCGAATACAACAGGTGCAGACATTACAGTGAAATGCTTACTTACAGCCCTTAACCAACAGTGCATTTATTTTAAACAAAAAAAGTAAAAATAAAACAACAACAAAAAAAGTGTTGAGAAAAAAAAGAGCAGAAGTAAAATAAAGTGACAGTAGGGAGGCTATATATACAGGGGGGTACCGTTGCAGAGTCAATGTGCGGGGGCACCGGCTAGTTGAGGTAGTTGAGGTAATATGTACATGTGGGTAGAGTTAAAGTGACTATGCATAAATCCTTAACAGAGTAGCAGCAGCGTAAAAAGGATGGGGTGGGGGGGCAGTGCAAATAGTCCGGGTAGCCATGATTAGCTGTTCAGGAGTCTTATGGCTTGGGGGTAGAAGCTGTTGAGAAGTTTTTTGGACCTAGACTTGGCACTCCGGTACCGCTTGCCGTGCGGTAGCAGAGAGAACAGTCTATGACTAGGGTGGCTGGAGTCTTTGACAATTTTGAGGGCCTTCCTCTGACACCGCCTGGTATAGAGGTCCTGGATGGCAGGAAGCTTTGCCCCAGTGATGTACTGGGCCGTACGCACTACCCTCTGTAGTGCCTTGCGGTCGGAGGCCAAGCAGTTGCCATACCAGGCGGTGATGCAACCAGTCAGGATGCTCTCGATGGTGCAGCTGTAGAATTTTTGAGGATCTGAGGACCCATGCCAAATCTTTTTAGTCTCCTGAGGGGGAATAGGCTTTGTCGTGCCCTCTTCACGACTGTCTTGGTGTGTTTGGACCATGATAGTTCGTTGGTGATGTGGACACCAAGGAACTATAATAGATAATCCTGTGTGTGTGTGTGTGTGTGTGTGTTAGTAATAGGGGTGGTATAGTGAAGTGTTACTTTGTCTCAGCTTCAAACCAAACAAATGAAACTGTCCTTTAGAATGGTGGGCCTCATGATTCACAGATATAAACCAGTGGGTGACGGCGTCATCCCCCCATTACTAATATGATAATAATTATAGTATATGTTCATAATATGGTCATTTAGCAGACACTTTTACCCATCCAGAGTGACATATGAAGGGCTCCAACCTACAGCCATGGTGACCTATTTAATCCATGACTACTGAAGTGGGGTATGGATGGAGTGCCAGAACTCCCTGCCTCAGCTCTCCCCAATGGGGTTTATTTGAGTGATGACGTCGGATGGGTTTAGCTCAAAGGTTAAGTAGAACGGACATAACTCTAAAATACACGGGGTTGTTCTCACCGTCTTTCTTTTGTTCTCTTTCTCAGGATTTGTTAACTCCTAAAAGGATGTACTTCTCGCCAATGCAGGAGATGTCTGTCCAGCAGTCAGCTCAGCTCACCCACAGAACATTCTCCTCTCACTTAAAGGGGAATGGAAACACTTTAGGAAGTAAATCTAAGCAAAGAGATGTATTCAATCAACTAATACTAAACATGTGCATTTAACATCTCTATATTTAGTATTTTGATCGTCGAGCTAAGGTTTATTTGAGCTACGGTCAGCGCCATTTTAAATTGCCATAATAACGACTGACGCCACAGCGTCACTGGCAGGAATCAGCAAATTGTATGTGGTATTGAGATTTCACGTGGAGTGAATCGAAGAGAGTGGGGTTAGGTGCGGACAACAACAAGTAGTAATTCAAATATGAACTGTATAGAGCCAGGCTGTATGAATTGGCTCCATAAAAAACCCCTTGGTAAACTACATCGGCTGCCCAAGGACCCACAACTTTTGAAGAAGTGGCTCCATGTCCTGAAGAGGAAGGACGTGCCAGCTCGAGCTAGCAGGATCTGCAGACGGCACTTCGCGGAGGCAGACTTCGCGATGAAGGGCACTTTTGATGCGGGAACCGGGAGTTTCCGAATGGAAAGGAGTCGTATGCCTACGTTGAAGCCCTCTGCTTGCGCCTCCATGCCTACGTTGAATCCCTCTGCTTGCGCCTCCATTTGACATTTCGAGGGTTATGGTGTAGGGGTTACCGACCGACCATCATCGCCACATTGTCGTCAAGGAAAAGCGACTGAACGGAGGAGGCGACGCGAGTCAATACAATGGAGCCAGAGGTAACGTTAACCGGTCATGACTTGTTGACTAGGCTAGCGTTAGACACTGGACAACTTTGTTGCAACTCTAGTTGAAGGTAACTAGCTAATTGCGTCTGAAGTGTTTTGTGTAACACACCCCAACAAATAATGTTAGCAAGCAAGTCAACTGCAGCTAAAATTGCAACACAGTTTCTGCATGTACCTCAGTTATTAGGTAGTCACTGTAGGTAGCTTGCACCTCAGATTGTCAAGTACAGTAATACATTTTATAGACAGACTTGTTTTTGTAATGTTTTGTTAGCGCCACCTCATTTAGTTAGACTGAAGTTGACATAGCTAATGTTTGCTGAAAATGAAATGTCCCTGTATTTGCTGTGCGTGTGCGTGAGATCAGTGTTGACCATAACTCGCTGTATTTATGAACCTGAGAGCTCAGAATCACAATCATCACAGTGCGAGCCAAGATATACTATTGGGGGAGCGGGTTGGTCTTCCGAAAATGGACAAGGAGCAGGCCATTCAACAAGGGAATCGGAGTGGAATTGTTTTTCCACTGATTTGTTTTACCCGTTTCAACGTACCTTGTCCCGGTCCTGCTGTTTTGACTTTCTCTCTCAACCTATGAATGCTCAGCTATGAAAAGCCAACTGACAAATGCTGCTGAGGTGTTGAACTGTTGCACCCTCTATAACCAATGTGGTTATTACTTTGATGTAAAAAGGGCTTTACATTTGATTGATTTTTTTTCCTGTGCTGGATGCTGTGTATTCTCTGTCTGAGTGATGGGACATTTTTATAGTATCTGTAACATATTTAGGTGTGTATTTAATCTGCATCTTGACTTCTTAAAGTGGCAATCAGCAGTAGAAACAACAGTGTATCCCTGCTCCTCTTTCGGTAAAAAGCTGAGGGATGGGGCTGGAGAAATGTAACCACTCTCAAATTCATAGACAGCGATATAAATGCAAGGACTGACCATCCGTGATATCAAAATTGTAATCATGTTTCTATGATGTTTTTACTACCATGTACCCAGTTTGCTTTGGATAAAGGAGTCTGCTAAATTGCGTATATATTTGGAAGTCAACTTTGAGTCACCCCCGAGTGGCGCAGTGGTCTAAGGCACTGCATCGCTGTGCCACTAGAGATCCTGGTTCGAATCCAGGCTCTGTCGTAGCCGGCCGTGACCGGGAGACCCATGGGGCGGCGCACAATTGGCCTAGCGTCGTCCAGGGTAGGGGAGGGATGTAGCTCAGTTGGTAGAGCATGGCGTTTGCAACGCCAGGGTTGTGGGTTCGATTAAAAAAATTAATAATAATAACTCACTAACTTAAGTCGCTCTGGATAAGAGCGTCTGCTAAATGACAAAAAAAAAGATTAAATAAAAAAGATTTAATAATAATAATAAAACATTGAAAAATAATAAATAAAACTAGCTGTGTTACCATAATAAATAAAACTAGTGTAGTTACCATTCATTTCCAATAGATGGCAGCCAAAGCTAGTTGAAGTCACTACTCTAGCAACAGGTACACAGGATTAGTGCACGTTGAAAGTAGTTTCATCTTCACAGCAAGTTTATCTGGTTATGTGTGAACCTGTTGTTATAGTGGACAAGCTAACTAATACTATTTTTACATAAGGCGCAGGCATTAGGTCTATGTCTCGAAAATAATTACAACAGGCAAGATGAGACGCCGTACACCTCGTCCAATTCTCCCTTGTGCCCATAGGGTGAACTGGCGATAAACTGCCAGCCTGTATGCTCAGCAAACAAAATCATACGAAAAGTTAGTCTGATACCTAAACTAAATCATAGCGTATTGATAATGAGCACGCCCCATTATTGGTTAGAATGAGATTTCATGAATCATGATGCTGTCTGCGATTTGAACTCCGGTCGTCTAATCAAAAGGTCAATGTCTTATCGCACCAAACAGCACTGGTGATAAACATCTTTATAGGATACTGATTATATATATTGAGCACCTACCCACTACTTATATTAACCTTCAACAATTTATAATCAAGGAACATTTCACAAATGATTTAACTGGTATATCGGCTGCAGACTGGTCGAGTAACCTCTTCTGCCAGGAAGTCCTTCATAAGGATTAGTGACACGTCCAATAAATACATCGCCATCCAGACAGACTGACAGGAACCTCTGACTGGATGTAATACAGCCACCATCCGCTGGGATTTTGTGCTGTATCGCCACCATCTCTCTACAACACACACACTCATACTCTAGCCCAGGGGTGTCAAACGTCCGGCCCGCGGGCCGTATCAGGCCCGCAAACGGGTTTAATCCGGCCCGCGAGATGATAAAACATTTTTATATATAATAATAAAAAAATTTGGTAAAGTATAAAAATGCGCTGCAATTTTTCAATAAAATAAACTGCTGTTCCAATTGCGTCCACTGGATGGCACAATAGCAATTGTGTTAAGCAAGCAAACTGTTTATACCGGGGCAGAGCAAGTAGGTCAAGCACGTGCAGCCAATGAGCTACTTTGTTTTGCCCGCGATATTTATTACGGCTTCTACTTTTAACATTATGTGCTTTGGCACCCTCATTGCCTCAATATGTCTCTGTCAAAAAAGAGAAAAGTGGACGCAGAGTGTTCCAAGAAAAATTGTCATCCTATTTATTCACGGAATTGAATGGGAAAGCTGTATGTTTGGTGTGTTCAGAGCATGTTGCAGTGCTGAAAGAATATAACCTTTGTCGCCACTATGTGAGTCTTCATGCCGACAAATATGACAACTTTCAAGGACAGCGGAGATGAGAGAAGGTGAATGAACTGTTGGCGGGTCTGAAGAAACAGCAGTCTGTGTTTACTCACAGCCGAGACATCAGTGACGCTGCAGTGAAAGCTAGCTACCTCATTGCTAATGAAATCGCAGTGGCTTCAAAACCATTTAGTGAGGGTGAATTTGTAAAAACATGCATGATGAAGGCAGCGGAGATTGTGTGCCCTGAAAAGCGGCAGGCTTTTGCAAATATCAGCCTGACAAGAAACACAGTTGCAGACAGGATTTCCGATCTTTCAGTGGATTTGGACAGCCAGTTGAAGCAAAAAGTAAAGTCATTTATTGCGTTTTCGGTTGCAATTGATGAAAGCACGGACATTACAGATGTTGCACAACTGGCCATTTTCATCCGCGGAGTTGATGACACATTGACCGTCACCGAGGAGTTCGTGGAGTTGGTGCCGATGACAGATACAACGACAGCAGCTGATATTTTTACCGCACTCGTCGGCGCGCTGGACAGGGTCGGAGTGGACTGGTCCCGCGCTGTCAGCCTGGCTACAGATGGTGCGCCCTCAATGATCGGGAAAAAAGCAGGCGTTGTGACAAAGTTCAGAGAGAAAGTGCAATCTGCAAATGGAGGACGTGATTTTTTGACTTTTCACTGTATTTTGCACCAGGAGGCTTTGTGTTGCAAGTCATTAAAGATGGATAACGTCATGAAGGTGGTCATCCAAACTGTTAATTTCATCCGATCCAGAAGCCTGAATCACCGTCAGTTTGACAGCCTTCTCAGAGAGAAAGACCACATCTATGGCCTGCCATACCACACTGAGGTAAGATGGTTAAGCCGAGGTGCTGTGCTGAGGCGTTTCTTTGATTTACGAGAAGAAATTGAACAGTTCATGGAAGAAAAGGGCAAACCAGTGTTAGAATTTCATTCCGCAGAATGGATGCAGGACCTTGCATTTATGGTGGATGTTACAGAGCACCTGAATAACTTGAACAAACAGCTGCAAGGGCGCAACAAAGTTGTCACGCAGTATTATGACAGCATACGTTCTTTCAAGTTGAAGCTGTCATTGTGGGAGACGCAACTTGCCGGTGGTGATGCAGCTCACTTCCCCTGTCTGAAAAATGTGTGCGCGACCCAACATGTGGCAGACATGAAGCGGTTCAAAGATAAAATAACGGGACTGTTACGGGAGTTTGAGCAACGCTTTCAGATTTATGTTTATATGTTTTTATGTTGATGTGCTATTGTTTTTAATTGATTTTATTTTATTTGTATATTTAACCTATTCTTGACTCTGTGGTTCTTGCACTTGTTTGGGGAACAGGATTTCATAATTTTTATCTACATTTCTGCCTGAGAAATGACACCCTGATATAGTTCTGTGATCTGTGAAACAGTTCTGTTAATCACTGAGGCATTGTGTGTTTGTGTGTTCTTTTTCTTTAGAATTTTCAAATAAACTTGACGTGTTTTATGATTAATAGTGATGTTGTGCTTGTACTATTTTGGACACACTGTCCTCAGGCTCCAGCTTTATGTTGTATGTTGATCGTATTAAAACAAAGAAAACAATCTGAAGTTGTTGTTTTTAAGTTATATATACCATGATTTTTCCGGTCCGGCTCACTTGGGAATAGATTTTCCTCCATGTGGCCCCTGAGCTAAAATGAGTTTGACACCCCTGACCTAAGTGAACCATCTTCATTTATCCACCATCTTAGATTTTTCTCTCTCTCTAGTTACCATATCCTGGGGAATGCAGGCCTATCATTGCAGCAGGACTTCTACACCATCGAGGGATTGGCTGAACAGATCATTGGTTCCGCCTTAATCTCCCTCGACAACGTGCCTGACCACAGACTCCACCCCATGCTCCATATCCTTCTGTCCAATCGACCCATCAGAGCTACCAATCACATAGAAGCTCTTGACTAATTCAATCAATCTTAATTTTCTTCAACCAAAAAAGGAATCTAATGTCATTTCTAGTGAAACAAGTATCCCTCTTGCAGGTTTTTTGGGTGATCAAATACAACCACATTTTCCACCTATTGAACATAGAGAATGGAGTAAAATACATGTAATCAAGCACACACTGGGGCGTAGTCATGGCCATGAAAAACATATTACCCATCTGGTAAAGCCACTGATATTACATATCTATTCAATCAATCTGTGCTCCTTAATGTGTGTGTGTGTACGGGTGTTCCTGAAGCAGTTGGTGCTGTCGTGTCCTCCGGAGTACTACGACAGTCTGCTCTGCCCCCTGCTGGGCCCTCTGTTTGCCTACATGCTTCAGGTCAGAGCTCACACACTTATCTCCTTGCTCCTGTGAAGCAATATACCAAAAAGGAGAGCTTCTTTGCGTATAAAAAAAAAACATTAAGTAAAGTACTTGCATAACGAAAAAGCTTAACTGTGGAACAACTTCCAAATAAATATACCAAACTCGGAGGCTGATCAAAAACTCGGAGCGTGCTTATTTTGGATGATCAGTCTTTTTGATCAACATAGTTACTAGTAATCAGTTACCATAGAGATGATAAGAAATAACAGGACGGATCATATGACATTGTCTCTCTTTGTGTTTATTTGTACAGAGACTCAACATCAGGTGGCAGATCATCAACCAGAGGAGTACTGTCAGGTAAGATGCGTCCGTCCGTGCATTAGAGCCCTGCACGGTCATGAATTTTAAGTCTGAGTCCCACCCATTCCCGTGATGTTCAGACCCTACCCTACTGATTGCTTCTGCCCAAAATCAGAAATAACTTCCTTCGTTAGTATCCATTAGCTGCTGGTCTCTGCCTGTCCTTCTCCCTGCGCTGCATGCGTTCTGTATGCTAGTCTGCCTGTGTGAGTATCCATAGCAATGGCTCCGCCTTGGGCTGCTCGATGACGAGATGCGAGAGAGCAGTTAGCTGTTAACTAGCTACTTTTCACCACTCTAAACTCCAGAACATTATTCATTTCTGTGAAATAATCTCTCCCGTCGACTCGGACAATGTTTTGGTCTTATATTTGATGAGGTTGAAGCACTTCTAACACCATGTTATGATCTTAGTAAGATATGACCTGAGTCCTAGGACTATACCTCAGGGCTACCTGGCCTGATGACTCCTGGCTGTCCCCGTCCCCAGTCCACAGGATCGTGCTGCTGCTCCAGTTTCTGATGTTCTGCCTGCGGCTATGGAACCCTGACCTGTTCACCAGACGTGCTACCTTATCCCGGACCTGCTGTTTCGATCCTCTCTGCCTCTCTCTATTGCACCTGCTGTCTTGACCTCGGCTATGAAAAGCCAACTGACATTTACTCCTGAGGTGCTGACCTGTTGCACCCTCTATAACCACTGTGATTATTATTTGACCTTGCTGGCATCTATGAACGTTTGAACATCTTGAAGAACGATCTGGCCTTAATAATATGCCATTTAGCAGACGCTTTTATCCAAAGCGACTTACAGTCATGTGCGCATACATTTTTACGTATGGGTGGTCCCGGGGATCGAACCCACAACCCTGGCGTTACAAGCGCAATGCTCTACCAATTGAGCTACAGAGGACCACCTTAATGGCCATGTACTCTTATAATCTCCACCGGGCACAGCCAGAAGAGGACTTGCCACCCCTCAGAGCCTGATTCCTCTCTAGGTTTCTTCCAAGGTTCCTGCCTTTCTAGGAAGTTTTTCCTAGCCACTGTGCTTCTACATCTGCATTGCTTGCTGTTTGGGGTTTTAGGCTGGGTTTCTGTATCACAGTTTGTGACATCTGCTGATGTAAAAAGGGCTTTATAAATACATTTGATTGATTGATGACTGTAGACTACTGCGCAGCAGAGCACGAGCAAATGGCTCAGCTTCAAAATGTTACTGATGCCCGAGCCCTACCCGTACCCTAATAATTGATGATAAAACTGGCCCTACCCTGTCCTAACCTGATGGATAGTGTCGGGGTGGGTCGGGTAGCAGAGCTCAAGCGTGCACCCCTATGAATGCATTTGAGGGTAAGCACCTCCGCCACACTGACCCTCAACACGGAGGCCCCTCAGGGGTGCATGCTTAGTCCCCTCCTGTACTCCGTTCACTCCGTGGCCGCCCATGACACCAACACCATCAAGTTTGCACACGACACGACGGTGGTAGGCCTGATCACCGACGACAATGAGACAGCCTATAGGGAGGAGGTCAGAGACCTGGCAGTGTGGTGCCAGGACAACAGCCTCAACGTCAGCAAGACGAAGGAGCTGATCGTGGACTACAACAAACGGAAGGCCGAGCACACCCCCATCCACATCGACGGGGCTGTTGTGGAGCAGGTCGAGAGCTTCAAGTTCCTCGGTGTCCACATCACTAAGGAACTGTCATGGTCCACACATCAACACAGTCCCGAAGAGGGCACGACAACGCCCCTTCCCCCTCAGGAGGCTGAAAAGATGCATCATGGGCCCTCAAAAAGTTCTACAGCTGCACCATTGAGAGCATCTTGACTTACTGCATCACCGCTTGGTATGGCAACTGCTTGTCATCCGACTGCAAGGCGCTACAGAGGGTAATGCATACGGCCCAGTACATCACTGGGGCTGAGCTCCCTGCCATCCAGGACCTTTGTACCAGGCGGATTCAGAGGAAGGCCCTAAACATTTTCAAAGACAACAGCCACCCAAGTCATAGGATGTTCTCTCTGCTACCGCACGGAAAGCAGGACCGATGCATCAAGTCTGGAACAAACAGGACCCTGAACAGCTTCTACCCCCAAGCTATAAGACTGCTAAAGAGTTAACAAATTGCTACCTGGAATATCTGCATTGAACTATTTTGCCTCATCACATACACTGCAGTTACTGTTTATTATCTATCCCGTTGCCTAGTCACTTTATCCCTACCTATATGTACATATCTACCCCATACCCCTGCACATAGACTCTGTACTGGTACCCCATGTATATAGCCAAGTTATCGTTACTCATTGTGTATTTATACCTTGGAATTATTTTTCTATTTATTCCTTGTGTTATTATTTTTCTGCTATTTCTCTATTTTTTTTCTCTGCATTGTTGGGAAGGGACCGTAAGTAAGCATTTCACTTCGTAAGCAACACCTGTTGTTTACCAAGCATGTGACAAATAAAATGAGATTTGATGTGGTCAGTTTGAATGTATAGGTTTTCTTTCTTTCTTTGCTGGTGGTATGTTGACAATCTCCCTCCCTCTCCCTCTGTGTGTGTGTAGTATGGAGGAGGACGAGGACGAGGTGTGTGAGGAGAAACAAGTGACCCAGGAGATGCTGGAGGAACAGCTGGTTCGTCTGGTCACCAGAGAGGTTCTGGACCTGCTCAGTAAGTCCAGACTTTGGGAGAAAGGACATCTTATTGGAATGTAGGGAGCAACTAAGTAGCACTTTATATATAGTTTCTACATTGAGCGTGTTTTTTTGTCCAGGAGAAAGAATCTGGTTCCTTGAAACTGGTCCTATGAATTTAGTTCTGATGCACATCCAGATTTGATAGGTTTGGGGTATGTGGAGTAGATTAGGTTTGGTGTATATGGAGTAGATTAGGTTTGGTGTATGTGGGGTGGATTAGGTTTGTTGTATGTTCGGTGGATTAGGTTTGGGGTATGTTCGGTGGATTAGGTTTGGGGTACGTGGGGTGGATTAAGTTTGGGGTATGTGGGGTCGATTTCAGTGTGGCCATATTTCCTAACATTTATCCTTTTCCCTCAGCTCATGCCTGCATACTGAAAAAAGTGCCTGAGCCAGCAGGGAATAAGGAGGATGTGGATGGTAAGTGTTCCCTGATCCCTACTTGTTCCCTGATCCCTACTTGTTCCCTGATCCCTTCTTGTTCCCTTGTTTTCAAGGGAAGAAAAGCGTCATTCAGGGTCCACCCCCTTCTCATTCTTCCTTTTATGTCCTATTGTGTGTAGATGAGGAGATGATGTCCACTGAGTCCCAGGCAGTCACAGCCAATCCAGCCCAGCCAACAGGAGAAATGACTGAGCTGGGGAAGTGTCTCCTCAAACACGAGGTCAGCACCACACACACACACACACACACACACACACCAGAGCATTTGCAGCAGGGGTGTTTAACTCACTCCATGGAGGACCTAGTGTCTGCTGGTTTTCACTCCTCCCTTGTACCTGATGGATGACTAAAAGTCACTAATTAGTAAGGAACTCCCTTCACCTGGTTGTCTAGGTCTTAATTGAAAGGAAAAACCTAAATGAAAAACCCGCAGACACTAGGTCCTCTGTGGAATGAGTTTGACACTCCTGATCTACAGCATCGACCCATGTGACAGGTCTCTTTCTCCCTCTGCAGGACATCTATATGACCTTGTTGACTATCTCGTTCACCTCTCTGTCCTGGAAGGACACCAGTAACTGTCACCGCACCGCCTCCATGGTCTGCTGGACCCTGCTACGACAGGTAAGCTGTTACCCTGCTACGACAAGACAGGTAGGCTGTTACCCTGCTACGACAGGACAGGTAGGCTGTTACCCTGCTACGACAGGACAGGTAGGCTGTTACCCTGCTACGACAGGAAAGGTAGGCTGTTACCCTGCTACGACAGGACAGGTAGGCTGTTACCCTGCTACGACAGGACAGGTAGGCTGTAACCCTGCTACGACAGGACAGGTAGGCTGTTACCCTGCTACGACAGGACAGGTAGGCTGTTACCCTGCTTCGACAGGACAGGTAGGCTGTAACCCTGCTTCGACAGGACAGGTAGGCTGTAACCCTGCTTCGACAGGACAGGTAGGCTGGAACCCTGCTACGACAGGTAGGCTGTAACCCTGCTACGACAGGACAGGTAGGCTGTTACCCTGCTACGACAGGACAGGACTGACACATACAAGGCAGACGGACAGCAACTTTCCATTTTAAGCACTCCCAACCCATTTCTGTTTCTCGCTCTGTCTGTCTAATCTCTGTGTGTCTGTCTGACTTTGGCTCCTACTTTTGTGCTCTCTTCACTGTCTCTCTCCCTCCCTCTCTCTTCACTGTCTGTCTCTCTCTCTCCCTCCACTGTCTGCCTCTCTCCCTCCCTCTCTCTCTTCACTGTCTGCCTCTCTCCCTCCCTCTCTCTCTTCACTGTCTGCCTCTCTCCCTCCCTCTCTCTCTTCACTGTCTGCCTCTCTCCCTCCCTCTCTCTCTTCACTGTCTGCCTCTCTCCCTCCCTCTCTCTCTTCACTGTCTGCCTCTCTCCCTCCCTCTCTCTCTTCACTGTCTGCCTCTCTCCCTCCCTCTCTCTCTTCACTGTCTGCCTCTCTCCCTCCCTCTCTCTCTTCACTGTCTGCCTCTCTCCCTCCCTCTCTCTCTTCACTGTCTGCCTCTCTCCCTCCCTCTCTCTCTTCACTGTCTGCCTCTCTCCTTCCCTCTCTCTCTTCACTGTCTGCCTCTCTCCCTCCCTCTCTCTCTTCACTGTCTGCCTCTCTCCCTCCCTCTCTCTCTTCACTGTCTGCCTCTCTCCCTCCCTCTCTCTCTTCACTGTCTGCCTCTCTCCCTCCCTCTCTCTCTTCACTGTCTGCCTCTCTCCCTCCCTCTCTCTCTTCACTGTCTGCCTCTCTCCCTCCCTCTCTCTCTTCACTGTCTGCCTCTCTCCCTCCCTCTCTCTCTTCACTGTCTGCCTCTCTCCCTCCCTCTCTCTCTTCACTGTCTGTCTCTCTCCCTCCATCTCTCTCTTCACTGTCTGCCTCTCTCCCTCCCTCTTTACCGTCCCTCTCCTCTCCCTCCCTCTTGTCACCGTCTGACCCTGTCTCCCTTCCTCTCTCTCTGACAATGTTCTTCTCTTCAGGTTGTAGGGGGGAACCTTTTGCCAGAGGCGGTCACATGGTTCTATGCCAGTGTTCTGAAGGGTCTGCAGATGCACGGGCAGCACGAGGTCTGTAACTCGGCCCTCACACAACTGGCCCTGGTTATATACGAGAACCTGGTGAGTTACACGCTCACTCTCACACATGCATTCTCCCTTCCTCCCTCCCTCCCTCTCTTTTTTCTTCCTCCTAACTCTTCCTTTCCTCCCTCTCTGGGTCAGCGGCCGCGGTACCTGGAGCTAAGGAGTGTGATGACTCAGATCCCCAGCATTAATCTGGAGGCTCTGGACCAGTACGACCAGCGGCTGCTGGAGCCCAGCTCCGCCCAGAAGGTGGGAGAGAAGAAGAGGAAGGACCAGTTCAAGAAGCTCATCTCTGGCACCGTGGGGGTAATACCACCTCCCGCCACTAGATGGGGGTGTTCTACTACTATGTTTTTCTGTTAAAAAGACCTGCATAGAAGACCTAGAATAATTTAAAAAGGAAATAATGTCTGAAATGTGTCGATTGTGACTGCTGAAATGGTTATACTTTATTGGCGAGTTCTGGCAGTATTTTTCATATAAGTTGAATTAAATAGGGCCTGCACACTCAAATTATTATATGACAACCATTAAATCCAAAACAGATTGTAAACTGTTTTTGATCTCTCCTCTCCACAGAAAGCTCTTGGCCAGCAGTTTAAAAAGGAGGTACATATCCGAAATCTTCCGTCTCTCTTTAAGAAGCCCAAGCCAGAGAAAAGAGACATTGTGGAGCCCAGTGAGAGTGGAGCACTAGCAGCTCTCTTCTCCCCAACACGGGACAACATCTAGGAGAACATGGCAGCACAGAGAGGCTCTCAGACTGGACTAACACACTCACATACACACACTACAATCAGCTGTTACAGGACTTTGACTGGACTAACACACACACACACTTTTTCCCCTCCAGTGTAATTTTGCTCCTGAAGGATATGCTCACCAAGGGTATGACGTCTCTATCCTATTGATCAACAGTAGGATGAATGGACTCTACAAACTGTGGACAAAGGGAATCAGAATATTCTGTCATTGACTGAACCCTGCTAACTGGTCATAAATATTTCTCCAAATAATGTGAGGGTCTGTTTGCCTTGATCAGAAATATGGAACAATATGTCTGAAGACGATGATGGTGATGAAGATGAGGGTTATTGTCCTTCAAGAGGACATGGCTGTTGCCATAAACCCTGCAGGTTGTAAATGGTAACAACACACTGCATTTATACAGCTCATATCCTCACTAGCACAACACATTTAGTTTATATTGTGTTTTGGTGTCTCCGCTAACATGGACCATCCACATAGGCGCTAAGCATAGAGATAGATCGAGGCTCTGATTGTTTATCTATACCATTATAGCGTCTGACAGCATGGGCAGCGCCATGGAGGCTACAACCCATAGGAATCCCTACCCAGTTGACTACTTGACTATTTTAAAATGGTGGATGATTGCAATGCCCATGCTGAAGTGGGTTATAGCCATGATGAGTGCTCTATCTATGGTGCTAAACGACAGCAGCCATTTTGTGCCAGAAGAACCCGAATGAGATCCAGTGAGCACGTCTGAGGTGGGAGAATTCAGAGTAGTCTGCTGTATAAGGAGAGCTATCATCAATCCAAGCCAAGGTTTTGTACAGGATCATTACTCTATCGATGGATGAGGTTGTCAAGTAGAACCGTCATTGGTGTGACATTTTGTTTTGCACTGGTGGTTCTCCCAGATATGAACGAATGAGAAACCAGCACTACATTCCTCGTATGTTAAAGGGATAGTTGGCTGCAACAAGTTTTGTCAGGCGTTATTGTTTGTAAAAACTGACTGACTAGTGGAGAGCTCATATTTTATGCCATCTGTTTTGTAGGTAACATTGTATACATTTGGAAAAGATCTACAGGATAGGGAAAGGGGATACCTAGTCAGTTGCACATCTGAATGCATTCAACTGAAATGTGTCTTCCACATTTAACCCAACCCATCTGAATCAGGCCTCAATCCCAAATGAATGGAATAGAAGCTATCCACCAAGTACTGTAACTCAAGTTGATATGGTGCCTGTCTTTCCCATTCATTTGGTATTGAGGCATACAGAATGATTTACACTAAAGATGTCATAATGGACTCCTATAATATGGACTCTGTTACATCAATGATCAGTTGTGATTTTTTTGTGAACTACCCCTATAAATCTCCTCACCCTGTCAATGATTGTTTTGTTCACACGTGGCCCTTTTTTCCTACTCAACACTAAGGAAAAAATGATCTGTACTTGTTCAGGGGACAAAGTATTTAAAACTGTAGTGCTGTTTAGACTTTTCTGTTTTTAAATAAAAGTGGACTTGAAAGTCATTTTAAATGGTTGATGTTACCATTTGCTATGTTGTGCCATGGTCTACAAATATAAAGATGGTTGTTGGAATTTTGTAGTGGGTAAAACTGCTATGCAGGTCAATAATAATGCTTTAGAGAGAATAAAACATACAGGGAATAAGTGCACATTGTGGAAATCCACTGTCATTGGCCCTGTTTGAATACATTTCCGCATGTATTCACAAGGGTGGGGTCCATGTTAAGTATTCAAACAGGACCAGAGACTATTGAACTCTGACCCAGGTTCACAGTAAACTCCACCCCCGAGTCACCTGATGACTAAAGTGCATCTCAGTGCTGTAACTTTAATAACTCTCCAGGACTCATGTCTGTCTGACACAACGGAACACTGGGATTTTATTTAGATTGTTCTGAAATATCAGGGTGTTAAACCAACCAATATAAGGTAATATCATCAAAACTGTGACCTTTACGTGCAATTAGACTTTTTTTTAAAACAAGTGCCTCTATAAGACTAACTTTCAGATATCATTCCATGACAGGAAGTGACACAGTCACGTCTAGATGGGATATAGCTTTTGTCCAATTTACATCAAAAGTAGATGTTTTTGCATTTTAGCTAATCCTAACCCTTTTCCTAACCTTAACCTAATTAACCTAACCTGCTACGTTAATTTTCCTAACCTGCTGCATAAGTTATCCTAAACCTGCTATGAAAAGTCAATTTTTACAAAAGCTGTATCCCTTCTAGACAAAAAAACAAGTGACACCGTGTGAGAAAATGGCTTCTAGTTCGTCTCTCCCAGAGGAGGATTTCTCCTGTACGGTGTGCCTAGACATCTTCAACGATCCTGTCATGTTGTCATGCAGCCACAGCTTCTGCCAAGCCTGTCTAAAGGAATGCTGGAAAGACAAGGAATCTCGGGAATGTCCAGTTTGCAGGAGAAGATCGTCTAAGGATCATCCCCATTCAAACCTCTCTCTAAAGAACCTGTGTGAGGCCTTACAGGAAAGGAGACAGACAGATCCGAAAAGTCCAACCACAGGGTCCAAGGTGCTCTGCAGTCTGCACAGTGAGAAATTCAGGTTGTTCTGTCAGGAGGATAAAGAGCCCATCTGTTTGGTGTGTCAGGTCTCAAAGAAACATAAAGCTCATGACTGCATCCCTGTAGATGAGGCTGTACAGGATCACAAGGTAGGAGAAAGGTTTTGATAGAAAATAGGTGATAGATCAATACTAAAAAACTATTGAACGTGAAGTTATCAATGTTTTCTTTATGAGTCTGCCTCATTTAGATAATAGATTGATTTTCTACACATTGTGTTGACTGAATGATTGTGAATTTCATTTTCTGATACATTTTAAGTACACTGCTCAAAAAAATTAAGGGAACACTAAAATAACACATCCTAGATCTGAATGAATGAAATAATCTTATTAAATACTTTTTTCTTTACATAGTTGAATGTGCTGACAACAAAATCACACAAAAATTATCAATGGAAATCAAATGTATCAACCCATGGAGGTCTGGATTTGGAGTCACCCTCTAAATTAAAGTGGAAAACCACACTACAGGCTGATCCAACTTTGATGTAATGTCCTTAAAACAAGTCCAAATTAGGCTCAGTAGTGTGTGTGGCCTCCACGTGCCTGTATGACCTCCCTACAACGCCTGGGCATGCTCCTGATGAGGTGGCGGATGGTCTCCTGAGGGATCTCCTCCCAGACCTGGACTAAAGCATCCGCCAACTCCTGGACAGTCTGTGGTGCAACGTGGCGTTGGTGGATGGAGCGAGACATGATGTCCCAGATGTGCTCAATTGGATTCAGGTCTGGGGGATGGGCGGGCCAGTCCATAGCATCAATGCCTTCCTCTTGCAGGAACTGCTGACACACTCCAGCCACATGAGGTCTAGCATTGTCTTGCATTAGGAGGAACCCAGGTCCAACCGCACCAGCATATGGTCTCACAAGGGGTCTGAGGATCTCATCTCGGTACCTAATGGCAGTCAGGCTACCTCTGGCGAGCACATGGAGGGCAGTGCGGCCCCCCAAAAAATGCCACCCCACACCATGACTGACCCACCGCCAAACCGGTCATGCTGGAGGATGTTGGAGGCAGCCGAACGTTCTCCACGGCGTCTGCAGACTCTGTCACGTCTGTCACGTGCTCAGTGTGAACCTGCTTTAATCTGTGAAGAGCACAGGGCGCCAGTGGCGAATTTGCCAATCTTGGTGGTCTCTGGCAAATGCCAAACGTCCTGCATGGTGTTGGGCTGTAAACACAACCCCCACCTGTGGACATCGGGCCCTCATACCACCCTCATGGAGTCTGTTTCTGACCGTTTGAGCAGACACATGCACATTTGTGGCCTGCTGGAGGTCATTTTGCAGGGCTCTGGCAGTGCTCCTCCTGCTCCTCCTTATACAAAGGCGGAGGTAGCAGTCCTGCTGCTGGGTTGTTGCCCTCCTACGGCCTCCTCCACGTCTCCTGATGTACTGGCCTGTCTCCTGGTAGCGCCTCCATGCTCTGGACACTACGCTGACAGCAGCAAACCTTCTTGCCACAGCTCGCATTGATGTGCCATCCTGGATGAGCTGCACTACCTGAGCCACTTGTGTGGGTTGTAAACTCCATCTCATTCTACCACTAGAGTGAAAGCACCGCCAACATTCAAAAGTGACCAAAACATCAGCCAGGAAGCATAGGAACTGAGAAGTGGTCTGTAAAACCAGTCCTTTATTGGGGGTGTCTTGCTAATTGCCTATAATTTCCAGCTGTTGTCTATTCCATTTGCACAACAGCATGTGACATGTATTGTCAATCAGTGTTGCTTCCTAAGTGGACAGTTTGATTTCACAGAAGTGTGATTGACTTGGAGTTACATTGTGTTGTTTAAGTGTTCCCTTTATTTTTTTGAGCAGTGTAGTTTTAGAGATCCTGAGTGAAAAATAGGTATCTCTGTCATTTAATCTTAAAACAAGTATAAAAAGTATCTGCAGTGATAGAGATGTGTTGTACAGACAAACTCTCTCCTATAAAGTGTGTCCAGAGGTTGTCTCCTCAGTGAGGTTCTGTCTCATTCCAGGAGGAACTCCAGACTGACCTGAAGCCCTTACAGGAGAAGCTGAAGGTCTTTAATGAAGTTAAACAAACCTGTGATCAAACAGCAGGGCACATTAAGGTTAGTATAAACCATGCTAAGTTGCAATAGTACAGCATATATTGTTTCAATTGTATCATACATGTAGGATTTAATTCTGATAATAATTATAAAACGAGATATTCTTCTCACTGTCTCCAGAGCCAGGCCCAGCACACGGAGAAGCGGATTAAGAAGGAGTTTGAGAAACTTCACCAGTTTCTACGAGAGGAAGAGGAGGCCAGGATAGCTGCTCTGAAAGAGGAAGAGAAACAGAAGAGTCAGAAGATGCAGGAGAAGATTGAGCAGATGAACAGAGAGATTTCATCACTTTCAGACACAATCAGAGCCATAGAGGAGGATCTGAAAGATGAAGACATCTCATTCCTGCAGGTAAGGACTGCTCTCTCTCAAACATAGATTATAAATTAACTCAAAGATTGACAGATTAATCAATGATATTGATGACTATATACTCTACTTTCCAGAACTTCAAGACCATGAAGGAAAGGTAAGTGATCTGCTTCTCGTCTCTCGCTTCTCTGTGGTTGTGAACCCAACCCCACAGAAGTGCTGACTCCTGAATGTTATTCCAGAGCCCAGTGTACAATGCCGGATCCACAACTGGTGTCAGGGGCGCTGATAGACGTGGCCAAACACCTGGGGAACCTGACGTTCAGAGTCTGGGAGAAGATGCATGGGATCGTCAAACACAGTGAGTACTGGATAGGAGAGGACATGATTGATAATAATGTAATATAGATTTTAATTAAGTATGCTATTTTAAGTAGTATTCTTAGTGTATATGAAAAAAGAATACATGGTATAATGTGTGGAATATCTCTGCCTTTGTTCTGAAGCTCCTGTGATTCTGGACCCCAACACTGCATCCCCCTGTCTCTCTCTGTCTGATGATCTGACCAGTGTGAGTAAGACTGGCCCAAAGCAGCAGCTCCCTGACAACCCAGAGAGATTCACAATGTACGCATCTATTCTGGGCTCTAAGGGGTTCAGCTCAGGTAAACACTGCTGGGAGGTGGAGGTGGGGGACCATCCTTTCTGGGTTATGGGCGTGGCTAAAGAGTCAGTTGACAAGAAAGGGGAGCAGAATGCATCACCAGAGTATGGAATCTGGGTTATAGTGAAAAGGAGTGGTGAGTATAGTAATGTAATGGGAGAGACCCTCCTCCTGAAGAGGATACCCCAGAGGATCAGAGTGCTGCTGGACTACGACCAGGGGGAGGTGTCCTTCTACGACTCCAAAGACATGACACTCATCTACACTCATAAAGACACATTCACTGAGATGCTCTACCCATACTTCTCTATTGGATCATCTGGTGATGCCAAAAGCACTGGTGTACAGATCTGCCAATCAGAGGTGTCTCTGACAGTGAAGTCATCCCAATGAGGTTGTGTGTGTGTGTGTCTGTGTCTCTCTCTCTCTCTCTGTGTGTGTGTGTGAGACCGAGAGAGAGAAACATGAGTCAACTATACTCATACTTTTTATTCTAAATGTGCCTCATCAGCAACTTGCAGCCTTTTTCCACAAATTCTCTGTCAGTGATAAAGTAATATGGACAGGGCCATAACTACATATGAGGACACCTAGGAGTCTTTGACAATTTTGAGGGCCTTCCTCTGACACCGCCTGGTATAGAGGTCCTGGATGGCAGGAAGCTTTGCCCCAGTGATGTACTGGGCCGTACGCACTACCCTCTGTAGTGCCTTGCGGTCGGAGGCCAAGCAGTTGCCATACCAGGCGGTGATGCAACCAGTCAGGATGCTCTCGATGGTGCAGCTGTAGAATTTTTGAGGATCTGAGGACCCATGCCAAATCTTTTTAGTCTCCTGAGGGGGAATAGGCTTTTTCGTGCCCTCTTCACGACTGTCTTGGTGTGTTTGGATCATGATAGTTCGTTGGTGATGTGGACACCAAGGAACTATAATAGATAATCCTGTGTGTGTGTGTGTGTGTGTGTGTTAGTAATAGGGGTGGTATAGTGAAGTGTTACTTTGTCTCAGCTTCAAACCAAACAAATGTAACTGTCCTTTAGAATGGTGGGCCTCATGATTCATAATTAAAAACCAGTGGGTGACGGCGTCGTCCCCCCATTACTAATATGATAATAATTATAGTATATGTTCATAATATGGTCATTTAGCAGACACTTTTACCCATCCAGAGTGACATATGAAGGGCTCCAACCCACAGCCATGGTGACCTATTTAATCCATGACTACTGAAGTGGGGTATGGATGGAGTGCCAGAACTCCCTGCCTCAGCTCTCCCCAATGGGGTTTATTTGAGTGATGACGTCGGATGGGTTTAGCTCAAAGGTTAAGTAGAACGGACATAACTCTAAAATACACGGGGTTGTTCTCACCGTCTTTCTTTTGTTCTCTTTCTCAGGATTTGTTAACTCCTAAAAGGATGTACTTCTCGCCAATGCAGGAGATGTCTGTCCAGCAGTCAGCTCAGCTCACCCACAGAACATTCTCCTCTCACTTAAAGGGGAATGGAAACACTTTAGGAAGTAAATCTAAGCAAAGAGATGTATTCAATCAACTAATACTAAACATGTGCATTTAACATCTCTATATTTAGTATTTTGATCGTCGAGCTCAGGTTTATTTGAGCTACGGTCAGCGCCATTTTAAATTGCCATAATAACGACTGACGCCACAGCGTCACTGGCAGGAATCAGCAAATTGTATGTGGTATTGAGATTTCACGTGGAGTGAATCGAAGAGAGTGAGGTTAGGTGCGGACAACGAAGATGGCAACAACAAGTAGTAATTCAAACATGAACTTGTTGATAATACAAGTTTACTGGAGAACTGAGACCAAGTAGAGACTTTTGGACAAGGTGGATAATGGTATAATAAAGGCAGTTTATTCAGAGGTAAAGATATCTGGAATCGCGTGCACGGACCCGTTCGTCAAACTCTTAGGGAGCTATCTGAAGAGAGCCCCAAAACATTGTGTGCTGACATTTTATACAATAAAATGAAGTAGGTTGAATCTAGTAGTTCTGATCTTCTGATTGGTCCTGATGAGTTGGGCGAGGTCCCCTCCAGGCTAGTGTCACTGTTGCATTGGCTCTGAGTCGGGTTCTCTGTCTTCAGATGTTCAGCCTAAGAGAAGGGGATTTTTGTGTGTGTGTGTGTGTGTGTTTAACAGTGATGTGTGTGTGTGTGTGTGTGTGTGTGTGTGTGTGTGTGTGTGTGTTTAACAGTGATGATGATGTGTGTGTGTGTGTGTGTGTGTGTGTGTGTGTGTGTGTGTGTGTTATCAGTGATGATGTGTGTGTGTGTGTGTGTGTGTGTGTGTGTGTGTCCTCAGAGCAAGAACTCGTGAGTTGGAAGAACTGAGAGACCTATGGCGTGGGTGTTGTCCTTGGCCACCTGCTGACAAGGCTGACAAGATAGGACTCTTTTGTCCATTGTATTGAATACAAAGGCCCAACACAAAATGGGTAATGCACAAGATTTTAGTCAGACCAAGCTATAACATTATATATTTACTACGACAAACTGTATAGAGCCAGGCTGTATGAATTGGCTCCATAAAAAACCCCTTGGTAAACTACATCGGCTGCCCAAGGACCCACAACTTTTGAAGAAGTGGCTCCATGTCCTGAAGAGGAAGGACGTGCCAGCTCGAGCTAGCAGGATCTGCAGACGGCACTTCGCGGAGGCAGACTTCGCGATGAAGGGCACTTTTGATGCGGCAACCGGGAGTTTCCGAATGGAAAGGAGTCGTATGCCTACGTTGAAGCCCTCTGCTTGCGCCTCCATGCCTACGTTGAATCCCTCTGCTTGCGCCTCCATTTGACATTTCGAGGGTTATGGTGTAGGGGTTACCGACCGACCATCATCGCCACATTGTCGTCAAGGAAAAGCGACTGAACGGAGGAGGCGACGCGAGTCAATGCAATGGAGCCAGAGGTAACGTTAACCGGTCATGACTTGTTGACTAGGCTAGCGTTAGACACTGGACAACTTTGTTGCAACTCTAGTTGAAGGTAACTAGCTAATTGAGTCTGAAGTGTTTTGTGTAACACACCCCAACAAATAATGTTAGCAAGCAAGTCAACTGCAGCTAAAATTGCAACACAGTTTCTGCATGTACCTCAGTTATTAGGTAGTCACTGTAGGTAGCTTGCACCTCAGATTGTCAAGTACAGTAATACATTTTATAGACAGACTTGTTTTTGTAATGTTTTGTTAGCGCCACCTCATTTAGTTAGACTGAAGTTGACATAGCTAATGTTTGCTGAAAATGAAATGTCCCTGTATTTGCTGTGCGTGTGCGTGAGATCAGTGTTGACCATAACTCGCTGTATTTATGAACCTGAGAGCTCAGAATCACAATCATCACAGTGCGAGCCAAGATATACTATTGGGGGAGCGGGTTGGTCTTCCGAAAATGGACAAGGAGCAGGCCATTCAACAAGGGAATTGTTTTTCCACTGATTTGTTTTACCCGTTTCAACGTATGTGCTACCTTGTCCCGGTCCTGCTGTTTTGACTTTCTCTCTCAACCTATGAATGCTCAGCTATGAAAAGCCAACTGACAAATGCTGCTGAGGTGTTGAACTGTTGCACCCTCTATAACCAATGTGGTTATTACTTTGATGTAAAAAGGGCTTTACATTTGATTGATTTTTTTTCCTGTGCTGGATGCTGTGTATTCTCTGTCTGAGTGATGGGACATTTTTATAGTATCTGTAACATATTTAGGTGTGTATTTAATCTGCATCTTGACTTCTTAAAGTGGCAATCAGCAGTAGAAACAACAGTGTATCCCTGCTCCTCTTTCGGTAAAAAGCTGAGGGATGGGGCTGGAGAAATGTAACCACTCTCAAATTCATAGACAGCGATATAAATGCAAGGACTGACCATCCGTGATATCAAAATTGTAATCATGTTTCTATGATGTTTTTACTACCATGTACCCAGTTTGCTTTGGATAAAGGAGTCTGCTAAATTGCGTATATATTTGGAAGTCAACTTTGAGTCACCCCCGAGTGGCGCAGTGGTCTAAGGCACTGCATCGCAGTGCTAGCTGTGCCACTAGAGATCCTGGTTCGAATCCAGGCTCTGTCGTAGCCGACCGGGAGACCCATGGGGCGGCGCACAATTGGCCTAGCGTCGTCCAGGGTAGGGGAGGGAATGGCCGGCAGGGATGTAGCTCAGTTGGTAGAGCATGGCGTTTGCAACGCCAGGGTTGTGGGTTCGATAAAAAAATAAATAATAATAATAATAACTCACTAACTGTAAGTCGCTCTGGATAAGAGCGTCTGCTAAATGACAAAAAAAAATAATAATAATAATAATAAAAAAAAAAAGAAAAATAATAAATAAAACTAGCTGCCCAGTGTAGTTACCATTCATTTCCAATAGATGGAAGCCAAAGCTAGTTGAAGTCACTACTCTAGCAACAGGTACACAGGATTAGTGCGCGTTGAAAGTAGTTTTATCTTCAAAGCAAGTTTATCTGGTTATGTGTGAACCTGTTGTTATAGTGGACAAGCTAACTAATACTATTTTTACATAAGGCGCAGGCATTAGGTCTATGTCTCGAAAATAATTACAACAGGCAAGATTTACTAAATGAACTGGTTTTATTCAAACCCTATGTAAATACCTTTGCTTCTGGGTATTTGCGCTTTATGGAAGAAACGACACACGCAAGGATGAGACGCCGTACACCTCGTCCAATTCTCCCTTGTGCCCATAGGGTGAACTGGCGATAAACTGCCAGCCTGTATGCTCAGCAAACAAAATCATACGAAAAGTTAGTCTGATACCTAAACTAAATCATAGCGTATTGATAATGAGCACGCCCCATTATTGGTTAGAATGAGATTTCATGAATCATGATGCTGTCTGCGATTTGAACTCCGGTCGTCTAATCAAAAGGTCAATGTCTTATCATCGCACCAAACAGCGCTGGTGATAAAAATCTTTATAGGATACTGATTATATATATTGAGCACCTACCCACTACTTATATTAACCTTCAACCATTTATAATCAAGCAACATTTCACAAATGATTTAACTGGTATATCGGCTGCTGACTGGTCGAGTAACCTCTTCTGCCAGGAAGTCCTTCATAAGGATTAGTGACACGTCCAATAAATACATCGCCATCCAGACAGACTGACAGGAACCTCTGACTGGATGTAATACAGCCACCATCCGCTGGGATTTTGTGCTGTATCACCACCATCTCTCTACAACACACACACTCATACTCTCTAGCCATTATCTGGCAGCATCCGCACTCACACCAGTTTGTGTTTGGCAACGCCAACCTCTAGCTGAGGTGTTTCAGGCGGCATGTCTGTGTTGTTACTGATACGAGAACAAACTCTTTGATCTGGGGAAACGATCGGTTCAAACATGAACGGCTTCAGTAGGTTTATTGGCTCCCTAACTAACATTATTTAATTCTCTGTAATAAACTAATTCTCAGACTCTGAGCTACTCGGTAAATTCAGCCATTTTTGGGAGTTCATAAATGTTCTCCTGCCAGTGACGCAACAATGCCAATATGGCGAGTTACAGTTAGCTGGCTTTCTAAATCCTAGTGTTTCCATTCCCCTTTAAAACAACAACATTTTCTCTAACATGGTTTTAAAATGAATCTTTTAACAAAGTAATGTACAAGACAAATAATGTGTAAAGTGTCTTAAAACCATTATTGCCATTCATGGCCAGTGTGCTAAGCACCAAAACAGTGCTCTACAAGGTTTTAATACGTTCTAAATGTAATACAGTTTAATTCGTTTAATCTCTTCCTTGTTCTGTTTGGAAAGAGACGACACATCTCATTTACACCTGGTCATTCAGGTCAAGTAAGAGTTATGAAGACTGACTAGAACAACCAATGAGAACTAAACTACAACCTATATATTGTGTTTTACTTGTCTTAAACTTCTGCATGCGTTTTGAGTTAATGTTACTACTGTGTAAAGCATGCAATGTGGACAAATAGTGTTTTTATTTGTATCAAATATTGGTATTATTTGGCTGTAGGCAGTATTTTCTCAGTTAGGTAGGAATACGCTGGATCTCTAGGGAGTTTACGCTACATTGTAGTAAATTACAAAGTGATGGTTTAATTCAGATTGACTCTAGACTTGGTAATTTAAGCAAAGTGTTTTGAGGGCCTTAAAATTCTATTAGTAAAGTAGTAACGTTGAGGTGTGATTGAAGATCTTTTATTGAATCTTTATTTAAGCCTGTAGGTCTCATTGAGATAGTCTAATGTATTCCAGTTGGTGTAGCTGTGGAGGCAGTAGAATCATCAATGTTGCTGTTCTAATGTGTTGAGACTGAGGAGAGAGACTGGGATGAGTGTGAAGGAAAGATGGAGGGAGAGATGAGGGAAGTCTTGGAACATGGAATGTTGGGCAATGACTAGGGTTGTTCCTGGTCAGGAAATCCTCTGGGCCCTAGATGGTTTGGTCACGTGTTAAGGAAAACCTCTGGGCCCAAGATGTGAGGTCTAGAAGTAGCTAATGGTGTAGTGTTATTACAACTAATGTGAACTCACCGTTTATTTTTTGGGAGTACTTTAGCCAACGTCTTTATTTCCAACACTTTGATTTTCTCTCTATTGAACTTTTTTCATTTGAAGACTTTTCTTTGTGTTTTTTACTGTCTCAGAGTACAACCACTGTGTCTTAATGATCATATGGTTTTATTCTGTTCTTTTACTTATGTTTTATGCAATATTTTATGGAATATCCTTTTTTTTATGTTCTTTGTTTTGATACTGTTACAAACAAATGTTTTGGTATGCAGTCTGTGCTACAATATTAATGTAATTTTTTCTAGTTTTGTTACATGTATAGGCCTATCTGCATTGGTATTCTGTTTCTACCTATTTTCAAATTCAAAGATATTGACCTCTGATTCCTGACTAGATTCAACCATATCTTCACATAAATCTTCTACTAACATTAATTTTGGACTGTTGTGGGAATATGAATAACTTGAATCCATGTCAGGATTTCCTTTTCTAGTTTCAACATTTGCCTGTATATGTTCCTTACAGTGTCAGCAGCATTACAACGTGAAACGATGCCATGATACTGATCTGACTATTGAGTTTCAGAGCTCTGTGTCAAACTGTTATCTGTGAATGTGTTACATGCTACTGGGTCTGGGAGGGCACCATGTACAACAGAATGTCTGTCATTATTGGTGCTAATGTGAAGCTATGCAACAAACTGACGTTACAAGATAATCAAAGAAACATATGTATTTCCTGTTGTTGTTATTGGTTGTGTGAAATATTGATCATCAACAGAGGCCATGTGTTAAACTGAGATAATATCATACTGAAAGCTGACCGTGATTGAAGATTTTACATTATGGCCAGGCAATATTTAATGTACATGTTTAAGTATTTCATTTATTTATAGGTATTTAGTGAATTCAGTTTTGTATGATACACTTCTGGAACTAGTGACTGGTCTGTAGTGACTGAGTGCAGTTAAATTTTTTACCACAAGATGAAGGACTTTAGATGCAAACACTCAGCCTTTTTTAAAGATGCCCTGAAAACCACTGGATGTTTAGCGTTAAATCTTTTCTTAAATACATTTTTCAGGTTGGAAACATGTATATAATATTTAGAACACTGTCTGTATTTTGATATTACTGTGAGATGTTGAGAAAAAGTGAATATACATCTCAATAAGTGTGTTCATCTTGTCCCTGGCAGTTTATGAAAGTGTGAACATGAAGTGACTCATATCATTCCCTTTCAGTTTAATTTAGACCTTTGTTCCTGGAATGTGACTATTTGTGTCTCCAGTTGACTTTTCTCCTGGTAGCCCTGTGAGTAAGGAGAGGGGGGTGAAAGAAAGATGAGAAGTCATCCACAATGCAGAGGAGAGGAATGTGTGAGTCATTATGGTGTCTGTGTTGTTACATATTTGGTATGATAAGTAAGTATAAAATCTAATCAAATTTTTTTTGTCACATGCGCCGAATACAACAGGTGTAGACCTTACAGTGAAAAGCTTACTTACAAACCCTTAACGAACAATGCAGTTTTAAGAAAGAATACCCCCCAAAAAAATTACACAAAAAAATACAATATAAAATAATACGAAATAAAAGTAGCAAATAATTAAAGAGCAGCAGTAGAAATAACAATAGCGAGGCTATATACAGGGCGTACCGGTACCAAGTCAATGTGCGTGGGCACCGGTTAGTCAAGGTAATTGAGGTAATATGTACATGTAGGTAGAGTTATGAAAGTGACTATGCAAAGATAATAAACATAGAGAGGGCAATGCAAATAGTCTGGTGAGCCATTTGATTAGATGTTCAGGAATATCATGGCTTGGGGGTAGAAGCTGTTAAGAAGCCTCTTGGACCTAGACTTGGCGCTCCGGTACCGCCTACCGTGCGGCAGCAGAGAGAACAGTCTATGACTAGGGTGGCTGGAGTCTTTGACAATTTTTAGGCCTTCATCTGAAACCGCCTGGTATAGAGGTCCTGGATGGCAGGAAGCTTGGCCCCAGCGATGTACTGGGCCGTACGCAGTACCCGCTGTAGTGCCTTGCGGTCGGAGGCCGAGCAGTTGCCATACCAGGCAGTGATGCAACAAGTCAGGATGCTCTCGATGGTGCAGCTGTAGAACCTTTTGAGGATCTGAGGACCCATGCCAAATCTTTTCAGTCTCCTTAGGGGGAATAGGTTTTGTGGTGCCCTCTTCACGACTGTCTTGGTGTGCATGGACCATGTTAGTTTGTTGGTGATGTGGACACCAAGGAACTTGAAGCTCTCAACCTGCTCCACTACAGCCCTGTCGATGAGAATGGGGGCGTGCTCGGTCCTCTTCTTTTTCTTGTAGTCCACAATCATCTCCTTTGTCTTGATCACATTGAGGGAGAGGTTGTTGTCTGGCACCACACGGCCAGGTCTCTGACCTCCCCCCTATAGGCTGTCTCGCCGTTGTCGGTGATCAGGACTACCACTGTTGTGTCATTGGCAAACTTAATGATAGTGTTGGAGTCGTGCCTGGCCATGCAGACATGAGTGAACAGGGAGTACAGGGGGGGGGACTGAGCACGCACCCCTGAGAGGCACCCATGTTGAGGATCAGCGTGGCGGATGTGTTGTTACCTATCCTTACCTATCCTTAATTGGAATGGGTCTTGGGTTTCTGGGATAATGATGTTGATGTGAGCCATGACCAGGCTTTCAAAGCACTTCATGGCTACAGACGTGAGTATTACGGGTCGGTAGTCATTTAGGCAGGTTACCTTAGCGTTCTTGGGCACAGGGACTATGGTGGTCTGCTTGAAAGATGTTGGTATTACAGACTCAGACAGGGAGAGGTTGAAAATGTCAGTGAAGACACTTGCCTGTTGGTCAGTGCATGCTCAGAGTACACGTCCTGGTAATCTGTCTGGCCCTGCGGCATTGTGAATGTTGACCTGTTTAAAGGTCATACTCACATCGGCTACGGAGAGTGTAATCACACAGTCGTCCGGAACAGGTGATGCTCTCATGCATGCTTCAGTGTTATTTGCCTCGAAGCGAGCATAGAAGTAACTTATCTCGTCTGGTAGGCTTGTGTCACTGGGCAGCTCGCGGCTGTGCTTCCCTTTGTAGTCTGTAATAGTTTGCAAGCCCTGCCACATCCAACGAGTGTCGGAGCCGGTGTAGTACGATTCGGTCTTAGTCCTGTATTGCCGCTTTGCCTGTTTGACAGAGGTTATAGCGGGATTTCTTATAAGCTTCCGGGTTAGAGTCCCGCTCCTTGAAAGCGGCAGCTCTACCCTTTAGCTCAGTGTGGATGTTGCTTGTAATCCATGGCTTCTGGTTGGAGTATGTACGAACAATCACTGTGGTGACGATGTCATCGATGCACTTATTGATGAAACCAGTGACTGATGTGGTATACTCCTCAATGCCATCGGAAGAATCCCGGAACATATTCCAGTCTGTGCTAGCAAAACAGACCTGTAGCTTAGCATCTGCTTCATCTGACCACGGGTGATTCCTACTTTAGGACATCTGTGTTGTATTGTGTATTTTAAGTATAGCAGGTTTCTCTCTCTCAGGTCCTGTAAATGCACAACAGGACAGCAGCGACCGTGCTGGACATACCAATGTTCACTACTGTACATAGTTACCACGTCAAACTCAGGGTTTTTATTTAGAATGGGTTCTCCAGACACAGTTTGTTCTTAACTGTAGACAGGCTAGGTTAGACCCATTCAACCATGCATTATCCACACACAACCACCAAAGTATACATAGTGTTATTTTTAAATGATTCAAAATAAAACTTCACACCACTCTATGTTCTCTCTTTGGTGAGCTCTAGTTACTACTATATTAATACACAATTACTACAGAAAATAAAGTTAGACAAATGTTCCTGAGACTTCCATTTTGCTTCTTTTATTTCCTATATGAGTTGTGGTTCTGTCTGCTGTTTGACAATTCTCCTCTCTCCCCTAATTATTAAATCAAATTAATCAAATCTGCTCCTTAAGTGTGTCCTGCCTGCTAGAAGATCTGCTAGACATCTTGTAAGAAGAAGGAGAGCTTGGAGGGATGAAGAGAGAGAGTTTTCTCCCTTTTTGGATGTGCTTTTAAGATTTTGATCTGTAAATCAGTGGAGAGGAGCAGAGGAGAGGAGAGGAGAGGAGTGGAGGAGAGGAGAGGAGAGGAGGTGGAGGGGAGAGGAACGGAAGAGGAGTGGAGGAGAAGGGGAGGGGAAATAGATTGTTCTATCTCAGCTTCTAGAATAGCTGTGTGTGTGTGTGTGTGTGTGTGTGTGTGTGTGTGTGTGTGTGTGTGTGTGTGTGTGTGTGTGTGTGAAAGCACTGAAAAGGCTGATTTTAGTGTAGTATTGGGATAGACAGCTACTGGGGCGGGGCACAGGCCTTTATATTGTTCGTGTCCAAATATCCATACTAGCGTGCTACATACTTTATCTGCATACTATTTACATTTACATTCTTATCCAGAGCGACTTACAAATTGGTGCATTCACCTTATGATAGCCAGTGGGACAACCACTTTACAATATATGTATATATTTTTTACATGTATTTTTATTATTATTATTATTTTTCTTTGGGGTGGGGTAAGGGGGGGTAGAATGATTACTTTATCCTATCCCAGGTATTCCTTAAAGAGGTGGGGTTTCAAGTGTCTCCGGAAGGTGGTGAGTGACTCCGCTGTTCTGGCGTCATGAGGGAGCTTGTTTCACCATTGGGGTGCCAGAGCAGCGAACAGTTTTGACTGGGCTGAGCGGGAACTGTGCTTCCGCAGAGGTAGGGGGGCCAGCAGGCCAGAGGTGGATGAACGCAATGCCCTCGTTTGGGTGTAGGGACTGATCAGAGCCTGAAGGTACGGAGTTGCCGTTCCCCTCACAGCTCCGTAGGCAAGCACCATGGTATTGTAGCAGATGCAAGCTTCAACTGGAAGCCAGTGGAGTGTGCGGAGGAGCGGGGTGACGTGAGAGAAATTGGGAAGGTTGAACACCAGACGGGCTGAAGCGTTCTGGATGAGTTGTAGGGGTTTAATGGCACAGGCAGGGAGCCCAGCCAACAGCGAGTTGCAGTAATCCAGACGGGAGATGACAAGTGCCTGGATTAGGACCTGTGCCGCTTCCTGTGTAAGGCAGGGTCATACTCTGCGAATGTTGTAGAGCATGAACCTACAGGATCGGGTCACCGCCTTGATGTAAGCGGAGAACGACAGGGTGTTGTCCAGGGTCACGCCAAGGCTGTTTGCACTCTGGGAGGAGGACACAATGGAGTTGTCAACTGTGATGGCAAGATCATGGAACGGGGCAGTCCTTCCCCGGGAGGAAGAGCAGCTCCGTCTTGCCGAGGTTCAGCTTGAGGTGGTGATCCGTCATCCACACTGATATGTCTGCCAGACATGCAGAGATGCGATTCGCCACCTGGTTATCAGAAGGGGGAAAGGAGAAGATGTATTGTGTGTCGTCTGCGTAGCAATGATAGGAGAGGCCATGTGAGGATATGACAGAGCCAAGTGACTTGGTGTATAGCGAGAATAGGAGAGGGCCTAGAACTGAGCCCTGAGGGACACCAGTGGTGAGAGCACGTGGTGCGGAGACAGATTCTCACCACGCCACCTGGTAGCAGCGACCTGTCAGGTAGGATGCAATCCAAGAGTGAGCCGCGCCGGAGATGCCCAACTCGGAGAGGGTGGATAGGAGGATCTGATGGTTCACAGTATCAAAGGCAGCAGATAGGTCTAGGCAAAGTTTTGTACAGGATCATTATTCTGTTGATGGATGAAGTAGAACTGTCATTCTTGTGACTTTGTGTTTGTTTGTACTGGTTCTCCCAGATATGAACAAATGAGAAACCAACACTACATTCCTCGTATGTTAAAGGGATAGTTTGCTGCAACAAGTTTTGTCAGGCGTTATTGTTTGTAAAAACTGACTGACTAGTGGAGAGCTCATATTTTATGCCATCTGTTTTGTAGATAACATTGTTTACATTTGAAAAAGATCTACAGGCCTCAATCAGGGGACAAAGTATTTAAAACCGAAGTGCTGTTTAAATTTTTCTGTTTTTAAATAACAGTAGACTTGAAAGTCATTTTAAATGGTTGATGTTACCATTTGCTATGTTATGCCATGGTCTACAAATATAAAGATGTTTGTTGGAATTTTGTAGTGGGTAAAACTGTGATGTGCAGGTCAATAATAATGGTTTAGAGAGAGAATTAAACATCTGGGACAGAAGTGTGCAGTGTGCAAATCCACTGTCATTGACCCTGTTTGAATACATTTCTGCATGTATTCACAAGGGTGGGGTCCATGTTAAGTATTCAAACAGGATCAGAGACTATTGAAATCTGGCCCAGGTTTCCAGTAAACTCCACCCCCGAGTCACCTGACGACTAAAGTGCATCTCAGTGCTGTAACTTTAATAACTCTCCAGGACTCATGTCTGTCTGACACAACGGAACACTGGGATTTTATTTAGATTGTTCTGAAATATCAGGGTGCTAAACCAACCAATACAAGGTAATATCATTAAAACTGTGACCTTTACGTGCAATTTGACTTTTTTTTAAATCAAGTGCCTCTTTAAGACTAACTTGTGTTAATAACGGGATATGAGAAGGGAGAGTCGGCCAATGATCGATTCAGACTAGGTGGTAAATTGTATGACAAGCGGCAGTTTATTCAGAGTAAAAATGTCTGGTACAAAACGTGCACGGTCTCGTTCTTTCAGCTCATAGGGAACCTCCAGAAAAAAGCCCCAAAAAACAGTTCACATATGTTTTATACTATTTGTAAAGTAGGTTGAATCTGGCAAATCTGATCTTCTGGTTGGTCCATGCTGCTCGGGCGTCGTCCTCTGTGATTGGGTCTGGGAGATCTACACATTATAACTCAGGTCCTTTGTTCCGAATGTTTCAGCAGAGTAAAGATTTGGTGTGTGCGTTTAGTTATCTCTTATCTTGAGTGAGTCTGTGTGTGTGAGTGCATTTGTGGCAAGAGTGTGTGTGTTGGTCAAAGCTTGTCTTGGAAAAAGGAATTAGTTATAGCAATTTAATGGCAATAAGCTGTTTATAAAAATAGCATTTATTACAAATCCCCCTCTACACGTCTCTTAAGACGTGTCATATACTAAGTAAAAAAGAAAGAAAAGGGAAACTTTCTCAGAGAGAAAGTTTTGAGTCCCCCTCTTCACGTCTCAAAAGAGACGTGACATAAACTAAGTAAAAGTTCTACTCTCATCCTCCTCGAAAGATAAAAAGTCTCCCTCTCCAAGAAGAGGAAACATCTGGGAAGGGCTTGTTGGGTCAATGGCCTTAGTTATGAGCCTAGTGGTGAGTGAGCGAATGCATGGTATGCAACAGCATCCACACAAAACCAAAATGGCCGCAAACACCGAGATTGAAACCAAAATGGAGGACACCAGGGCTTTATATTTACCAAAAGCGTCCATCCAGGAATCCCACATGGAGGTGTCTACACCGGAATGGGATTTCATCTTACCATTAAGAGTCTTCAAGCCTTCTAAGGCGATAGTCAGGCTGCCATCAGGGGCTGTGTTATTGGGTATGAAAGTGCAGCACTGTTCGCCAAACATGGTGCATACACCTCCTTTCTCTGAGAGCAGCATATCTACTGCAATACGATTTTGGAAGGCCATCAAGCTGGTGGCAGCCAATTGGCCATGCACCGCCTCAAAACCTTGCTGGGTCCAATTGCCTAGCTTTTGGACATTAAAATGAATATAATTGATCCTGTCAACATTTTTATTAATAGTACACCACCAGCACACTGATGATTCAAAACCGGCTGCAACCTGATCCACGAGTTTATACTTATCTGGCACCCCCCTAGGGATCCCTATGGCATCGATATAGGTGGGGTCCCATCGATCTGTTCTTGTCGATCTTTTGGATCGGGATGAATCCCAGTCCCTCTTCATTTGGGCCATCAGGTCCTTCACTTCCATAGGATAAACTGAAACAGGAAGGATCAAAGAGACAAGAGCACAAAGACCAGTAGCATTTCCGGGGAGGCGATCATACAGATGGTTTCCTCCACACCACCACCATACATCAGCTCTAGACACAGACTGAAAGGGAGCATTAGGATTATGGGTGTTATTACACCATTCATAAGGTAATGCTCCCAGCATTGGAGGGCCAAGGGACATATTAATACAAGTGAAATTAGCCCTGGCAACCCGAGAAGAAAACATTGGGCCCTTTCTAGTACTTATAACAATAGGGTAAAACTTGTCCCATACAGAGCAGCTGGCAGTTGGGTTGTCATACTTCATAACAGGAAGAAGACATACTTCAGGTAAGGTAGCCGGTACAATGCGAAGGAGTGGACGGGCCCCCATACATACCACACAGCTCTGGTGGGTGGCCTTGCCCGCCTCCTCAGACAATAATAGCCAATTATTCGTAAGCACTTGTCTGGGCCCACAGGAAAGGGTGGTAGAGGCAACTTGTCTTTTGTGTACATGGTGGTTTAGGAGTAGATTTGTACGGTTACGTAGGCTGTTGGTATAGTTATTCAATGTGTCGGAGTGTAAGTTAGTTGGATGTGTCAGGTATTGTACTGACCAGAGTATGATTCCTAGAGTAACCCCAATAGTTACACTCAGCAAAACAAGGAGTGGAGCAGAGCACCCCAGTCTCTCCCATGGTGGTCTGTCCCTCCTCTGTTTTTCCCCTCCAGTATCTGAAGATGGGAGTCTCCTCCACATATTCAGATAGTGTTGGTGTCAAGAATTTGATCCGAATTTAATGTGATTAAATCACTTCTGACTTCAGTCAGGGTTCTGGAAGGAGTTGGTGCTGGTGTACAATGTGTCAAGTGGTGCCAAGGTGCGCCTGATTTACCTTTGACCTGGACTGAGTGTGAAGTAACCTCCTTCACTTCGTACGGTCCAGTCCACCTGGGATCTTGCCACTTTCTCTTGTGAACCTTGATCCTTACCCAGTCGCCAACCTTTACCTTCAGTGGTTCTGGATCCCCCGTCAGCTCCCCCTCTTGGACTCTGTGTATCTGTTTGGAGAGAGCTGCAGACAGTTCCGTCAATTTCCTTACATATTCAGTCATATCTATCTGGTGTACATCAAGAGGGGGCATATGACCTCCCTCTCTTGGTGGACCTGGCATAACTCTTCCGGTCATTATTTCATGGGGTGAAAGATGTGTCCCTGCTCCTGGTGAGGACCTCATGGCCATCAACGCAAGGGGCAGGGCTTCCACCCACGTCAATTTAGAACCTGCACAAACCTTGGCTATCTTAGCCTTCAGGGTTTGGTTAGCGCGTTCCACAAGGCCTTGAGATTGCGGCTTATACACAGAACCAAACTTGTGCACAATCCCGAACCTCTCCTCCACCTGTCTTAGGTGTTGGTTTGAAAAATGGGACCCATTGTCGGATCTTATTTGTCTTGGGACCCCATATCTTGGTATGAGCTCTGTCTGTAACCACTTAATGACAGACTTCCCATCCTCCTTAGCTGTTGGAATGGCTTCTACCCATTTGGAAAACCTATCTACCATCACTAGCAAATATCTCTTTCCGCTTTTCACATTATCTGCCCCCATATCTGTATAATCTATACTGATGTCTTGGAAACATGCGTTTGGCACTGGGTATGACCCCATTGGGGTTTGGTATGGTTTCTTTGGATTGTGACTTCCACAAATTTCACAACTGTCGCAGAACAAATCCGTCATGTCCTTCATAAAAGGATGCCACCAAATGTAGGAAATTTTCTGCAAAGTCTTAAGTTTCCCCTCATGGGTGGGCCCATGGGCTTCTCTTATCAGTTCAGGGCAGAGATTTGCTGGGGCCACCAATCTGCCATCATGGCACCTCCACAGTTCATCAGGTCCTTTGGTGGCCCCCTTCTGTACCCAGACCGAATGTTCATATGGTCCCGCTGTGAGTTGTAATTCCTTTATGTGTTGGTTCGTCAATTCAGTCTGGGCAGGTGGTATCTGCAACGCCATCTGCTTCGGGGTGTAGCCACCTGCCTTCTTGGCTGCTTGGTCTGCAGCGTCATTCCCTCTGCTGACTCTGTTCTTGGGGTCCTGATGACCTCTGCACTTCATGATGGCCACCTTCTTTGGCAGGGATACAGCTTTTATCAGTCGCTCCATTTGTGCCTTGTGCTTGATTGGTAAATTTCCTGTGGTGGTGAAGTTGCGTCTGACCCATTGAGGTCCATCGGTGTGTACTGCTCCATGAGCGTAGGCCGAATCGGTGTATATGTTTACCGTCTTTCCTTCTGCCTTTTCCAGAGCTTGGGTTAGTCCGATGATCTCAGCCAATTGTGCAGAAGCAGGTTGGGGAATTACTCCCGATTCCAGAGTGATATGGGTTTTGTCCTGTAACTGCTGTACTACTGCGTATGCAGCTATGTTTCCTTCTTTTCCTCTGTAACAGCAGCCATCAGTGTACAACCATAAGTCAGGTCGGATCATGGGTTCGTTTCCCAAGTCAGGTCTCAGCTTGAGTTCCTGAGCTGCTCTTTCCTGGCAGGAGTGTGCCAGGCCTTCTTCTGCATTGAGTGCGTCAGCCATGTTTTTGTCTGTGTTGACAAACGTGATGTGTGACTGAGTACATTTGTTCTGAATTTTGCTTTTCCGTTCAGCACTGAAAGTGAATTCCTTGCTCATCAGGTATGCCGCAACCCCATGATGGGTGTGAATCTCCATCTTGTGGCACATCACAATGTGAGCGGTTTTTTCAATGGCCTTAGCCACTGCAGCTACATACCTGGAGCACGTGGTTTGGCCTGTCTCAATGTGATCAAGTTTAGCAGAGTGGTACATCAGTACTCTTCTCTCCCCCTCTTGTTTCTGAAAAAGGACGGAAGAGGTGAACCCCTCCTTTTCAGAAACATCCAAATTAAATGTTTTTTCATAGTCAGGCGAGGTGAGGGCAGCAGCAACAGATAAATCGGTTTTTAACAGGCCAAATGCGGTAGAGGCTTCAGGAGTCCATACCAATGGGGCATGTAGGTTTCTTGGACCAGCTTTCCTCACGATCTCCCTCAGTGGTTCAGTTCTTGAAGTATAGTCCGGGATATGAGTACGGCTATATCCAGTCAAGCCTAGGAAGGACAGCATCCCTGAGACAGTGATGGGTCTTGGATGGTGTAAGATCGTGTCTCGGTGTGACTTGGAGAGTCCAGCACCATCTCCTGAGATCTCCCTTCCCAGGAACAGAACGGTACGTCTGCAGGATTGGACCTTGGCCATTTTTACTTTGTAGCCTTTGACTGCCAGAAAGTCCAAAAGAGTTTTAGTTATTTCCAGGCAGAGATCTGAGGTGGGAGCCCCCAACAACAGGTCATCAACATATTGTATAAGTATCACTCCTTCCGGGATTTTCAGCTCCGCCAGGTGCGTCTTCAGGATATGATTGAAGATTCCGGGAGAACACCTGTAACCTTGGGGAAGAACCGAATACGTAAACTGCTGATTTTCGTAGGTAAACGCAAAGAGTGGCTGGGATGCTTCATCCAATGGAATACTGAAGAAGGCATTGGCCAAGTCCACTACAGTAAAGTACTGATGTTTGGGTGACAGATTGCTCAAAGTGATGTGAGGATCAGGAACAGGGAGATCAATCGGTGTGGTGACGTCATTCACAGCTCGGAAGTCTTGCACCATCCTATATGTCTCACCCCCAGCTTTAAGAACAGGAAGTATTGGAGTGTTCCATGGTGACTGAGTCCTATAGATACACCCTGCTCCCAGCAGGCCTTCGATAGTAGGTCTGATTCCCTCTATCTGTTCAGGTTTCAGTCGGTACTGCGTTCGATATATAGGAATCTGGTCAGGGTTGGTAAGGGTGATGGTAACTGGGTGAACCTGGAGTTTTCCCACATCAAAGGGTGTGTGAGTCCATATTGATTTGTCAATGGATTCCAAAACAGCTGGTGAAGATGGATGGTCAGAATAAGGTTTTCCATGGTGTCTTGGGAGTGTGATTCGCTCAGGTTGGCACTGTTCTTCTGTGTCTACCGTTGTTAAACGCCACATTTTTTCAGTGGTCGCTTTTAACAGTCCAGGTGTGGTGGTAGTCTCCCAGGTGAGTTTGGAGGCTCTTTTTATCATTTGTCCCAAACTCCTGGCTTCATGGCCGTTGCCCACAGCCAAGGTAACATGAGGTGCAGAATCAGGCCCCAGCTGGTACCAAGGCTTAAGGTTGTTGGAGAGTATGACAGGGGCAGCGACACCTTCTGTTCCACAGATAATAGTAACGCATCGAATGGTGGGAGTAAGGTGCATCATATTTTCATCCCAATCCTGAGTGTAGGGAGTTTCTTCATCATCAGTCACATTAAGTGTGCAGTGTAAGTCAGTCTGGGGAGGTTTGTAAGGGTAAAAAGAGTAAATGAGCTTTCTCATTTGATTAAACTGGAACTGGACAGCTGGAGTTGCTGGTCCGGTTGGGAGACACCTAAGCCAGTAGATTTCCTGTGTTGTAGATGGTATAGGGGTTGGTAGAATGGGAAGCATCAGGACTCTTGCACTTGGAATTTGGGAAACAGAGACTTCAACTCCCTTTTCTGTTAGGTATATTGCGCATCCGAGTCTGCAGAGTAGGTCCCTACCCAACAGGTTAATGGGGCAGTTTGGACAGAAAAGAAACTGATGTTTCAACTTTGATGGTCCCCATTGAAAAAGCAAGGGGTTGGTTTTGTACTGAGCTTCGGGTGTTCCTGATACCCCCACCACCTGTATTGATTCCGAAGACAGGGGTTGGTGAGATCTGATGGCAGAGTATGTACATCCAGTGTCCACCAGAAATTGATGGGTAACACCTTCCACCTCACACGTCACTGTTGGTTCTGTGTAAATGGGAAAATGCTGGCCATTAGTCTCACCAGGTGATGGTGGGCAACTTCATTCCCAGGGTGGGAAGCCATCGGACATGCCCTGGAAAGATACACCGGGATTGGCCGGGGTGGTTGGTGCTGCAGCTGGAGCAGTCGGATGATTGTACAGAGGTTGGTAGTAGCGAGGTCCCGGTGCCGCTGCTCTTGGACCTCCTCTTCCATGATAGGCATATCCTCTCCCACTATTGGCCATCCAGTGTTGTTGTTGGGCCGATAATGGCATCGGACAACGCCTTACCGTGTGTCCGGGTTGGCCGCAGTTATAGCACGGGCCCATTCGTCTAGGACCCCATTGTTGAGCTGGCACAGGATATCCCGGCTGGGCGTACCCAGCACCTGTATACACTGGCCCCTGGGTTGGTTGGGCTGGATAAGCCACTTGTGGGTATGGTGTGAGTTGTGCTGGGTATGCACTAGGTGGTGGCGGCTGGTATGGAGGCACAGGACCAGTCAAAGGGGTAGCAACCAGCATCTTAGTGAGAGTCTTTTCTATGATCTGGGATACATCGGGCGTGTCTTCTGCCATCATCTGCTTCTTGGGTTTTTCATTCTTCTGTGCCTCTTTGAGCTGGAGCTTCAACAGCTGAACCTGCAGTGACTGTACCTGTGTGTCAGCGGTGCCCTTATCCTTATTGTATTGGGTGATGTGGTGGGTGACATGGGAGTTGAACTGGACATTTGGCATGGCTCCCAACCCTACCGTGGCCCTCAGTTTGGTTCTTACTTCTGATGGGGTTCCGCTCACCACCATTTCCTTCCACATACTTAGGGTGGTTTCAGTATAATCATAGGGTTCATTATGGACTGTCCTCCAGGTGGTTTTTGCCCTGTCCAGGTATTCCGCTGCCTGTTCCCCTGGGTTGATAGTAAAGGAAGTGAGTGTAGCATAGTTCCTTTCTGTAGGATATGCTCTCCTCAACACATCCCAAAGTGGAGTTCTATATGTTTCAGGAGGAGTGGCCCCAGGGCTAGTTGTCATGCCTGCATCTCGGATGAGAACTGTCATGGTGGTATGGTCTGTAGCTCTAGCCAGCAGGGCCTTCATATCCGCTAAAGCCAGTCTGACCCCTGAAGTTAGTGTCTGTAGCTGCAGCAACCACGCTGACGCCCCACCATGCAGGCTGGGTAACTGCTCCATGAGAGCAGTGAGGTCTTGCATTTTCCATGCCACATACTCCTCACGGTTCTGAGTGGCACTCAGTCTAAGAGGCATCTGAGAATGTGCCTCTCTTTCTTTCTGCTGTCTTTCAACAATTCGGTTTGACCTTCTTATCACGTCCCTCAGTCCGGTTACCTTCCCCATCAGTACTCCCTCCACTCGGTAGGGGCCCCCTTGTTGTTCCACCTGTCTCATAAATTCGAGTTCTCTGGATGCTTCTTCCAGATCTTCCTCACAAAGTTCCTCCCCATCATACTTTTGTTCTTCAGTAGGTTGGTTCATGTGATATTCTCTTTCAGTATGACTGGACAGGTTGGGAACGGAATGGGCGTATTCCGCTAGCTGGCAAGCACCCTTTAGGGAATGTTCATATTCTTCCCTCAGACTGTCTCCCCTTTCAGATTGGGCTGGGGATGTCCTTTGCATATTGGAGGAGTGTCCACGCTGGGATTCGTTATTTGATTTCGGAGAATCGGCTCTGGGTGGAGAAGTGTGGGAGTTATCTGGTCCTGAGTGTCTGCTCAGCTGTGGTGCACACTGGGATCCCCTGATTGATCTCAGGGAGTCTGCCCTGAGTGAAGAAGGATGGAGGGAGTCTTCTGATGTTGAGTGTCTGCTCAGGTGTGGTGGCTGGGTTGTGTCTGGTCCCCTTGGGGTGGAATGGTGTGAAGGCCGTCTGTCTATTGTGAGTTCTTCACACGTCAGATGTCCCCCCTCAAGGTCAACGTTCATCCTTCCCTTTAGGTGTCCTCCTTGCACAACGAAGACTGGAGCCTGTATCTTTGGTCCAGTGACAGAGTTCACCAAGGGAGTGTATGGAGGGGGTGTAGCAAGGGCGACCTCTGCTGGTAGAGGTGGGTAGATGGGAGCCGTGGGTGGAGTCGGCTCTGATAGGCTACCCTGCTGGGCCTCCATAGACGCCTCTTCCTCCTTTGTAATGACTACCCCCATCATTTCTGGTTTCTTGTTCAGTTGCGCTTTGAGAGCCTCCTCCACCGCCCATGTTCCTATTTTTAGTTCTGCTTCTGCTCTCTCTCGTTGCTTAGTCCCTTCCTTTTTAAACAAATGACTTTTATTCTTTTCTACCTCCCTGTCTCTAGCTTCCTGCACTGCCTCTCTCAGTCCACCTTCCATCTTCCCCAGTTGGGCCCTGTTTGGCGGGCCCCCCCCTAGATAACCCGCCTGTGTCCACTTCAACTTCACCCCCTCCCAAACCTTCTTAAGAGACTTCCACTGTAAATTGCCCCCTGACCTATCTTGTATCTTCTGATCTAGAAAATCGTTAAATTTAAGCTTTAGAGTATTTGGGGTCGTCATTTTATCATATATCTTGTATTTTATGCTTATTTAATTTTTATATTATCAGCTTAAATTTTAATACCTTAATTAGACTATCTTAATATACTTAGCCCGTCACCGGTTAATACCAGCGCTGCATTCCTGGAGACATGTACTCTGTCTTATCTCAGAGCTCCTCCCTCGTACTCTCAGAATTTTATATGTGTTGTTTATTTATCAGGCGTTGTGGAATGCGCAACCAACAGATTATATCAGCACATTAAAACACATCATTTAGACATTGATTCAATATAGTCAATATTTGTTACTTAAAATACTTCACATTAATCAATATACTTTCAACACTTACACATTACATTAGAGATCTCTCAAACACTCTGAACCTATTCCTTACCGATCTCAGTCGGACCGGTCTCAGCCGGACTTAGAATGGTTACCACTTTATCATTTACCACTGTTCACTTTAACTACACCCTTCACCTAACGAATATTCAAGCTTTTAGATAAGGCTTATACACTTTAAGACTATCGGAATCCTATTTTATTTTTTTATTTTTATTTTTTACTAGCAATGTTCATCATTAAACAATATCCATTAAACAATTGACATTTACACATCCGACCCTATTGGTACATGGAGCGTTTGTCATTAAGTAATACACATTTATCAGTTGACATTTACACATCCGACCCTATTGGTACATGGAGCGTTTGTCATTAAGTAATACACATTTATCAGTTGACATTTACACATCCGACCCTATTGGTACATGGAGCGTTTGTCATTAAGTAATACACATTTATCAGTTGACATTTACACATCCGACCCTATTGGTACATGGAGCGTTTGTCATTAAGTAATACACATTTATCAGTTGACATTTACACATCCGACCCTATTGGTACATGGAGCGTTTGTCATTAAGTAATACACATTTCTATTTCTCCTAGCCACACAGTTCCCCCCGGTCTGACTCTCTTGGTCCGTCTCTGTGAACCAACTCTCCCAGACGGTTTAAACTTAATACATATTATCACACATTCCCCGATCTGACTCTCTTGGTCCGTCTCTGTGAACCAACTCTCCCAGACGGTTTAATACATTTTATCACAAAGTCCCTCCCGGTCTAACTCTCTTGGTCCGTCTATAGTGGACCAACTCTCTTAGCCGACTCTCGACTTATTAATTAGTCACAGACATGTTTACTACACTGCCTTTCAGTTTGTCATCTATGCATAAATTTTATCAACAATTCATACTCACACTCGGTAATACTGATCAAAATTTGGATAGACTATTCGACAATATGCAAAGTTTGATTTAACAGGTTTTGCTTACCTTTTTTTTATAGTCGACTTTAGGATCAGTTTCCCGAGCTGAGTTGAATTGTTGTCCTCCCTCCGAATAATTACACCAGTCTTTTCCGTGAATCGTCCTTTTACCAACTCGCCCCCTCACATCCACATTAACCACTCTGGACCGTGTATCTAGACAACCATCCTCTGCTACCAAGTTTCTGTTAATAACGGGATATGAGAAGGGAGAGTCGGCCAATGATCGATTCAGACTAGGTGGTAAATTGTATGACAAGCGGCAGTTTATTCAGAGTAAAAATGTCTGGTACAAAACGTGCACGGTCTCGTTCTTTCAGCTCATAGGGAACCTCCAGAAAAAAGCCCCAAAAAACAGTTCACATATGTTTTATACTATTTGTAAAGTAGGTTGAATCTGGCAAATCTGATCTTCTGGTTGGTCCATGCTGCTCGGGCGTCGTCCTCTGTGATTGGGTCTGGGAGATCTACACATTATAACTCAGGTCCTTTGTTCCGAATGTTTCAGCAGAGTAAAGATTTGGTGTGTGCGTTTAGTTATCTCTTATCTTGAGTGAGTCTGTGTGTGTGAGTGCATTTGTGGCAAGAGTGTGTGTGTTGGTCAAAGCTTGTCTTGGAAAAAGGAATTAGTTATAGCAATTTAATGGCAATAAGCTGTTTATAAAAATAGCATTTATTACACTTGTTAAAAGTGAAAGTAACTTTCAGATATCGTTCCATGACAGGAAGTGACACGGTAATGTCTAGATGGGAAATAGCTTTTGTCAAATTTACATCAAAAGTAGATGTTTTTGCATTTTAGCTAATCCTAACCCTTTTCCTAACCTTAACCTAATTATCCTAACCTGCTATGTTAATTTTCCTAAACTGCTGCGTAAGTTATCCTAAACCTGCTATGAAAAGTCAATTTTGACAAAAGCTGTATCCCTTCTAGACAAAGAAAACGAGTGACATCGTGTGAGAAAATGGCTTCTAGTTCTTCTCTCCCAGAGGAGGATTTATCCTGTGCAGTGTGCCTTGACATCTTTAAGGATCCTGTCATCTTGTCATGCAGCCACAGCTTCTGCCAAGCCTGTCTAAAGGAATGCTGGAAAGACAAGGAATCTCGGGAATGTCCAGTTTGCAGGAGAAGATCGTCTAAGTATCATCCCTATTCAAACCTCTCTCTAAAGAACCTGTGTGAGGCCTTACAGGAAAGGAGACAGACATATCCGAAAAGTCCAACCACAGGGTCCAAGGTGCTCTGCAGTCTACACAGTGAGAAACTCGGGCTGTTCTGTCTGGAGGATAAAGAGCCCATCTGTTTGGTGTGTCAGGTCTCAAAGAAACATAAAGCTCATGACTGCATCCCTGTAGATGAGGCTGTACAGGATCACAAGGTAGGAGAAAGGTTTTGATAGAAAATAGGTGATAGATCAATACTAAAAAACTATTGAACGTGAAGTTATCAATGTTTTCTTTATGAGTCTGCCTCATTTAGATAATAGATTGATTTTCTACACATTGTGTTGACTGAATGATTGTGAATTTCATTTTCTGATACATTTTAAGTACACTGCTCAAAAAAATTAAGGGAACACTAAAATAACACATCCTAGATCTGAATGAATGAAATAATCTTATTAAATACTTTTTTCTTTACATAGTTGAATGTGCTGACAACAAAATCACACAAAAATTATCAATGGAAATCAAATTTATCAACCCATGGAGGTCTGGATTTGGAGTCACCCTCTAAATTAAAGTGGAAAACCACACTACAGGCTGATCCAACTTTGATGTAATGTCCTTAAAACAAGTCCAAATTAGGCTCAGTAGTGTGTGTGGCCTCCACGTGCCTGTATGACCTCCCTACAACGCCTGGGCATGCTCCTGATGAGGTGGCGGATGGTCTCCTGAGGGATCTCCTCCCAGACCTGGACTAAAGCATCCGCCAACTCCTGGACAGTCTGTGGTGCAACGTGGCGTTGGTGGATGGAGCGAGACAAGATGTCCCAGATGTGCTCAATTGGATTCAGGTCTGGGGGATGGGCGGTCCATAGCATCAATGCCTTCCTCTTGCAGGAACTGCTGACACACTCCAGCCACATGAGGTCTAGCATTGTCTTGCATTAGGAGGAACCCAGGTCCAACCGCACCAGCATATGGTCTCACAAGGGGTCTGAGGATCTCATCTCGGTACCTAATGGCAGTCAGGCTACCTCTGGCGAGCACATGGAGGGCAGTGCGGCCCCCCAAAAAATGCCACCCCACACCATGACTGACCCACCGCCAAACCGGTCATGCTGGAGGATGTTGGAGGCAGCCGAACGTTCTCCACGGCGTCTGCAGACTCTGTCACGTCTGTCACGTGCTCAGTGTGAACCTGCTTTAATCTGTGAAGAGCACAGGGCGCCAGTGGCGAATTTGCCAATCTTGGTGGTCTCTGGCAAATGCCAAACGTCCTGCATGGTGTTGGGCTGTAAACACAACCCCCACCTGTGGACATCGGGCCCTCATACCACCCTCATGGAGTCTGTTTCTGACCGTTTGAGCAGACACATGCACATTTGTGGCCTGCTGGAGGTCATTTTGCAGGGCTCTGGCAGTGCTCCTCCTGCTCCTCCTTATACAAAGGCGGAGGTAGCAGTCCTGCTGCTGGGTTGTTGCCCTCCTACGGCCTCCTCCACGTCTCCTGATGTACTGGCCTGTCTCCTGGTAGCGCCTCCATGCTCTGGACACTACGCTGACAGCAGCAAACCTTCTTGCCACAGCTCGCATTGATGTGCCATCCTGGATGAGCTGCACTACCTGAGCCACTTGTGTGGGTTGTAAACTCCATCTCATTCTACCACTAGAGTGAAAGCACCGCCAACATTCAAAAGTGACCAAAACATCAGCCAGGAAGCATAGGAACTGAGAAGTGGTCTGTAAAACCAGTCCTTTATTGGGGGTGTCTTGCTAATTGCCTATAATTTCCAGCTGTTGTCTATTCCATTTGCACAACAGCATGTGACATGTATTGTCAATCAGTGTTGCTTCCTAAGTGGACAGTTTGATTTCACAGAAGTGTGATTGACTTGGAGTTACATTGTGTTGTTTAAGTGTTCCCTTTATTTTTTTGAGCAGTGTAGTTTTAGAGATCCTGAGTGAAAAATAGGTATCTCTGTCATTTAATCTTAAAACAAGTATAAAAAGTATCTGCAGTGATAGAGATGTGTTGTACAGACAAACTCTCTCCTATAAAGTGTGTCCAGAGGTTGTCTCCTCAGTGAGGTTCTGTCTCATTCCAGGAGGAACTCCAGACTGACCTGAAGCCCTTACAGGAGAAGCTGAAGGTCTTTAATGAAGTTAAACAAACCTGTGATCAAACAGCAGGGCACATTAAGGTTAGTATAAACCATGCTAAGTTGCAATAGTACAGCATATATTGTTTCAATTGTATCATACATGTAGGATTTAATTCTGATAATAATTATAAAACGAGATATTCTTCTCACTGTCTCCAGAGCCAGGCCCAGCACACGGAGAAGCGGATTAAGAAGGAGTTTGAGAAACTTCACCAGTTTCTACGAGAGGAAGAGGAGGCCAGGATAGCTGCTCTGAAAGAGGAAGAGAAACAGAAGAGTCAGAAGATGCAGGAGAAGATTGAGCAGATGAACAGAGAGATTTCATCACTTTCAGACACAATCAGAGCCATAGAGGAGGATCTGAAAGATGAAGACATCTCATTCCTGCAGGTAAGGACTGCTCTCTCTCAAACATAGATTATAAATTAACTCAAAGATTGACAGATTAATCAATGATATTGATGACTATATACTCTACTTTCCAGAACTTCAAGACCATGAAGGAAAGGTAAGTGATCTGCTTCTCGTCTCTCGCTTCTCTGTGGTTGTGAACCCAACCCCACAGAAGTGCTGACTCCTGAATGTTATTCCAGAGCCCAGTGTACAATGCCGGATCCACAACTGGTGTCAGGGGCGCTGATAGACGTGGCCAAACACCTGGGGAACCTGACGTTCAGAGTCTGGGAGAAGATGCATGGGATCGTCAAACACAGTGAGTACTGGATAGGAGAGGACATGATTGATAATAATGTAATATAGATTTTAATTAAGTATGCTATTTTAAGTAGTATTCTTAGTGTATATGAAAAAAGAATACATGGTATAATGTGTGGAATATCTCTGCCTTTGTTCAGAAGCTCCTGTGATTCTGGACCCCAACACTGCATCCCCCTGTCTCTCTCTGTCTGATGATCTGACCAGTGTGAGTAAGACTGGCTCAAAGCAGCAGCTCCCTGACAACCCAGAGAGATTCACAATGTACGCATCTATTCTGGGCTCTAAGGGGTTCAGCTCAGGTAAACACTGCTGGGAGGTGGAGGTGGGGGACCATCCTTTCTGGGTTATGGGCGTGGCTAAAGAGTCAGTTGACAAGAAAGGGGAGCAGAATGCATCACCAGAGTATGGAATCTGGGTTATAGTGAAAAGGAGTGGTGAGTATAGTAATGTAATGGGAGAGACCCTCCTCCTGAAGAGGATACCCCAGAGGATCAGAGTGCTGCTGGACTACGACCAGGGGGAGGTGTCCTTCTACGACTCCAAAGACATGACACTCATCTACACTCATAAAGACACATTCACTGAGATGCTCTACCCATACTTCTCTATTGGATCATCTGGTGATGCCAAAAGCACTGGTGTACAGATCTGCCAATCAGAGGTGTTTCTGACAGTGAAGTCATCCCAATGAGGTTGTGTGTGTGTGTGTGTGTCTGTGTCTCTCTCTCTCTCTCTCTCTCTCTCTGTGTGTGTGTGAGACCGAGAGAGAGAAACATTAGTCAACTATACTCATACTTTTTATTCTAAATGTGCCTCATCAGCAACTTGCAGCCTTTTTCCACAAATTCTCTGTCCCTCCCCAGGGCTCACCATCTAGTCAGTGATGAAGTAATATGGACAGGGCCGTAACTACATATGAGGACACCTAGGTCCGGACCTGTCATCTTTTCTAATGAAAAAACTTTTGGGGTCTCAACTTACTGTTGAGAGTTAGAATAGTAGAATACACAAGGTGACATTTAGAAACTTACTGTAGTTGTGCATCAGCAGTTTTCTTCCTGTTATATGTCACTCACTGACAGTCACTCAATTAGCCCGTGTCAGTTAAAAATGTTTTGATTGGTAAATGAGTCTAGTTAGTCTAGTCAGCTATCTATACTTGTTGACATCATGGCCGACTTGCTGACCGGGCATGCAGGGCACGTGCCAAGGGGCCCTGACCACTAGGGGGCCCCAATTGAATTTGTTGTCAATTTCACTCAGAAATCATACTAACATTGCATAATTCATGGCAAAATGTGTAGAATTGCAGGAAATTAGCTGTAAAACTACAAAATAATTGTTTTGTAAAGCAAACTGTTTTCTTTTTGTTAATAAAAACCTTTTTCTGTTAACAGAGCCCTCTGTACATATTAATTTATAGTTTTTAATCCCGGTGCTGAGTTACTGTGAGTTAATGTGTAGCAGCTAATTATACTGCTAATAGGCTATGTGTTTGTAGATGGACTGAGGTGAATGAAGCCACAGCAACCAATGTGATAATAGGCCCCGTGTAGCTCAGTTGGTAGAGCATGGCGTTTGCAACTCCAGGGTTGTGGGTTTGTTTCACACGGGGGGCCAGTATAAAAAATGTATGCACTCACTAACTGTAAGTCGCTCTGGATAAGAGACTAAATGACTCAAATGTAAAAAATAATGGCTGGGGTCATTTTTAGCTGTTTTTGCTGTTGTCCAAATAGCATTTTAGAGTTTTTAAATTGTATAAAGATGCAGTAAATGACCTTAAACAAATCAATGAACTCCCTGCCTGCCCTAACCTCCAGGAGGCCCCCATTGATTTTGTTAGTCACTATCACTCAGATATAATTATTAATGTGACATAAGTCATGGCAAAATGTGTAAAATTACAGGAAATTATATGTAGAACTGCACAAACAACATGTGTAGATCAACTGATAGGGCAGCAGCAGCAGTAGTCTGGTGACTCCAGGACCCAGAAACACATTGGACAGGCAGGAGAAAGAGAACATAAGCTTTAAAGGGGTCAGTACTATACACCACTACACCTCTCTATAGATAACCCTGTGTGTGTGTGTGTGTGTGTGTTAGTAATAGGGGTGGTATAGTGAAGTGTAACTTTGTCTCAGCTTCAAACCAAACAAATGAAACTGTCCTTTAGAATGGTGGGCCTCATGATTCACAGATATAAACCAGTGGGTGACGGCGTCCCCCCCCCCCCATTACTAATATGATAATAATAATAGTATATGTTCATAATATGGTCATTTAGCAGACACTTTTATCCATCCAGAGTGACATATGAAGGGCTCCAACCCACAGCCATGGTGACCTATTTAATCCATGACTACTGAAGTGGGGTATGGATGGAGTGCCAGAACTCCCAGCCTCAGCTCTCCCCAATGGGGTTTATTTGAGTGATGACGTCGGATGGGTTTAGCTCAAAGGTTAAGTAGAACGGACATAACTGAATAATGTGTAAAGTGTCTTAAAAGCATTATTGCCGTTCATGGCCAGTGTGCTAAGCACCAAAACAGTTGTCTACAAGGTTTTAATACGTTCTAAATGTAATACATTTTAATTAGTTTAATCTCTTATTTGTTCTGTTTGGAAAGAGACGACACGTCTCATTTCCAACTGGTCATTCAGGTCAAGTAAGAGTTATGAAGACTGACTAGAACAACCAATGAGAACGAAACTACAACCCGTATATTGTGTTTTTCTTGTCTTAAACTTTTGCTTGCGTTTTGAGGTAATGTTACTACTGTGTAAAGCATGCAATGTGGACAAATAGTGTTTTTATTTGTATTAAGTATTGGTATTATTTAGCTGTAGGCAGTATTTTCTCAGTTAGGTAGGAATACGCTGGATCTCTAGGGAGTTTACGCTACATTGTAGTAAATTACAAAGGATGGTTAAATTCAGATTGACTCTAGACTTGGTAATTTAAGCAAAGTGTTTTGAGGGCCTTAAAATTATTTTAGTAAAGTAGTAAAGTTGAGGTGTGATTGAAGATCTTTTATTGAATCTTTATTTAAGCCTGTAGGTCTCATTGAGATAGTCTAATGTATTCCAGTTGGTGTAGCTGTGGAGGCAGTAGCATCATCAATGTTGCTGTTCTAATGTGTTGAGACTGAGGAGAGAGACTGGGATGAGTGTGAAGGAAAGATGGAGGGAGAGATGAGGGAAGTCTTGGAACATGGAATGTTGGGCAATGACTAGGGTTGTTCATGGTCAGGAAATCCTCTGGGCCCTAGATGGTCGGGTCACTTGTTAAGAAAAACCTCTTGGCCCTAGATGTGATTAGGTCATGTGTTAAGAAAAACCTCTGGACCCTAGGTGTGAGTGACATGCCAAAGGTCACATGTTAAGGAAAACCTCTGGGCCCTCGGTATGGTTGTGTTACGTGTTAAAGATAAGCTCTGGGCCCTAGGTGTGGTCAGGTGACTTGTTAAGGAAAACCTCTGGGCCCTAGATGTGAGAGGTCAAAGGTCTAGGAGTAACTAATGGTGTAGTGTTATTACAACATGTGTGAACTCACCATTTATCTTTTGGCAGTTTTTTTCTCTCTATTTAACTTTTTTCATTTGAAGACTTTTCTTTGTGTTTTTTACTGTCTCAGAGTACAACCACTATGTGTCTTAATGATCACATGGTTTTATTCTGTTATTTTATCCACTTATGTTTTACGCAATATTTTATGGAATATACATGTTCTATGTTCTTTGTTTTGATACTGTTACAAACAAATGTTTTGGTATGCAGTCTGTGCTACAATATTTATTTATTTTCTTCTAAAGTTTTGATACATGGTTTAGGCCTATCTGCATTGGTGTTCTGTTTCTACCTATTTTCAAATTCAAAGATATTGACCTCTGATTCCTGACTAGATTCAACCATATCTTCACACAAATCTTCTACTAACATTAATTTTGGACTGTTGTGGAAATATGAATAACTTGAATCCCTGTCAGGATTTCCTTTTCTAGTTTCAACATTTGCCTGTATATGTTCCTTACAGTGTCAGCAGCATTACAACGTGAAACGATGCCATGATACTGGTCTGGCTATTGAGTTTCAGAGCTCTGTGTCAAACTGTTATCTGTGAATGTGTTACATGCTACTGGGTCTGGCAGGGCACCATGTACAACAGAATGTCTGTCATTATTGGTGCTAATGTGAAGCTATGCAACAAACTGACGTTACAAGATAATCAAAGAAACATATTAATTTCCTGTTGTTGTTATTGGTTGTGTGAAATATTGATCATCAACAGAGGTCATGTATTAAACTGAGATAATATCATACTGAAAGCTGACCGTGATTGAAGATTTTACAACATGGCCAGGTAATAGTACATGTTTGAGTATTTCATTTATTTATAGGTATTTAGTTAGTTTGATGTGTTTTGTCTTCTAAACTTCCTGGAACTAGTCACTGGTCTGTAGTGACTGAGTGCAGTTGAATTGTTAACCACAAGATGGAGAACTAGGGATGCAAACGCTCAGCCTTTTGTAAAGATGCCCTGAATCCACCGCTGGATGTTTAGCATTCAATATTTTCTTAAATACATTTTTCAGGTTGGAAACATGTATATAATATTTAGAACACTGTCTCTACTTTGATATAACTGTGAGATGTTGAGAAAAAGTGAATATACATCTCAATAAGTGTGTTAATCTTGTCCCTGGCAGTTTATGAAATTGTGAACATGAAGTGACTCAAATCATTCCCTTTCAGTTTAATTTAGACTTTTGTTCCTGGAATGTGACTATTTGTGTCTCCAGTTGACTTTTCTCCTGGTAGCCCTGTGAGTAAGGAGAGGGTGATGGAAGAAAGATGAGAAGTCATCCACAATGCAGAGGAGAGGAATGTGTGAGTAATTATGGTGTCTGTGTTGTTACATGTTTGGTATGGTAAGTATACGTTGTGGACATCTGTGTTGTTTTGTGTATTGTAAGTATAGCAGGTTCCTGCTCTCTCTCTCTCAGGTCCTGTAAATGCAGAACAGGACAGCAGCGACTGTGCTGGACATACCAATGTTCACTACTGTACATAGTTACCACGTCAAACTCAGGGTTTTTATTTAGAATGGGTTCTCCAGACACAGTTTGTTCTTAACTGTAGACAGGCTAGGTTAGACCCATTCAACCATGCATTATCCACACACAACCACCAAAGTAGACATAGTGTTATTTTTAAATGATTCAAAATAAAACTTCACACCACTCTATGTTCTCTCTTTGGTGAGCTCTAGTTACTACTAAATTACTACACAATTACTACAGAAAATAAAGTTAGATAAATGTTCCTGAGACTTCCAGTTTGCTTCCTTTATTTCTTATATGAGTTGTGGTTCTGTCTGCTGTTTGACAATTCTCCTCTTAAGTGCAAATTGGTGTCATCCCTTCTGACGTCTGAGACAAACAGAGGTGTGTGTTGTGTATCTTTGTGCATTCCATTCACAGCTCTGTAAGAGAGCGGAGGGAGCAGAGAGAGGGACAGAGAGAGACTCCCTCATTACTCCCTAAACACCACCCTCTACCTTGTAATCAGGACCCCACTAACACTTTTTCTGGGCCAGATGGAGCTCTCTCTCTCTACGATGTGTGGTGTCTGGCTGGCTAGGCCTGGGAAGGATGGTTCCACCACAGCGCAGGCAGGAAGAGATGAAGTGGAGGGTTAGACACAGTGAGCTGTGCAGAGCCAGGCCAAGCTGAGCCAGGCCAAGCCAAGACAGTGGTGTATTTAAATCAGAAGTGTTTATTTCATTGAGTGGAAAGAGGTTGGAAACTAACCTCCTCCTTGCCACCGCTAAGGACTTCAACAGTCCACTAATGTCCAAGTCCTTGTTAGGTGATGTCATCAATGTAAATGCTGTTTGTATATATATACACACACACACACACACACAGTTATTTGTGATGCTGGGGACACACTGGGGACAGAAGTTGAACAGTGTCACCCAGGTTACTGCTCTCTGCTCTATAGGGGCTGCCTGGAGGCAAGCCTGGGAGAGAGAGAATAGACAGGAGGGAGAGAATGAAACAGAATAAAGGATGGAGAGAGAGTTGTGAGAATAAGAGAGAAAATGAGGGACTAGAAGACAGAATGAGAGAGATTGAGAGATAGTGAGAGAGAGAGAGAATGAGAGAGTTCAGGCATGGTTCTGAAGGGAGGTGTGTGAGGAGGGAGGGAGGAGAGGAGGGGGAGGGGTGGAGTCAGGGGTCTGCTATTAGTAGATCCTAGTGATGGATGACTGCTGTGTGTGTAGGAGAGAGAGAGAGAGAGAGAGAGAGACTTGTTTTCATTCTGCTATTTCCCCATTCCCCCCTCATCAGACAAGCAGAGTAGAGCGGGACGGAGAGAGACGTGAGCCAACGAGTGCAGAACAGAACAACTCCACAAAGAGAAGAGAGAAGTGGATAGTTCACTTTGCAAGGAAAGGAGGAGAGAAAAAGAGAAGAAAATCAAGCCTTTCAGAAAACACCAACAGGAGAAGAAGAATGAGACTGCAGCACATTTAAAACGTCTCATCTGCTTTGTTACCAACTGAGGACATATTTCTAGCCCAATTTTTTGTTGGAACAGATTTCTTTCTCATTCTACAAGAGCCTACACACTGACTGTAGAAAAGTTGCACTGTGTAGTAGGACTTTGGGGTTTTGAAGAGAGAAGGAGAAAGAGGGAGAAAGAAAGAAGGAGAAAACAAGGTTTTTTTGGAGCCAGGTTTAGAGAAGCAGGAGGCTGCAGTGGTGGAGATCATGCCCGGGAGAGGAGCTTGTTCTGGGGCAGGCGTGGGGAGGTTGCCTGGATACTGGGTGTGTGTGCTGGTTCTCTGTGCCCTGGTGACAGGCTATACCAGCCCATGCCCTGCCCTGTGTACCTGCAGTGGCACCACGGTTGACTGCCATGGGCTGGGCATCAAAACCATGCCCCGGAATATACCCCGTAACACAGAGAGAATGTGAGTATCTACTTCTGTGCTTTACCATACCTGTGTGTGTGTGTGTGAGTGTGTGTGTGTGTGTGTGTGTGTGTGCATGTGTATGTGTGTGTGTGTGTGTGTGTGTGTGTGTGTGTGTGTGTGTGTGTGTGTGTGTGTGTGTGTGTGTGTGTGCGTGTGTGTGTGTGTGTGTGTGTGTGTGTGTGTGTGTGTGTGTGTGTGTGTGTGCGTGAGCGCAATGACATTCCAGTCATGTATAAATAGGCATGAGGGACTGGAAAGAGCAGGAGCAGATGCATGCCGTTCACATGTCCATCATTTCTACAGCTGGTATTGTGTGTGTGTGTGTGTGTTTATACATGCTCACAGTAAAATGTGGCTAGACAATGAATGAAATGTATGAAATGCTCAAGTGATTAAGTTTAGGTTAATACAGCTAACAGTTGACCTTATGACTGTATGTCCTGTCTAATATGACTAAATATTACTGTGAGATGATTCAATCATTTTATGTCTAATTGATGAGGTGGTATTGCATTTGTATATTCAAGCTGAATTTAACTGCATACTTGCATCTTCTGGATCGCAAAATAATATATTGTTAATTCAACTCCCTCTAGACGAGATGTAAAGAAATGTTAGCCTACATTCTGTTGGTTTGGGTACACTGGGTATTCTGCATACTGGATCCTCTCTCTCTCTGTCTCTCTCTCTCTCTGTCTCGCTCTCTCTCTCTCTCTCTCTCTCTCTCTCTCTCTCTCTCTCTCTCTCTCTCTCTCAATTTCATTTCAATTCAATAGACTTTATTGACATGGCAAGTAAAAATTACTTACATTGTCAAAGTATACATATAACAAAAATGGTGGGACCAACAGCAATAATAATAGTAGTAGTGGAAATGGGATTACCATTAACAGCAACTACAACAACAATATTAATGAGAATAACAATACATTAAAGCAATAGTAGTCGACCAATCTCAACATGACTGAGAAGACACATTACATGCTATGAAAGCCAAAACAAAACAGGAAATATTATTGACATTACATTACAATTTTCACTGGCTGTCCCTCAGGTTGTGGCAGGAGGACACATATTTGGCTGCCAAAATTGCACATTTTGGCTTTTCACCCAATAAATATTTGATTTTTTCTTTCTCTTTTATAGTTTCAAATTCGTTGTACTGAATGATAATTTTGGGAAAGAAAGATTCTCTTAGGTCTGAGTATTTGTCACAGTGTAATAGGAAATGCAGCTCTGTCTCTACCTCTCCCCGGGGGCAGAGTGAGCACAGCCTGTCCTCTCTGGGCAGCCAGGTTTGCCTGTGACGACCGGTCTCTATAGCCAGACTGTGCTCACTGAGCCTGTACCTAGTCAGTGTTTTTCTCAGTTTTCTATCAGTCACAGTGGTCAGATAGTCTGCCACCATGTACTGTCTGTTTAGAGCCAAATAGCATTGAAGTTTACTTTGATTTTTTGTGGTGTCTTTCCAATAGGTGATATATTTTTCTTTTTGCTTTGTGATGATTTGGTTGGGCCAGATTTTCTGAGTGCTGTCCTGAGGCTCTATGAGGTTGGTTTTGGTTAGTGAACTGAGCCTCAGAACCAGCTGGCTGAGGGGACTCTTCTCTTGTTTCATCTCTTGACATAGTAGAGCTGTGTGATGGAATGTTTTGGGGTCACTTGTTTTTAGATGGTTGTAAAATTTGATGGCTCTTTTTTCTATTCGAATAAGGAGGGGGTATTGTCCCAATTCTGCTCTACATGCATTATTTGGAGTTTTTCTTTGCACTTGCAATACAGTCTTGCAAAACTCTGCATGCAGTATTTCGATTGGATGTTTGTCCCATTTGGTAAATTCAGTATTAGAGAGCGGACCCCATACTTCGCTGCCATATAGAGCAATTGGTTCTATAACTGATTGGAAAATTTTGAGCCAGATTCTAATTGGAATTTCGATTTTAATATTCCTTTTAATGGCATAGAATGCTCTTCTTGCTTTGTCTCTCAGCTCATTCACAGCCATGTGAAAGCTACCTGTGTTGCTGATATTTAGTCCTAGATATGTGTAATTTTTGGTGTGTTCTAATAGAACTGTGTCCAAATAGAATTTATATTTGTCATCCTGATTTCCTGACCTTTTTTGGAATATCATTATATTCGTTTTTTTTAGATTAACGACAGAATCTGTGCAGATGATCTAGATGCTGCTGTAACCCCTCCTTAGTGGGAGACATTAGCACCAGGTCATCTGCGTACAGCAGACACTTGATTTCAGTGTTGTGTAGGGTGAGACCAGGTGCTGCCGATTCTTCTAATGTTTTTGCCAATTCGTTAATGTAGATGTTAAATAGTGTTGGACTTATTGGGCAGCAGCCCTGTTTCACTCCACGTCCCTGAGAGAAGAAGTCTGTTTGCTTGTTGCCGATTTTAATCGCACATTTGTTTTTAGTGTACATTGATTTAATAACATCGTATGTTTTCCCTCCAATACCACTTTCTATTAGTTTGTAAAAAAGACCTTCGTGCCAAATTGAATCAAATGCTTTCTTGAAGTCTACAAAACACGAGTAGATTTTGCCTTTGTTTTGATTTACTTGTTTGTCAATTAGAGTCTGGAGGGTGTAAATGTGGTCTGTTGTACGAAATTTTTTTACAAGTCCAATCTGGCTTCTGCTTAGGACGTTGTGTTCATCAAGGAAATTATGTAGTCTGCTGTTTATGATACTGCAGAGAATTTTCCCCAAGTTGCTGTTAACGCAAATTCCTCTGTAATTATTTGGGTCAAATTTGTCTCAATTTTTATAAATTGGTGTGATCAGTCCTTGGTTCCAAATATCGGGGAAAATACCTGCAGTTAGGATAATGTTGAAGAGTTTGAGTATAGCCAATTTGAATTTGTGGTCTGTATATTTGATCATTTCATTTAAAATACCATCCGCACCACAGGCCTTTTTGGGTTGGAGAGTGCAAAGTTTTTCCAATAATTCTTGTTCTGTAATTGGGGTATCCACAGGATTCTGATAGTCTTTGACTGCTGATTCAAGGATTTGTAATTTTTCTTGTATATCTTGTTGTTCTGGGCTCTTTGTTATATTGCTGTAGAGGTTTGCAAAGTGATTTCTCCACATATCCCCATTTTGGATAGCCAATTCCTCATTATGAGGTTTGTTTAATTTATTCCAATTCTCCCAGAAGTGGTTTGATTCTATGGATTCCTCAATCATATCCAGCTGATTTCTAATGTGCTGTTCCTTTTTTGTTCTTAGGGTGTGTTTGTATTGCTTCAGTGTTTCCCCATATTGAAGACGTATATTTTTGTTGTCTGGGTCTCTGTGTTTATGATTAGATATATTTCTCAATGACTTTCTTAGATTTTTGCAATCATTATCAAACCATTTTTCATGATCTATTATTTTTGGTTTGCTCTTATGTTTCTTAAGATTAGCCAAGGAGGCTAATTTGTCAAATATAAAGTTTATGTTCCAAACGGCTAAATTTATACCTTCATTGGTGTAGGAGAATGTTAAGGCTAAAAAGTTGTCCAGGAGAGATTGTATTTTTTGGCTACTAATTGCTTTTTGGTAGATTTCTGTACTGTTTGCACTCCATCTATAGGTCTGTTTAGTACCATGTAATTTATTGGGCCGTGATGCTTCATGGTTGGGTTCTGCTCTTTTCAGATACACTGTGATTTTACTGTGGTCAGAGAGAGGTGTTAGTGGGCTGACTGTGAAGGCTCTGAGAGACTCTGGGTTAAGGTCTGTGATGAAGTAGTCTACAGTACTGCTGCCAAGGGATGAGCTGTAGGTGTACCTACCAAAAGAGTCCCCTCTTAACCTACCATTGACTATGTACAGACCCAGTGTTCGACAGAGCTTCAGGAGCTGTACTCCATTTTTGTTTTTCACTTTGTCATAGTTGTTTCTAGGGGGGTATGTGGGGAGGGAAAGGTTGTTGCTTCCCGGTAGGTGTTTGTCCCCATGACTGTTAATAGTGTCTAGTTCTTCTGCTGTTCTAGCATTCAGATCTCCACAGACCAGCACATTGCCTTGGGCCTGAAATTGACTAATCTCCCCCTCTAGAATGGAGAAACTCTCTTCATTGAAGTAGGGTGACTCTGAGGGGGGAATGTATGTGGCACAGAGGAAGATGTTGTTATCTGTTAAGATAGCCTCCTTGTTGATTTTTAGCCAGATAAAGAATTCTCCTGTTTTGATCAATTCGATTGAATTAGTTAGTTCAGATTTATACCATATTAGCATTCCCCCTGAGTCTCTGCCCTGTGTGATTCCTTTTAATTTGGTGGATGGTACGATTATCTCCCTATAACCTAGTGGACAGCCAGTGGAAACATCACCTCTGCACCATGTTTCCTGTAGTACTACAATATCAACATCATCAATTTCTTTAAGGAAGTCTGGGTTTCTGCTCTTTAGCCCAAAAGCAGAGGACTTCAAGCCTTGTAAATTCCAACATGCAACGTAAAAAGACTTCATAACTGTTTTTTCTTTACATTCAAAATGAGATAAACACTCACAATCCAACAAGAACTATTAAAATAGGATTTTTCAATTAAGGTAAACTCTTATTATGCAAATGTGATTTGTTTATCATTTAAGATAGTATTTGTGTCATGCCACTTGGGTGGATGTAGTGTGAGGATGGTGGAGTTCTTGTGCTCATCTTACCATGACCCTCGGCCTATCACATGTGAGCATAGTAGATTCAGCATTTGTTTGATGTCACTCATTTCGTTGGTGGGAGCTGGACCAGTTGCTCCTCTCACAGCTTGTGCATAGCTCTGTCTGCCGGGCTGTGGCTCCTCCAGGTGTGGGTCTGTGGTGGGGGGGAGGGGGGTGTTAGGCCTCGTCTGGGTAGGTCTGAAGCTGGGCTGGGGTGGTCTGTGCTGCGCTGGATGTGGTGGGCATTGAGGTTGGTGGTGCTGTGGCTGTGGCTGGGGGGTCCAGGGTACTGGTCCGGGGTGTTGTCTCGGTGATCTCGGGGGGGTGGAGATTGCTCCGCTGTTCCTGGGTGGAGAGGTCGGGATGCGGTTTAAAGCGACGTCCTTGAGAGTCTTAGCAAGGATGGGGACTGTCTCCCTGTACAGGTGAACATGGTCATAGAGACAGTCCAGATCGAGGGTGGGATGGTGGGCCAGGTGTACATTGGGTCGCAGGGCACAGTCCCGGGAGAGGCTGGCGTTTATTCTTTGGATTGTGGCAGGGTGGAAGTCCTTCCTCTGTAGAAGGGTTGACACCACGATCCTTGAGTTGGGGAAGATTGCGGAGGCCTTCTCAATCACTCCCCGTAGTGAAGTCGCCACCCTCTCCTGCTGAGCACGCAGGTCGTTGCTTCCGGTGTGTATGATTATGTGGCTTGGCGATCCGAGCTGGGCCTTATCAAGCAGCGCCATGGCACTCTGCGTTGTTGGGCACCACACCTTTCTCGTTTTGTGTCTAGGGAAAAGTTTCTTCTCCTGAACAAACTTCCCATTTGAGTCCATCAACAGGACAATCTCAGCCAGTGTTTCTTCTGGACTGGAGGGGGTAGAGTTGGGGCTGGTGGGTGTTGGAGCTGGGGTGTGGCTGGTCTGTGCCGGTGCCGCTGTCAGTGGGAGGCTGTTCTGGGGGCTGGGGGGGAAGCATGCAGCCGGCAGGGCAGGGGAGGCCTGGCTGGTTGAGGTGGGCTCCTCTGCTGTGTGATGGCAGGTCATAGAGTGGTGATCTAGCTGCTCCTGCAGTTTGTCTTCTGTTCTCTTTCTCTCCTGCAGCTCCTCTCTTAGTGTGGTCAGCTCGTTATTACTGCTCTGCCTGTCTTTTTGGAGCTCTCTCACCTCCTTTGTTAGATCAGCCAGCTCTCTCTTGAGTCCGTCTCTCTCTTGCTGAACTTCTTTCAACTGTGTTGCAAGGCTGCTGTCCTGCTCTGTCCGCACCTTGGTTAGGAGCTCCTCTAAGGTGTGGGTGTCTGGTTGCTGTTTGCTCACACTCTCCCTGAGCAGGACCACCTCTCCCTCCAGTGTGGTGAACTGATCCCTCATGGCAGCTATGGTGGTGAGGAGGGCCTGAGCCTGCTCTGCACTGAGGGGGTCGCTCTCCTCCTGTGGCGTGTCCTCCACTATGGTGGGAAGAGAGGTGCTGGATGTGCCTTTTTGGGTGGGGATAGTGGGGGTGAGGGTGGTGCTGGTGGAGTTTGTCTTGTGGGAGGGCATGTCACTGGTGGTGTCCTTCTCTCTCTCTGCTCTCTCCTTAATGGTCTGAAAGTCTGTTTCAAACAGCCTAAGGTTACCTTGCACCATGACAGTCCCAGTCTTGTAGAGGTTGATTGTTATCATGGTGCTGTCAGGGTCATCTGTCTCTTTCACTTTCAGCTTCCACCCATTACAGATTCCCTCTTTCTTTACGGATGGGTAGTGAGAGCAGACTGCTGAGCGCCATGCATTTGGCTGGTCAGTGAGAAAGATGAGATTACTCACATCACCGTTTTTGTAGAGGTCTGTGAAAAGGGTTTCTGGCCTCCCCTTTAGTAGATTCTGTTTAAAAGCTTTCCTTGTTGTGTCATTTTTGGCCTCTGGAGGGTAGAAAATGGACTCAGCGCTGAGGGGGAGTGGGGACATGGTGCCTGTGGGCTCTGCTACTACTGCTGCTGCTGCTGCTCTGTTCTGCTGCACTGTTGCCATGCTAGCTAGCTCCTGTTTAGCTCAAAAACCAGCAAAAGGAGTGAAAGATCTTCACACACAAAAACAGAAGATATGTTTAAAGTTGGAGTCCGTGCTTCTTTTGATTTACTCACTCAGTTTGGTCGTTTGATGTAGTTGTATTAACTCCCCTTGCTAGGTTTGTCCTAGCTCAATTTTCTGGCTGGCTTGTTAGCTTGCTGGCTAGGTTTTTGTTGTCTAGCTAGCTAGTGAGAGTCAACTTCTTATTTGAGGCGCAAAGTTACTTCTTTTTCTATTCTGATTTAATAGAGTTGTTGTTCATCACTTCTTGCCTTGAATTATTTTTAGATTCAAGTGTTTATCTCATTCTAAAAACAAAAAACTGAAATAAATCAGGAGCTCATGTTGAGCATGACCACTCTCTCTCTCTCTCTCTGTCTCTGTCTTTCTCTCTCTCTCTCTCTCTCTCTCTCTCTCTCTCTCTCTCTCTCTCTCTGTCTCTCTCTCTCTCGTCTCTCTCTCTCTCTCTCTCTCTCTCTCTCTCTCTCTCTCTCTCTCTCTCTCTCTCTCTCGCTCTCTCTCTCTCTCTCTCTCTCTCTCTCTCTCTCTCTCTCTCTCTCTCTCTCTCTCTCTCTCTCTCTCTCTCTCTCTCTCTCTCTCTCTCTCTCTCTCTCTCTCTCTCTGTCCTGCACTGGCCCTCCCTCACTCTTGCAGAGCCTCTCTCCCCTAATTATTAAATCATGTAGAAAATTAAGAAAATCTGCTCTTAAGTGTGTCTGCTGCTAGAAGATGTGCTAGACAACTTGTAAGAAGAAGGAGAGCTGTACTCCAGAAACTCTCCATACTCCAGGACCGTTATATAGTCATCAAGGTGATTGAACAAGTACCGTTAAGGCTGATATTAGTGTAGTATTGGGGTAGACAGCTACTGGGGCAGAGTACAGGCCTTTACATTGACTTGAAGAGAAGGGAGGAAAGGGGGATAAGAGAGGCTGAAGAGAAGGGAGGAAAGGGGGAAGGTGTAAAAGAGGACACAGCCTGTCTGGACAAGGTTTATTGGACATTCTTGACTGCTGGAGCGATTTGGGGAAGTGTGTGTGTGTGTCGATTGATGGAAGGTGTGTTTGTGATTTGGGGGAGGTGTTGACACTGACTGCAGTGTCCAATTTGCACTTGTCACTGTGGCTTTGGATCCGCCCTGACCTCTGAACTCCTCAGACCGTATCTGTAATGAGCCTCAACTCAGCTCAGCTCCAAGTGTTAAAATCACACCGTGCTACACACACACCTTCTCCTGCCGTGGCTAGGAGGTCTTCAGCCTGCTGTCCATTCTTAGGCCCACTCACAGACACCACTCACACTTAAACTATACCATTGGTGTGTATAGGCCTGAGGCAAGTCAACAAGTATTGACACTTTACATATTTTGTATTGTTATACACACACACACTCACACTCACACTCACACACTACACACACACCACAAGTTCAGAAATGTCCTTCCCTAGCTCTGCTTCTCTAATACCGTCTCTCTGTAATGTGTGTTATCTCTCTAATGAATCATTAGATCCAGCCCTGGCTGCTGGACAGCTCTGATAACACTATAGACTATCTATATAATAATAATAATAATAATAATATATAATAATAATAATAATAATAATATAATAATAATATAATAATAATAATAATAATAATAATAATAATAATAAATCTATCTAGTGGCAAGGAGCTGATGTTGGGATAGTAATGACTGGGCTGGCCTCTTTCAGCCTCTATACAGCACAATACAACTCTCCAGACAACACACACGTCAGGTCTCATCACTAAACTAAGTGGGGTTTTGGCTGGTGTGTGTGTGTCTGTGTGTGTGTGTGTGTGTGTGTGTGTGTGTGTGTGTGTGTGTGTGTGTGTGTGTGTGTGTGTGTGTGTGTGTGTGTGTGTGTGTGTGTGTGTGTGTGTATCAGAAGGGTAGTGTTAGTAGAGAATTATCAGTAGAGGAGTATCTTTATACCAGAAAATGTCCTGCTCTGAGATTCGAGGACGATACAGGAATCACTCCAGACAATCCTGGGCTCCCATATGTATGGGTAGTCTGTCTGTATTTGATGGTGTGTATATGTACATTTGTGTACATGTATGTCTGTATATGGGTATGTGTGTTCTTGTGTGAGTTAATAAATAATGGATAGATAGAGGGGGGTTGGCTTTGATGGCCAGGTTTTTGCCAGGCCTGTGCAAGGGTGTGCATGCACATTCATGCATGTTTGTGTGTGAGCCAAGGATGCCTGCACTGTTTTTGGTACCACACCAAATCAAATCAAATCAATTTTATTGGTCACATGCGCCGAATACAACAGGTGCAGACATTACAGTGAAATGCTTACTTACAGCCCTAAACCAACAGTGCATTTATTTTTAACAAAAAAATAAAAATAAAAATAAAACAACAACAAAAAAAGTGTTGAGAAAAAAAAGAGCAGAAGTCAAATAAAATAACAGTAGGGAGGCTATATATACAGTAGGGAGGCTATATATACATGTTGAAACAGCCGGTATAAGTGACAGTCCTCTGCTCATCAGATCCATAATTCACACACACACACACACACACACACACACACACACACACACACACACACACACACACACACACACACACACACACACACACACACACACACACACACACACACACACACAGATCAGTCAGTGCTCATCAAAGCCCAACGCATTGGTTGACATCTGTAACACAGAACCAGATCTGTGTGTTCAAAAGCTCTTCATAGGTTAAGTCAATGTCGATAGTGTTAACCCCTCTGTTTGGATAAGGAAATAACACAGTACCACATTTCCAGTATTTTTGTTACATGTGGAAATCAAAATCACAACTCTGGTGTTGATAGCACCCTGCTCCTTATGAACTGTGTGTAAAACCTTAACTCCTCTTACCATATGCGTGTGCCTGCGTGTATCTCCTGTCACGCAGCAGTAAACCATGAAAGACCCTCTAACCGTGAACCAGTAGCGGTGCATGGGTAAAATCACTGCGGAAGCCAAGCCCCCCCCATTCCAGCACCATTTCAACTTCAACATTTCAACATCATCAAATCACCTCTGCTTAGTCTAATACAGTGACAACTAAAACTAGGACTTGACACAGATTAAATAGATTAATCAAATCTCACATTGTTGTCCATTTTTGCTCAATCTTCATGCTTTCTCAAACAGCTGTAACTGTATATGCATTCTTAAATCAGGTCCTTTCTTGAGTTGGGCTCTGGGATGTAACAACCGTTGAGCATCTAATCTTATGGTTGATTGTGGAGGAAAGGGGTTGCGTGTGTTAGAGTATGTGCGTGTGTGTTTATCCCACATCTGTTGTAATGGGGTAAGGATGTTAGGGAGAATATAGGATGAACCACAATAATTGTTTGCTAAAATAATAATTGCTTGTCAAAAATGTAATGTAATACAATGGCAATCTGGGTTATAGGTAACAATCCTACGCATGAACTGCCGACATTATTACGCATATTAATCGATAATGATGGAAAATAAGATATGCAAGATATTTGAATGGATATATATTTTTAAATAGCTATATATATATATATTGAGGTGAGAGCATTGGAAATGCTTTTGGCGGTTAACCTGCTTCTGTTTTGTGGGTGGCACTGTGTGCTGTTTTCGATGGATGGGTCCTGGCCTCCCGGGGGCCTAGGGATTCGGGGGGCGGGGGCGATATGCCGAGCACTGGGATGACGGCCCAACTTGGGATGGGGAAGGGCTTTAGCGGGGGAATTAGTGGAGAACAATTGGAGGGTTACTTAGTAGCAATGCAAATATCATGTTACATCTACAGTGGGGAAAAAAAGTATTTAGTCAGCCACCAATTGTGCAAGTTCTCCCAAAGATGAGAGAGGCCTGTAATTTTCATCATAGGTACACGTCAACTATGACAGACAAATTGAGAAGAAAAAAAATCCAGAAAATCATATTGTAGGATTTTTAATGAATTTATTTGCAAATTATGGTGGAAAATAAGTATTTGGTCACCTACAAACAAGTAAGATTTCTGGCTCTCACAGAACTGTACCTTCTTCTTTAAGAGGCTCCTCTGTCCTCCACTCGTTACCTGTATTAATGGAAACTGTTTGAACTTGTTATCAGTATAAAAGACACCTGTCCACAACCTCAAACAGTCACACTCCAAACTCCACTATGGCCAAGACCAAAGAGCTGTCAAAGGACACCAGAAAGAAAATTGTAGACCTGCACCAGGCTGGGAAGACTGAATCTGCAATAGGTAAGCAGCTTGGTTTGAAGAAATCAACCGTGGGAGCAATTATTAGGAAATGGAAGATATACAAGACCACTGATAATCTCCCTCGATCTGGGGCTACACGCAAGATCTCACCCCGTGGGGTCAAAATGATCACAAGAACGGTGAGCAAAAATCATTTTGTTATTGACCAAATACTTATTTTCCACCATAATTTGCAAATAAATTCATAAAAAATCCTACAATGTGATTTTCTGGATTTTCTTTCTCATATTGTCTGTCATAGTTGACGTGTACCTATGATGAAAATTACAGGCCTCTCTCATCTTTTTAAGTGGGAGAACTTGCACAATTGGTGGCTGACTAAATACATTTTTTCCCCACTGTATTTGCTAATTGTAGGGGTGGCCATGGGGCTGGGGATCAGAAGAGCGGTGAGAGTAGTAGATATGTACCAGTATAGAGGGATAGGCCAACAAGTGATATATGTTTCAGTAAGATTGGATTTTTAGCGTTTATAGCAATGGTTATTAATTGTACTGCAGGGATGGAACGTAAATCGAAGAAATTTGAGGTGGTGGTGGCAGCTGCAGAGAGGTATTTGGGTGTGCGAGACTTGACATCAGAAGAGTTACAGGGAGTGTTAAGTGGTTATGTCCCATCATTTCAGGTTGCGGGCATGAGGTGGGAATGAATATATTTAAATAGTGGAGAAGGGTGGTGTTAATTATTAATAATAATTTTGAATTTGTGAGTGTAGTGTTAGATGGTAGGGTATTTCTTTATTTTATTTTTCAAGCAAAATATAAGGGAGTTGTACTCCGGTCTAGTAGGTGGCAACAAATTGGATGCCAACCGCCGTTAAACCTCATGGAAGAAGAAGAAGAAGAAGAAGAAGAAGAAGAAGAAGAAGAAGAAGAAGAAGAAGAAGAAGAAGAAGAAGAAGAAGAAGAAGAAGAAGAAGAAGAAGAAGAAGAAGAAGAAGAAGAAGAAGAAGAAGAAGAAGAAGAAGAAGAAGAAGAAGGCATTTGCAGGGCAGTAGTCGCGGAGAACGAGTGAAATGTTGTTGCAGGTTCTCTGGATGTAGTGCACCGCCTGGGTCGGCTGAAAGATGGTGAAACAACCAGCCACCGCGACCAGTGATCATGAGATTTATCTCCAGGACAGCGAGGGATCTGACATGGAAAAGTGCATAGAAAAATGACTATTTAAAGAACAACAACCTGAGGTTCAAGGAGGACCTGACAGCATTTGATAAAGAAGCTCGGAATTGTCTGTGATTGAGAGAGCAAGGAAGGAGGGGAAAAGAGCATACTTCGCGGGAGCCAAGGCTTTTGGAAATGGAAGGGAAAATCGCGCTGACGCCTAGCTTGATGGCTACTGGATTTACCAAGTGAGTTGTGCAGGACTGATATTTATTTGCAACTGGTAAAACGTTTTATTTTGTGAAGAAAGAGCATTATTTGTGTGAGTCAAGTTTTTTTCGTTCGTTTTTTTAATGCAGGGAAATTCGCACTGACATAATGTTAGCTTGATCGCTATTCGTTTTATCAAAGTGTAACAGGTCAAAGAATTACAGATTTCTGCAACCGTTCATTTTCTATTTTTTATTTTATTTTGTGAGTTGATTTCACCAAAATATTGTATTGTTCAGCATTTCGTGTAGTTTACAGATATTGGGAGAGTTAGTTGTGTAAGTGCGCCCTCTAGAGTGTTGGTTTGGTTATATGCGGATTTGTCTCATGCTTTTCTCAGTCTGCATTCTACTCGACTGAGAGAGGTATGTGTTCACTTCGGCGTGACATAAACTTGATATACCTGTTAAAACTAAAACGTTTCAGTGCACATAGTAACTTGTATGTATATTATATGATGAGTGTACATACATTTAATCAAGCTGTGTCGTGAATTTAGCTATTTTTGAGAGTTTGAGAAATTGCTAACTTAGCTAACCTCGTGTTTTGTTTAGCTGTAAGTTAGCAATCGTCATTCTATCCTCTTGTGTTGAAGCCCACGTTGTTCTTTTTATGTTAGGCGGATTCTGGTCGAGGGTAGAGTTTTGAACATTTTCTCTCCTTGATGTTGAACAGGTATGTATTCCCTATATCAGGTTAAAAATATGTGTTCATTTAAAATGTTTTCATGTATTGATTAGTGTTTAATGGCACTGAAAAGCTCAAATGTGAAGGATTACATGTTGCTTCGTGCATATTACTGTATGTATTACCTATTTGAAAGATGGTTTATGTCATGTTGCACAGTATTAATGTAAAGGCTAAAAGCTCAGAGTTTTTGGCAGAGATAACATGCAATATGACACATACATAAGATATACACCAGATGCGATGTTTATGAGTCTGCATTCTACTCGACTGAGAGAGGCGGATTCTGGTCGAGGGTAGAGTTTTGAACATTTTCTCTCCTTGATGTTGAACAGATTGAGAGAGTTGTACACAATAAAGTGCCTTCAAGTACGCCAGTGTCTTGTCTTCAGTGCACCGGAACACAACGCAGTAGTCGGCAACGAGCAGACCGCGCCGGCTACATTGGCGCCGTGACCCGGATATCTTCGCTTCAGATAATCGCCAGGGTGATCGCCGGTGGTTGCTGTGACGAGTAGGAACCTCTTCGGAACGTTGACAAGTATAAGGGCAAACATTAATGTGTAAATTGTAGCTCTTAATTGCTTACCTCAGCTACTTCTATCAGTTTACAATTTTTTTTTCATATTCACATGTTATGGTGATTCACATATCATTACCATAGTCTATTACAACTTTCTATTTAAAAAAATAAATAATTACTGATGGTAAGGATGCGCAGACACCATTTAGTGTTGGAGATGCTGCAGGGGTAAGCCTGGGGAGGGGCAGGTTTATGAGTAGGGTGGAGAGCACGCCGGTTAGGGGTGCTGGTATACTAGGCAGACCTGTACTCTCGTCCACACGCTTACGCACTGATGAATATTCCCCCGCACCACACATGCGTAGCTTAAGAGATGCTACAGACATTGCAAGCAGCGTTAGTTCAGTGGGCCGTCCTGCATTTTCATACACTCACACCCAAACAGATGAACATTCTCCACGTCAGCCAGTGTCTAGTTCACATGTGAGTTCTGCAGACCTAGGGAGTCTCATCACACAGTTAGCTCATGAAATAGGAGAGAACATTGCTAGCCAATTACAGAGATCTGTTGGTAGTGCAGATAACCAAACCACTCCTACGCCTAGCCTGAACTTAGGATATGGACAGTCTGATTTGAACATGACAGGAGTAAAGTTAGTCATGAAGACAGATGTCAAAGAGCCGCCGTACTTCAGGGGTGATGGAACAGACAAACACACAGTGCATGAGTGGGAAGAGATTATGAGCGTTTACCTGAATAAGAGGGGTGTACACCCGCAAGAGCACTCCCAGGAGATAATGTCAAGACTAATGGGAAAGGCTAGAGACATTGTTAAAGTTACCCTGCGCAGTATGCCATCGCTGCAGCCAGCTGAGAACTCCAAGCTCGTCTTTGATATTCTGAAACAACATTTCAGTGAGTTAACCTACTCCTCTATGCCTTTAGCAGATTTCTATAACACACTTCCTCTGGCCGGAGAAAGTCCCATGGACTATTGGATACGCTTGAACAAGGCTGTGGATGTCGCAGATGAGTGTCTGAGAAGGCAGGGGCGAAACATTGAGGACCCCTCTCACGAAGTCACAATGATGCTGGTGAAACACTGTCCCGACCCCGCTCTTGCAAGTGTCCTAAAGTGCAAAACAGCTGAAAAGTGGACAGCAAATGAGATTCAGGAACACCTCATTGAACATCAGAGAGAGGCTAGAACAATGTGTCAAGCCAAATCTTATCGGCCAAAGAACATTGGTGCACATGCTCAGGCATTAACCACAGAGACAGTCGCTGCTGAAAACCCAACAGACCTTACTGGTTACCCAAAGGCAATGGGGCTTCCATCCTCTCCTCAGACAGAGAGCATCTGCATGCAGTCTCTCATTGGCTTGCTGAACCGTGTGCTAGAGCAGACGGCACACACAACAGCAGTCGTGCCACCAAGCAGGGGGCCAGCAGCCATTGTTCAGAGTAGATGTAAAGTCTGTCAGTCTGCCGAACACTCAACTACTGCACACTGTAGACAGGCGAACCTCTGTATGGGCTGTTACAAGCCCGGCCACTGGAAGAGAGAATGCCAACAGCGCCGGCCAAGAATTAACGCTCAGCCACAGTTAGCGCACACACCACCTAACTCTGAGCAAGGTGGAGCCAGTTTAAACTAGATAGCTCACATACAGAAAGGGGATGTGTGAGCGTTGAAGATTCAAACCTTGAAGAAAGTGAAGAATTGAAGGAGATGTATGTCAATGTCTGTAAAGCAATGTCTGATAATTGCACGGTAATTGTTCAGAATATTCACAGAGTTGAGACGTTCAGTGAGTTATTTCACGCACCGGTGACAGTTAATGGCTGTGCTCAGTTGCAAGGGCTCCTCGATACAGGCTCAATGGCCTGCACGATAAGTGAAGAGGCAGAGCAGAGACTACTATCGGATAGCGTCTTGACCCCACATCAAGAACTCTCACAGCATATCATCCTTGTTGGCTGTGGAGGAGTACAAGTGCGCCCCAAGTGCATGTATGACATGGAACTAAGTCTGTATGGGGTAAAGTGCATGGTCCCAGTTCTGGTGATCACTGGTCAGAAAGACGACATAATAGTAGGCACCAACATGTTGAAACGTGTACTGCATCAGCTGAAAAACGAGAACAGTTATTGGACACTTATCTCGAGCAACACAAAAGGGTCTCCAGATGGCAAACAGTTTCTAGAAATGATGACCAGTCTCACAAGATGGAGGGGTGAAGATGTCCCAGGAAAAGTAGGGACAGTGAAGCTAACTCAGGCGGTGACTCTCCTTCCCAAACAAGAGTACCTGCTGTGGGGAAGACTGCCAAGTAATATGCCCAAGTCACCTGGGAGTACAGTTATGGTGGAGCCTACAACCTCCAGGTGTGTGCCTCGGGGCATTATGGTGGGGAGAGTGGTAACACCGCTATGGGGAGATGGCTGGACTCCCATGAAAATCACTAATATCTCAGACAAACCACTCACACTGAAAAGGAACAGCAAGCTTGCGGACGTCTCTACTTGTGTTGCAGCTGAAGATTTCACACTGTTCCAGGGTTCCTGTCAGAGTGATGCTGGCTCTGTTAGAGTGACTCATGTGAAACAGGACGACAACGGTGACCTGAAAGACAGACTGCAGAAGTCTGGTCTAGGAAATGTCGACATTGATCATTGTGAAGCGAGCCCCTCCACCAAGCTCCAACTTGTGACATTGCTGGAGAAATATCAGGATATATTTTCAAAGCATCATCTTGACTGTGGAGAAGCCAAGGGCTTTGCCCATAGGATCCGCCTCACTGACGACCGTCCCTTCCGTCTTCCATATCGCAGAGTGCCGCCAGCCCACTATCAAAAGCTGCGCCAAGTTCTCACCGAGATGGAGGAACAGGAAATCATACGGAAATCAATGAGTGAATATGCTTCTCCACTCGTGATGGTTTGGAAGAAAAATGGCGACCTCCGGATATGCACAGACTTTCGATGGCTGAATGCAAGAACTATCAAGGATGCTCATCCTTTGCCCCATCAATCGGACTGCTTGGCTGCCCTTGGCGGTAATGCTGTCTTCAGCACCATGGACCTCACGTCTGGATTTTATAACTTGCCCATGCATGAGGAGGACAAAAAGTATACCGCCTTCACAACACCATTAGGCCTGCACGAGTATAACAGAATGCCACAGGGGCTTTGCAACAGTCCAGCGTCCTTCATGAGGATGATGCTGAGTATCTTTGGCGATCTTAACTTCAGCAGTCTCTTGTGCTACCTAGATGATCTCTTGATATTTGCCCCCAATGAACAGCAGGCCCTCAGCAGATTAGAGGTTGTTTTCCAGAGGCTACGGGAGCACAATCTAAAGTTGAGTCCAAAAAAATGCCATCTGTTGCGGAGATCTGTGAAGTTTCTCGGACACATCGTTGACAGTGACGGTGTTGCTGTTGACCCAGAGAAGGTCGAGGTCATCACCAAAATGTCAAAGAGGGACTTGATGGAAGATGATGGCTGCACTCCTTCAGTTCGCAGAGTGAAGTCGTTCCTGGGGATGGTATTTTATTACCAACACTACATACCAAATTGCTCCTCCATCGCAAAACCCCTGTTTGCTCTCACAGCTGGCCAGAAACGGAGAGGAAAGGCCGGGAAGTACAGTCAGAATGCGGGAGTCTACAGAAAGCTCAAACCTGCGGATTGGACCCTTGACTGCGATTCCGCTTTCGCCGGCCTTAAGGGGAAGCTCCTGAATCGTGTGGTCCTTAGCCATCCAGACTTTTCTAAGCCCTTGGTTCTGTCCATTGATGCGTCTCTTGATGGCCTTGGGGCAGTTCTGTCCCAGATACCAGAAGGAGAAACAAAGGCACGCCCGATCGCCTTTGCCAGCAAGACCCTCACTGGCTCACAAAAGAGGTATCCTGCTCACCGACTGGAGTTCTTGGCGCTCAAATGGAGTGTTTGTGAAAAATTCAGCCACTGGTTGAAAGGCCACACTTTTACAGTGTGGACCGACAATAATCCTTTGACCTATATAATGACCAAACCAAAACTTGACGCTTGCGAACAGAGGTGGGTGGCAAAGCTTTCCCCATACACCTTCAGTATCAAACATATTCCTGGGGTAAAGAACATTGTGGCAGATGCCCTGAGTAGAGATCCGTTTGCTAAATCAGTGAGCCAAAGGTTGATCAGTGAGCCCTATGAAAGTCTTATGGCCGAGGCGGAGGGAACCAAAGAGGAGAAAGTCCAAGATCTCTTCCGGAGTAAGACCCAGTGTCTCCAGGCACATGATGCAGGGTGCTGTGTAACTATGGACCCCACTCAAGACAGGCTGGCCGGCAGTCAAGAACCCTCTCATGTGAAATCTGCTTGTGAAGCTCATGTAGAGTGGGAAAGGGGAGCAGAGATAAGAGCAACACAGTGTCTCAATGTTCTTCCCCAGGCGGTGCCCTCAGACACACTTCCAGCCCTCTCCATCGGCGAGCTGAGGCACAGCCAGGAAATAGATCCAGTTATCAGGGAAGTCCTGCCACTCATTCAGATGGGTGAGCCACCACCTAGGCGAGGGAGGAGGAGGTTAGCTCTTACGACCCAGACACTGTGCAAGCAGTGGCATCATCTAAAAGTCCAGGACGGAGTCCTATATAGGGTAACCAAAGACCCATTAAGCAGAGAGAAGAGGTATCAGTTTGTGCTGCCTGCTAGCTTGAAGGCCAAAGCTCTCGCTGGTGTGCATGATTTCGCTGGGCATCAAGGGCAGGCTAGAACAGCACACCTCGCCCGACAGCGTTTCTTCTGGCCGCAAATGGGAAGAGACATCAAGGAATATGTGAAATGTTGCCAACGCTGTATCCTTGCAAAGACCCCTGAACCAGCTGCCCGAGCTCCCTTGGAGAGCATTCGCACTTCGGCACCCATGGAGCTGGTGTGCATTGATTTTTGGAGTGCTGAGGACTGTAAGCAAAGATCTGTTGATGTGTTAGTCATAACAGACCACTTTACAAAATTGGCTCATGCCTTTCCCTGCATAAACCAAACTGCAAAGCAAGTAGCAAAGAAGTTATGGGATAACGTATTCTGCATCTACGGTTTCCCAGAGCGAATACATTCTGATCAAGGGGCCAATTTTGAAAGCAAACTCATAGCTGAACTCCTCAGCCTCACAGGGATTATGAAAACACACACAACAGCATACCATCCCATGGGAAATGGGCAAACCGAAAGGTTCAATAGGACACTTGGCAGTATGTTGCACCCTGACAGCTAAGCAACACTGGGTCCAACAGATACAGACTTTGACTTTTGCGTATAATGCCACCACTCATGAAACAACTGGATATCCTCCATTCTATTTGATGTATGGTCGAGTCCCCAGACTCCCAGTAGACATGGTCTTCAAACAAGTCTTGAGGGATCCAGTCGTGGTGAATTATAAGACCTATGCAGAGAAACTGATGACGAACCTCCATGTGGCTGCCGACATAGCTCAGCAGCATGCGAGGAAAGGACAGCAACATCAAGCTGATGGCTACAACAAGAGAGTTCGTGGAACCCACTTGAACGTTGGCGACCGAGTTTTGTTAGCTAATAAAGCAGAGAGAGGGAAGAGGAAGTTAGCGGATAAGTGGGAAGCCACTATGTATAACATCATAGACCGGAACCCTCAGACTCACGTTTACAAAGTCAGAGACGAAAGTGGGAAAACAAAAGTTGTTCATCGGAATTTGATGTTGGACGTGAGCTTCTTGCCCATGCCAGAACTGAGCGATGAAGAGATGAATGGAGCTGCCTCGGATGTGGCCAGTGAGTTTCAGCCTCCTTCTGTTGATGCTTTGAGTGGCCTAGCAGTAGATGCTTCTGAGGACCGTACATGTTCGTGGTTGAACGCATCCTCTGACTCTGAGTCTATTGGAGAAGCTGATGAGTCTGAGATGGAGAATGAGATGCCCCACTCTCTGTCCAGGAAGTCTGTTCAACTGACACCCACTAGAGCCCAGTCTAAAGAGGTCAGAGGCCAAGGGGAAAATGAATACTCACCTGTGAGAGACTTGTCGGATTTCAGTGACCCCCCTGATTTGCACATGACTGACACTGACTCTGTTGTCCCAATTGATGTTCCTGACTTAGATGAGACAGGGTCTTCGGACGTCAATTCACCTGTTACACTGACTGATAGTCAGATACCCTCCCAAGTACAAGGGTTTGAAAGTCAGGTTGTCAGAACACGTACTGGCAGGGTTGTTAAGGCAGTTGATCGCTTGATAGAGAACATGGTGCAAAAACCACTCACCAAGGGTTTTGTTACAGGAGTCAGAAGGTCACTGTCTTTCCGTTCTTTATTTTAGATACATTTTTTAGATTATTATTATTCTTTATTACCAGTAGTATGACCTGGGTCATGATATGTTCATATTGGAGGGAAAGTGTTCCAAGATCTCATATGGTGAATAAGGCATCATATTCCCTAGAAGGGGCAGTAGCCTGATCAACTGCTGTTTTCTTTTAACTTACTTTGTAAGTAGCTTTATGCGCTGTATATGGGAAATGGAGTCCCAGGGCTATCTTGGACCAAGTGGACAAGACTTTTATTCTACATGTTTTTGGTTATTTTCCACCCTCGATGTGCGAAGTATTTTGGTGAAATTAAAGAGGGGTGAATGTAACAGGTCAAAGAATTACAGATTTTTGCAACCGTTCATTTTCTATTTTTTATTTTATTTTGTGAGTTGATTTCACCAAAATATTGTATTGTTCAGCATTTCGTGTAGTTTACAGATATTGGGAGAGTTAGTTGTGTAAGTGCGCCCTCTAGAGTGTTGGTTTGGTTATATGCGGATTTGTCTCATGCTTTTCTCAGTCTGCATTCTACTCGACTGAGAGAGGTATGTGTTCACTTCGGCGTGACATAAACTTGATATACCTGTTAAAACTAAAACGTTTCAGTGCACATAGTAACTTGTATGTATATATAGTGTACGGACATTTAATCAAGCTGTGTCGTGAATTTAGCTATTTTTGAGAGTTTGAGAAATTGCTAACTTAGCTAACCTCGTGTTTTGTTTAGCTGTAAGTTAGCAATCGTCATTCTATCCTCTTGTGTTGAAGCCCACGTTGTTCTTTTTATGTTAGGCGGATTCTGGTCGAGGGTAGAGTTTTGAATTTTTTCTCTCCTTGATGTTGAACAGATTGAGAGAGTTGTACACAATAAAGTGCCTTCAAGTACGCCAGTGTCTTGTCTTCAGTGCACCGGAACACAACGCAGTAGTCGGCAACGAGCAGACCGCGCCGGCTACAAAAGCATGGCGCAGATGATATTTGCGATTGTAACAAATAAAACTTTAGGTCTACCACCTTCATGGTGCAAAGGACTGTTTTTATTTGCAACTAGTAAGAACATTTCATTTTGTGAGATCCCGGTTCATGTGAACGTATACAAGTTTAATATTCTTCATATATTGTGATAGACTCTGATGGTAAATGTTTATTTCTGTTTTAACTATTAATGCCAGGGAATCTGTAATATTTTGAAAAGGAAATCTTTATTTTTGTATTGTAAGGGTAAGAGTGCCGACTTTTATTTCATTCAAGAAACTCATGCCTGTTCCACAGATATTGCGTTTTGAAAGTGTCAAGGGGGAATGATATTTGGCATCATTTGGTATCAATCGGTCAGCAGGTGTCGCTATTTTAAAAGGCTACTTTAAGGGTCATATACTGTCGTGAAGCAGACAATGCAGGGAAATGGATTATGCTTTTGGTAGATGTCGTTTGAAAAAGAAAAGGAGAGCCACACACAGTGTGGCCAGACCTCAGTCTTAAGGGGGGCATATGAAATGCATGGGAGGGCAGTACACAATTATTATTAGCCTACAGTACATATATTTAATAATAAATTCCCTCAAGTGGGGGGGCACAAGCATTTTTGGGGGCGGGCCCAGACAAGCTGTCTTCATCAGGGTATAATGCCCAACACTGCGGGTCACTAGTTTATATACATGTTTTGTATGTTTTTTGTTTATCTGTGAATTAACCAATGATATCAGGCCACGCCTGGCCATAATCACAGACACCTGTGTGTGTCCTTTGACACTATATGAACCAGTGACCTGCAGTGTTTGACATTATACCCTGATGAAGACATCTTGTCTGTCGAAATGTTGGTTATTAAATTATTGCATCTGAGCTCCTAGAATGTGAGACTCTCCTTTTCTTTTCCAAGTGTTCTACTCCGCTAGCCAGCACCTCGCCTAAACAGGTGTGCATTTATTTCGCCTCCAAATTGGTAGATGTCTACCATATTCAATGAATTGTTGTGGATACTTATGCTACCAAGAACAAGTAAAGTAACTGTATTTTATTTAGAGACATTAGAGGAAAATAAGTTAAATGGTGTCTACATTTCCGTTGGCCAAAGTAATATGGGGTGGAGATTTTAATACAGTATTACATGATTATCTACATAGATGGCCTCCTAAGAATAGCAACTCTGATTGTGAGATAAGGAATATATGTCTAAGGTTAGGTGTACTAGATATTTGGAGACATAAGAACCCAGATAAGATTATGTTTACATGGAGTACCAAAGCTGTATCTATAGAATCCCGTATTGATTTCTGGCTGATATCTGAAGCTGACAACGTTGATACAGTCTCAATTGAAACAACAATTTTAACAGACCACAAAGGGATTTCAATGAAGATAAATATGCATGGTTTGTCAACAAAAAAAGTTAGTAAAAGTCACTGGAAATTGAATAAGACTTTACTAGAGAATGCAGTATTTAAGAAGGAAGTAGCAGGAATTGTTGACAAATATTGGAACTGTGCGTGTGTTAAGAATATGTTTGGAAGTTACTGGGAACTAATGCAATTTGATATAAGGCTTTTGGCTATTTCAATGGGGAAAGAAATTGCTCATGCCAAGAGAGAGAAAGAATATAGCATCATAAAGGGAATAATGGATTATACAAAAAAAAACAGATCTAATTAATCAGGAATTACTGGAGCTATCATCACTGTAAATGCAGTTAGACTGTATCTACGAGGAAACGGCCCGGGGAGTGTTTGTAAGATCAAGATGAAAATATATATATTTTGTATTTTTCTTTAATTTAGAAAAAAGGGCAGGCGAAATGACTTCTATATGTAAATTAATGATCAATAATACTCCCAATGAAAATCCAAAATAAATCTCCCAGCATGTTGCCCAGTTTTATCAGAATCTGTATACATCAGCCCAGACAACTTCCAATATGGATATACAATAGGGGAAAGCATGGAAAATTCCTAACAAATATTGTATCAGTAACAAGGTAAAGGAAGTTTCATTTAACATTTTACGTAGAATTTATCCTGTGAAATGTGTTTTGGAAAGATTCAAGCTGAATATTGACTATAACTGTGATTTCTGTGGAATGGAGAAGGAGACCCTTTTTCATTAGTTTTTTTTACCTGTATTTATAGTATATTTTTTGGGGATTGACATACAGAACTCTGTTACAAAGAAAACAGGACAGGTTGTATAATTTAAAGGTTTTGATATAATGATTTATTTAAGAAATTCTGACATTGATAAAGATGTAGTATATTTGGGCGGCAGGTAGCTTAGTGGGTAAGAGCGTTGTGCCAGTAACCGAAAGGTCGCTGGTTCTAATCCCCGAGCCGACTAGGTGAATATCTGTCGATGTGCCCTTAAGCAAGGCACTTAACCCTAATTGCTCATGTAAGTCGCTCTGGATAAGAGCGTCTGCTAAATGACTAAAATGTAAAAATGTATATTTAATTAAACTGCTAATAATATTAAGGAAATGTCATATTCACAAATGCAAATGGTCTAATTCAAAACCTAACTTTTTTCACTTTATAAATTAATTTTAACAATATGGCACTACTTTAACTCAAATGAAAAGGCAATTACATTTAACATTTTAGTCATTTAGCAGACGCTCTTATCCAGAGCGACTTACAGTTAGTGAATTTTTTTTATTTTTTTTATACTGGTCCCCCGTGGGAATCGAACCCACAACCCTGGCGTTGCAAACGCCATGCTCTATCAACTGAGCTACATCCCTGCCGGCCATTCCCTCCCCTACCCTGGACGACGCTGGGCCAATTGTGCGCCGCCCATGAGTCTCCCGGTCGCGGCCGGCTGCGACAGAGCCTGGATTCGAACCAGGATCTCTAGTGGCACAGTGGCCTTAGACCACTGCGCCACTTAGAAGTAGATTAATTAAAATGTATATTATTATATTATATTATTAATTATTATTAATTAATATGATTAGTTTGTTTAGAATTCCTGGCAATGTAAATAGTTTGTATGTATGCTTGTTTGCTTGTGACTATTCCTCTTTTGTTTGTTGATATTTGTTTGTTTAAGAAAATAAAAAAGCCTTATTCCAATGGATAGAATTGACACCACACAGTCACCGTGGGGGTAATACCGCCGCCCGCCAATAGATGGCGGTGTTTTACTACTTATGTTTTGCTTAAAAAAGACCTGCAGAAAATACCTTTAATTCTTTAATTAAAAAATAATGTCCGAAATGTGTCCATTGTGACAGTTGAAATGGATATTACTTATAGGATATATGTTATACTTTATTGGTGAATGCTGGCAGTATTTTTCATATGTTGAATTAAATAGGTCCTGCACACTCAAATATAATATGACAACCATTCAATACAAACAGATTCCAAACTGTATTTGATCTCTCCTCCCCACAGAAAGCTCTGGGCCAGCAGTTTAAAAATGAGGTACATATCAAAAATCTTCCGTCTCTCTTTAAGAAGCCCAAGCCAGAGAAAAGAGACCTTGTGGAGCCCAGTGAGAGTGGAGCACTAGCAGCTCTCTTCTCCCCAACACGGGACAACATCTAGGAGAACATAGCAGCACAGAGAGGCTCTCAGACTGGACTAACACATACATACACACACTACAATCAGCTGTTACATGACTTTGGCTGGACTAGCACAAACAAACACACTTTCTACGCTCCCCAGTGGAATTTTACTCCTGAAGGATATGCTCACCAAGGGTACGACGTCTCTATCCTATTGATCAACAGTAGGATGAATGGACTCTACAAACTGTGGACCAATGAAATCAGAATATTTTGTCATGGACTGAACCCTGGTAACTGGTCATAAATATTTCTCCAAATAATGTGCGTCTGTTTGCCTTGATCAGAAATATGGAACAATATGTCTGAAGACGATGATGGTGGTGAAGATGATGGTTATTGTCCTTAAAGAGGACATGTCTCTTGCCATAAACCCTGCAGGTTGTAAATGGTAACAAAACATTGCATCTATACAGCTCATATCCTCACTAGCACAACACATTTAGTTTATATTGTGTTTTGGTAGCTCAGCTAACATGGACCATCCTCCAAGGTACTAAACATAGATATAGATATGGATAAAGGCCGCATCTTTATACCTGTCCCATTATAGCGTCTGACAGCATGGGCAGCTCCATTGAGGCTACAACCCATAGGAATCCCCACCCAGTTGACTACTTAACTACCTTAAAATGGTGGAATATGGCAATGTCTAATAACAATGTTCATGCTAAAATGGTTATACCCATGATGAGTCCACTATCTAGCTCTATGGTGCTAAACGACAGCAGCCATTTTGTGCGACAAGAACCTGAATGGGATCCAGTGAGCACGTCCCCCCCCCCGTCCCCCCCAAAAAATTGTAAAGTGGTTATCCCACTGGCTATAGGGTGAACGCACCAATTTGTGAGTCGCTCTGGATAAGAGCGTCTGCTAAATGACGTAAATGTGCCCTTGAGCAAGGCACTTAACCCTAATTGCTCCTGTAAGTCGCTCTGGATAAGAGCGTCTGCTAAATGACTAAAATGTAAATGTAAATGTCTGAGGTGCTAGTCTTCAGAGTAGTCTGCTGTATAAGGAGAGCTGTCATCAAACCAATGTTTTGCACAGGATCATTACCCTGTTGATGTATGAGGTTGTCAATTAGAACCGTCATTGGTGTGACTTTTTGTTTTGCACTAGTGGTTCTCCCAGCTATGAACGAATGAGAAACCAGCACTAAATTCCTCTTATGTTAAAGGGATAGTTTGCTGCAACAAGTTTTGTCAGGCTTTATTGTTTGTCAAACCTGACTGACTAGTGGAGAGCTCATATTTTATGCCATCTGTTTTGTAGGTAACATTGTATACATTTGGAAAAGATCTACAGGATAGGGAAAGGGGATACCTAGTCAGTTGCACATCTGAATGCATTCAACTGAAATGTGTCTTCCACATTTAACCCAACCCATCTGAATCAGGCCTCAATCCCAAATGAATGGAATAGAAGCTATCCACCAAGTACTGTAACTCAAGTTGATATGGTGCCTGTCTATTTCCCATTCATTTGGTATTGAGGCATACAGAATGATTTACATTAAAGATGTCATAATATGGACTTCTCTATAATATGGACTCCTCTATAATATGGACTCCTCTATAATATGGACTTCTCTATAATATGGACTCCTCTATAATATGGACTTCTCTATAATATGGACTCCTCTATAATATGGACTCCTCTATAATATGGACTTCTCTATAATATGGACTCCTCTATAATATGGACTCTATGGTACATCCATGATCAGTTGTAACAAACAGTGTTGTTGTGAACTACCCCTATAAATCTCCTCACCCTGTCAATGATTGTTTTGTTCACATGTGGCCCTTTTTTCCTACTCAACACTAAGAAAAAATGATCTGTACTTGTTCAGGGGACAAAGTATTTAAAACTGTAGTGCGGTTTAGATTTTTCTGTTTTTAAATAAAAGTAGACTTGAAAGTCATTTTAAATGGTTGATGTTACCATTTGCTATGTTATGCCATGGTCTACAAATATAAAGATGGTTGTTGGAATTTTGTAGTGGGTAAAACTGTGCTGTGCAGGTCAATAATAATGGTTTAGAGAGAGAATTAAACATCTGGGACAGAAGTGTGCAGTGTGCAAATCCACTGTCTTTGGCCCTGTTTGAATACATTTCTGCATGTAATCACAAGGGTGGGGTCCATGTTAACTATTCAAACAGGATCAGAGACTATTGAAATCTGACCCAGGTTCACAGTAAACTCCACCCCCGAGTCACCTGACGACTAATGTGCATCTCAGTGCTGTAACTTTAATAACTCTCCAGGACTCATGTCTGTCTGACACAACGGAACACTGGGATTTTATTTAGATTGTTCTGAAATATCAGGGTGTTAAACCAACCAATACAAGGTAATATCATTAAAACTGTGACCTTTACGTGCAATTTGACTTTTTTTAAATCAAGTGCCTCTTTAAGACTAACTTGTTAAAAGTGAAAGTAACTTTCAGATATCATTCCATGACAGGGAGTGACACGGTAATGTCTAGATGGGATACAGCTTTTGTCAAATTTACATCAAAAGTAGATGTTTTTGCAATTTAGCTAATCCTAACCCTTTTCCTAACCTTAACCTAATTATCCTAAACTGCTACGTTAACTTATGCAGCAGGTTAGGACAATTATCCTAAACCTGCTATGAAAAGTCAATTTTGACAAAAGCTGTATCCCTTCTAGACAAAGAAAACGAGTGACATCGTGTGAGAAAATGGCTTCTAGTTCTTCTCTCCCAGAGGAGGATTTCTCCTGTACGGTGTGCCTTGACATCTTTAAGGATCCTGTCATCTTGTCATGCAGCCACAGCTTCTGCCAAGCCTGTCTAAAGGAATGCTGGAAAGACAAGGAATCTCGGGAATGTCCAGTTTGCAGGAGAAGATCGTCTAAGGATCATCCCCATTCAAACCTCTCTCTAAAGAACCTGTGTGAGGCCTTACAGGAAAGGAGACAGACAGATCCGAAAAGTTCAACCACAGGGTCCAAGGTGCTCTGCAGTCTGCACAGTGAGAAACTCAGGCTGTTCTGTCTGGAGGATAAAGAGCCCATCTGTTTGGTGTGTCAGGTCTCAAAGAAACATAAAGCTCATGACTGCATCCCTGTAGATGAGGCTGTACAGGATCACAAAGTAGGAGAAAGGTTTTGATAGAAAATAGGTGAAAGATCAATACTAAATAACTATGGAATATGAAGTTATACATGTTTTCTTTATGAGTCCTCCTCATTTAGATAATAGATTGAATTTCTGCACATTGTGTTGACTGAATGATTATGAATTTCATTTTCTGATACATTCTAAATAGTCTTAGAGATCCTGAGTGAAAACATAGGTATCTCTGACATTGAATCTTTAAAACAAGGATAAAAAGTCTCTGCAGGGATAGAGATGTGTTGTACAGACATGCTCTCCCCTATGAAGTGAGTCCAGAGGTTGTCTCCTCAGTGAGGTTCTGTCTCATTCCAGGAGGAACTCCAGACTGACCTGAAGCCCTTACAGGAGAAGCTGAAGGTCTTTAATGAAGTTAAACAAACCTGTGATCAAACAGCAGGGCACATTAAGGTTAGTATAAACCATGCTAAGTTGCAATAGTACAGCATGTATTGTTTCAATTGTAGCCTACATGAAGGATTTTATTCTGATAATAATTATAAAATGAGATATTCTTCTCACTGTCTCCAGAGCCAGGCCCAGCACACAGAGAAGCAGATTAAGAAGGAGTTTGAGAAACTTCACCAGTTTCTACGAGAGGAAGAGGAGGCCAGGATAGCTGCTCTGAAAGAGGAAGAGAAGCAGAAGAGTCAGAAGATGCAGGAGAAGATTGAGCAGATGAACAGAGAGATTTCATCACTTTCAGACACAATCAGAGCCATAGAGGAGGATCTGAAAGATGAAGACATCTCATTCCTGCAGGTAAGGACTGCTCTCTCTCAGACATAGATTATAAATTAACTCAAAGATTGATAGTTGAATCAATGATATTGATGACAATATACTCTACTTTCCAGAACTTCAAGACCATGAAGGAAAGGTAAGTGATCTGCTTCTCGTCTCTTGCTTCTCTGTGGTTGTGAACCCAACCCCACAGAAGTGCTGACTCCTGAATGTTATTCTAGAGCCCAGTGCACAATGCCGCATCCACAACTGGTGTCAGGGGCGCTGATAGACGTGACCAAACACCTGGGGAACCTGACGTTCAGAGTCTGGGAGAAGATGCAGGGGATCATCAAACACAGTGAGTACTGGATAGGAGAGGAAATGATTGAGAATATTGTAAGATAGATTTGAATTAAGTAGGCTTTTTTAAGTAGTATTCTTAGTGTATATGAAAAAAAATACATGCTATAATGTGTGGAATATCTCTGCCTTTGTTCTGAAGCTCCTGTGATTCTGGACCCCAACACTGCACACCCCTGGCTCTCTCTGTCTGATGATCTGACCAGTGTGAGTAAGACTGGCCCAAAGCAGCAGCTCCCTGACGACCCAGAGAGATTCACAAAGTACTCATCTATTCTGGGCTCTAAGGGGTTCAGCTCAGGTAAACACAGCTGGGAGGTGGAGGTGGGGGACCATCCTGACTGGAGCCTGGGCGTGGCTAAAGAGTCAGTTGACAAGAAAGGGGAGCAGAATATATCACCAGAGTGTGGAATCTGGGCTATACTGCAGAGCAGTGGTGAGTATAGTAATGTAATGGGAGAGACCCTCCTCCTGAAGAGGATACCCCAGAGGATCAGAGTGCAGCTGGACTACGACCGGGGGGAGGTGTCCTTCTACGACTCCAAAGACATGACACTCATCTACACTCATAAAGACACATTCACTGAGACGCTCTACCCATACTTCTCTATTGGATCATCTGGTGATGCCAAAAGCACTGGTGTACAGATCTGCCAATCAGAGGTGTTTCTGACAGTGAAGTCATCCCAATGAGGTTGTGTGTGTGTTTGTGTGTCTGAGACACAGAGAGAGAAACATGAGTCAACTATACTCATACCTCTGTCATTTTTCCTAATTAAAAAACTCAGTGGGGTCTCAACTTACTGTTGAGAGAATAGCAGTAAACATAAGGTGACATTTAGAAACTTAGTTGTTCATCAGCTGTTCTCCTCTTAAGTCACTCACTGACAGTCACTCAATTAGCCCATGTCAGTTAAAAATGTTTTGATTGGGAAATTAGTTTAGTTACTCTAGCCAGCTGTCTAAACATGTTGACATAATGGCTGAATTACTGACCGGGTGTGCAGGGCACGTGCCAAGAGGCCCTGACCTCCAGGGGGCCCCAATTGATTTTGTTAGACACTTTCTTCAGATATCATATTAACATTGCATTAGTCATGTCAAAATGTGTAGAATGTAGGAAATTAGCTGTGAAACTACAAAATAATTGTTCTGTAAAGCAAACTCATATGTTTACTTTTTGTTAATAAAATATTTTTTCTGCTAACATATCCCTCTGTACGTATTAATTTATAGTTTTTAATCCCGGTGCTGAGTTAATGTGAGTTAATGTGTAGCAGCTAATTGTACAGCTAATAGGCTATGTGTTTGTAGATGGACTGAGGGAATGAAGCTACAGCAACCAATGTGATAATGGCTTGGGTAATTTCTGCCTGTTTTTACTCTTCTCCAAAAAGCATTTTAATGTTTTAAAATTGTATAGAAATTCAGTAAATGAGATAAAACAAATCAGTGAGACCCCTTGACTGCCCTGACCTCCAGGAGGCCCACATTGATTTTGTTAGTCACTCTCACTCAGATATAATTATTAACGTGATATAAGTCATGGCAAAATGTGTAGAATTGCAGGAAATTATCTGTAGAACTGCACAAACAACATGTGTAGATCAACTGATAGGGCAGCAGCAGCAGTAGACTGGTGACTCCAGGACCCAGAAACACATTGGACAGGCTGGAGAAAGACAACATCAGCTTTAGTGGGGTCAGTACACTCTCCATAGATAATCCTGTGTGTGTGTGTGTGTGTGTGTGTGTGTGTTAGTAATAGGGGTGGTATAGTTTAGTGTTACTTTGTCTCAGCTTCAAACCAAACAAATGAAACTGTCCTTTAGAATGGTGGGCCTCATGATTCACAGATATAAACCAGTGGGTGACGGCGTCGTCCCCCCATTACTAATATGATAATAATTATAGTATATGTTCATAATATGGTCATTTAGCAGACACTTTTACCCATCCAGAGTGACATATGAAGGGCTCCAACCCACAGCCATGGTGATTGGTGACCTATTTAATCCATGACTACTGAAGTGGGGTATGGATGGAGTTCCAGAACTCCCTGCCTCAGCTCTCCCCAATGGGGTTTATTTGAGTGATGACGTCGGATGGGTTTAGCTCAAAGGTTAAGTAGAACGGACATAACTCTAAAATACACGGGGTTGTTCTCACCGTCTTTCTTTTGTTCTCTTTCTCAGGATTTGTTAACTCCTAAAAGGATGTGCTTCTCGCCAATGCAGGAGATGTCTGTCCAGCAGTCAGCTCAGCTCACCCACAGAACATTCTCCTCTCACTTAAAGGGGAATGGAAACACTTTAGGAAGTAAATCTAAGCAAAGAGATGTATTCAATCAACTAATACTAAACATGTGCATTTAACATCTCTATATTTAGTATTTTGATCGTCGAGCTAAGGTTTATTTGAGCTATGGTCAGCGCCATTTTAAATTGCCATAATAACGACTGACGCCACAGCGTCACTGGCAGGAATCAGCAAATTGTATGTGGTATTGAGATTTCACGTGGAGTGAATCGAAGAGAGTGAGGTTAGGTGCGGACAACGAAGGTGGCAACAACAAGTAGTAATTCAAACATGAACTGTATAGAGCCAGGCTGTATGAATTGGCTCCATAAAAAACCCCTTGGTAAACTACATCGGCTGCCCAAGGACCCACAACTTTTGAAGAAGTGGCTCCATGTCCTGAAGAGGAAGGACGTGCCAGCTCGAGCTAGCAGGATCTGCAGACGGCACTTCGCGGAGGCAGACTTCGCGATGAAGGGCACTTTTGATGCGGCAACCGGGAGTTTCCGAATGGAAAGGAGTCGTATGCCTACGTTGAAGCCCTCTGCTTGCGCCTCCATGCCTACGTTGAATCCCTCTGCTTGCGCCTCCATCAGACATTTCCAGGGTTATGGTGTAGGGGTTACCGACCGACCATCATCGCCACATTGTCGTCAAGGAAAAGCGACTGAACGGAGGAGGCGACGCGAGTCAATGCAATGGAGCCAGAGGTAACGTTAACCGGTCATGACTTGTTGACTAGGCTAGCGTTAGACACTGGACAACTTTGTTGCAACTCTAGTTGAAGGTAACTAGCTAATTGCGTCTGAAGTGTTTTGTGTAACACACCCCAACAAATAATGTTAGCAAGCAAGTCAACTGCAGCTAAAATTGCAACACAGTTTCTGCATGTACCTCAGTTATTAGGTAGTCACTGTAGGTAGCTTGCACCTCAGATTGTCAAGTACAGTAATACATTTTATAGACAGACTTGTTTTTGTAATGTTTTGTTAGCGCCACCTCATTTAGTTAGACTGAAGTTGACATAGCTAATGTTTGCTGAAAATGAAATGTCCCTGTATTTGCTGTGCGTGTGCGTGAGATCAGTGTTGACCATAACTCGCTGTATTTATGAACCTGAGAGCTCAGAATCACAATCATCACAGTGCGAGCCAAGATATACTATTGGGGGAGCGGGTTGGTCTTCCGAAAATGGACAAGGAGCAGGCCATTCAACAAGGGAATCGGAGTGGAATTGTTTTTCCACTGATTTGTTTTACCCGTTTCAACGTATGTGCTACCTTGTCCCGGTCCTGCTGTTTTGACTTTCTCTCTCAACCTATGAATTCTCAGCTATGAAAAGCCAACTGACAAATGCTGCTGAGGTGTTGAACTGTTGCACCCTCTATAACCAATGTGGTTATTACTTTGATGTAAAAAGGGCTTTACATTTGATTGATTTTTTTTCCTGTGCTGGATGCTGTGTATTCTCTGTCTGAGTGATGGGACATTTTTATAGTATCTGTAACATATTTAGGTGTGTATTTAATCCGCATCTTGACTTCTTAAAGTGGCAATCAGCAGTAGAAACAACAGTGTATCCCTGCTCCTCTTTCGGTAAAAAGCTGAGGGATGGGGCTGGAGAAATGTAACCACTCTCAAATTCATAGACAGCGATATAAATGCAAGGACTGACCATCCGTGATATCAAAATTGTAATCATGTTTCTATTATGTTTTTACTACCATGTACCCAGTTTGCTTTGGATAAAGGAGTCTGCTAAATTGCGTATATATTTGGAAGTCTACTTTGAGTCACCCCCGAGTGGCGCAGTGGTCTAAGGCACTGCATCGCTGTGCCACTAGAGATCCTGGTTCGAATCCAGGCTCTGTCGTAGCCGGCCGTGACCGGGAGACCCATGGGGCGTCGTCCAGGGTAGGGGAGGGATGTAGCTCAGTTGGTAGAGCATGGCGTTTGCAACGCCAGGGTTGTGGGTTCGATTAAAATTTTTTATAATAATAACTCACTAACTGTCTGCTAAATGACAAAAAAAAAGATTAAATAAAAGAGATTTAATAATAATAATAAAACATTGAAAAATAATAAATAAAACTAGCTGTGTTACCATAATAAATAAAACGAGTGTAGTTACCATTCATTTCCAATAGATGGCAGCCAAAGCTAGTTGAAGTCAGCAACAGGTACACAGGATTAGTGCGCGTTGAAAGTAGTTTTATCTTCACAGCAAGTTTATCTGGTTATGTGTGAACCTGTTGTTATAGTGGACAAGCTAACTAATACTATATTTACATAAGGCGCAGGCATTAGGTCTATGTCTCGAAAATAATTACAACAGGCAAGATGAGACGCCGTACACCTCGTCCAATTCTCCCTTGTGCCCATAACGTGAACTGGCGATAAACTGCCAGCCTGTATGCTCAGCAAACAAAATCATACGAAAAGTTAGTCTGATACCTTAACTAAATCATAGCGTATTGATAATGAGCACGCCCCATTATTGGTTAGAATGAGATTTCATGAATCATGATGCTGTCTGCGATTTGAACTCCGGTCGTCTAATCAAAAGGTCAATGTCTTATCGCACCAAACAGCACTGGTGATAAACATCTTTATAGGATACTGATTATATATATTGAGCACCTACCCACTACTTATATTAACCTTCAACAATTTATAATCAAGGAACATTTCACAAATGATTTAACTGGTATATCGGCTGCAGACTGGTCGAGTAACCTCTTCTGCCAGGAAGTCCTTCATAAGGATTAGTGACACGTCCAATAAATACATCGCCATCCAGACAGATTTACAGGAACCTCTGACTGGATGTAAATCAGCCACCATCCGCTGGGATTTTGTGCTGTATCGCCACCATCTCTCTACAACACACACACTCACTCATACTCTAGCCCAGGGGTGTCAAACGTCCGGCCCGCGGGCCGTATCAGGCCCGCAAATGGGTTTAATCCGGCCCGCGAGATGATAAAAAACAATAATAATAATAATAAAAAAAATTGGTAAAGTATAAAAATGCACTGCAATTTTTCAATAAAATAAACTGCTGTTCCAATTGCGTCCACTGGATGGCACAATAGCAATTGTGTTAAGCAAGCAAACTGTTTATACCGGGGCAGAGCAAGCACGTGCAGCCAATGAGCTACTTTGTTTTGCCCGCAATATTTATTACGGCTTCTACTTTTAACATTATGTGCTTTGGCACCCTCATTGCCTCAATATGTCTCTGTCAAAAAAGAGAAAAGTGGACGCAGAGTGTTCCAAGAAAAATGGTCATCCTATTTATTCACGGAATTGAATGGGAAAGCTGTATGTTTGGTGTGTTCAGAGCATGTTGCAGTGCTGAAAGAATATAACCTTTGTCGCCACTATGTGAGTCTTCATGCCGACAAATATGACAACTTTCAAGGACAGCGGAGATGAGAGAAGGTGAATGAACTGTTGGCGGGTCTGAAGAAACAGCAGTCTGTGTTTACTCACAGCCGAGACATCAGTGACGCTGCAGTGAAAGCTAGCTACCTCATTGCTAATGAAATCGCAGTGGCTTCAAAACCATTTAGTGATGGTGAATTTGTAAAAACATGCATGATGAAGGCAGCGGAGATTGTGTGCCCTGAAAAGCGGCAGGCTTTTGCAAATATCAGCCTGACAAGAAACACAGTTGCAGACAGGATTTCCGATCTTTCAGTGGATTTGGACAGCCAGTTGAAGCAAAAAGTAAAGTCATTTATTGCGTTTTCGGTTGCAATTGATGAAAGCACGGACATTACAGATGTTGCACAACTGGCCATTTTCATCCGCGGAGTTGATGACACATTGACCGTCACCGAGGAGTTCGTGGAGTTGGTGACGATGACAGATACAACGACAGCAGCTGATATTTTTACCGCACTCGTCGGCGCGCTGGACAGGGTCGGAGTGGACTGGTCCCGCGCTGTCAGCCTGGCTACAGATGGTGCGCCCTCAATGATCGGGAAAAAAGCAGGCGTTGTGACAAAGTTCAGAGAGAAAGTGCAATCTGCAAATGGAGGACGTGATTTTTTGACTTTTCACTGTATTTTGCACCAGGAGGCTTTGTGTTGCAAGTCATTAAAGATGGATAACGTCATGAAGGTGGTCATCCAAACTGTTAATTTCATCCGATCCAGAAGCCTGAATCACCGTCAGTTTGACAGCCTTCTCAGAGAGAAAGACCACATCTATGGCCTGCCATACCACACTGAGGTAAGATGGTTAAGCCGAGGTGCTGTGCTGAGGCGTTTCTTTGATTTACGAGAAGAAATTGAACAGTTCATGGAAGAAAAGGGCAAACCAGTGTTAGAATTTCATTCCGCAGAATGGATGCAGGACCTTGCATTTATGGTGGATGTTACAGAGCACCTGAATAACTTGAACAAACAGCTGCAAGGGCGCAACAAAGTTGTCACGCAGTATTATGACAGCATACGTTCTTTCAAGTTGAAGCTGTCATTGTGGGAGACGCAACTTGCCGGTGGTGATGCAGCTCACTTCCCCTGTCTGAAAAATGTGTGCGCGACCCAACATGTGGCAGACATGAAGCGGTTCAAAGATAAAATAACGGGACTGTTACGGGAGTTTGAGCAACGCTTTCAGATTTATGTTTATATGTTTTTATGTTGATGTGCTATTGTTTTTAATTGATTTTATTTTATTTGTATATTTAACCTATTCTTGACTCTGTGGTTCTTGCACTTGTTTGGGGAACAGGATTTCATAATTTTTATCTACATTTCTGCCTGAGAAATGACACCCTGATATAGTTCTGTGATCTGTGAAACAGTTCTGTTAATCACTGAGGCATTGTGTGTTTGTGTGTTCTTTTTCTTTAGAATTTTCAAATAAACTTGACGTGTTTTATGATTAATAGTGATGTTGTGCTTGTACTATTTTGGACACACTGTCCTCAGGCTCCAGCTTTATGTTGTATGTTGATCGTATTAAAACAAAGAAAACAATCTGAAGTTGTTGTTTTTAAGTTATATATACCATGATTTTTCCGGTCCGGCTCACTTGGGAATAGATTTTCCTCCATGTGGCCCCTGAGCTAAAATGAGTTTGACACCCCTGACCTAAGTGAACCATCTTCATTTATCCACCATCTTTGATTTTTCTCTCTCTCTAGTTACCATATCCTGGGGAATGCAGGCCTATCATTGCAGCAGGACTTCTACACCATCGAGGGATTGGCTGAACAGATCATTGGTTCCGCCTTAATCTCCCTCGACAACGTGCCTGACCACAGACTCCGCCCCATGCTCCATATCCTTCTGTCCAATCGACCCATCAGAGCTACCAATCACATAGAATCTCTTGACTAATTCAATCAATCTTAATTTTCTTCAACCAAAAAAGGAATCTAATGTCATTTCTAGTGAAACAAGTATCCCTCTTGCAGGTTTTTTGGGTGATCAAATACAACCACATTTTCCACCTATTGAACATAGAGAATGGAGTAAAATACATGTAATCAAGCACACACTGGGGCGTAGTCATGGCCATGAAAAACATATTACCCATCTGGTAAAGCCACTGATATTACATATCTATTCAATCAATCTGTGCTCCTTAATGTGTGTGTGTGTACGGGTGTTCCTGAAGCAGTTGGTGCTGTCGTGTCCTCCGGAGTACTACGACAGTCTGCTCTGCCCCCTGCTGGGCCCTCTGTTTGCCTACATGCTTCAGGTCAGAGCTCACACACTTATCTCCTTGCTCCTGTGAAGCAATATACCAAAAAGGAGAGCTTCTTTGCGTATAAAAAAAAAAACATTAAGTAAAGTACTTGCGTAACGAAAAAGGTTAACTGTGGAACAACTTCCAAATAAATATACCAAACTCGGAGGCTGATCAAAAACTCGGAGCGTGCTTATTTTGGATGATCAGTCTTTTTGATCAACATAGTTACTAGTAATCAGTTACCATAGAGATGATAAGAAATAATAGGACGGATCATATGACATTGTCTCTCTTTGTGTTTATTTGTACAGAGACTCAACATCAGGTGGCAGATCATCAACCAGAGGAGTACTGTCAGGTAAGATGCGTCCGTCCGTGCATTAGAGCCCTGCACAGTCATGAATTTTAAGTCTGAGTCCCACCCATTCCCGTGATGTTCAGACCCTACCCTACTGATTGCTTCTGCCCAAAATCAGAAATAACTTCCTTCGTTAGTATCCATTAGCTGCTGGTCTCTGCCTGTCCTTCTCCCTGCGCTGCATGCGTTCTGTATGCTAGTCTTCCTGTGTGAGTATCCATAGCAATGGCTCCGCCTTGGGCTGCTCGATGACGAGATGCGAGAGAGCAGTTAGCTGTTAGCTAGCTACTTTTCACCACTCTAAACTCCAGAACATTATTAATTTCTGTGAAATAATCTCTCCTGTCGACTCGGACAATGTTTTGGTCTTATATTTGATGAGGTTGAAGCACTTCTAACACCATGTTATGATCTTAGTAAGATATGACCTGAGTCCTAGGACTATACCTCAGGGCTACCTGGCCTGATGACTCCTGGCTGTCCCTGTCCCCAGTCCACAGGATCGTGCTGCTGCTCCAGTTTCTGATGTTCTGCCTGCGGCTATGGAACCCTGACCTGTTCACCAGACGTGCTACCTTATCCCGGACCTGCTGTTTCGATCCTCTCTGCCTCTCTCTATCGCACCTGCTGTCTTGACCTCGGCTATGAAAAGCCAACTGACATTTACTCCTGAGGTGCTGACCTGTTGCACCCTCTATAACCACTGTGATTATTATTTGACCTTGCTGGCATCTATGAACGTTTGAACATCTTGAAGAACGATCTAGCCTTAATAATATAATAATAATATGCCATTTAGCAGAAGCTTTTATCCAAAGCGACTTACAGTCATGTGCGCATACATTTTTACGTATGGGTGGTCCCGGGGATCGAACCCACAACCCTGGCGTTACAAGCGCAATGCTCTACCAATTGAGCTACAGAGGACCACCTTAATGGCCATGTACTCTTATAATCTCCACCGGGCACAGCCAGAAGAGGACTTTTCCTAGCCACCGTGCTTCTACATCTGCATTGCTTGCTGTTTGGGGTTTTAGGCTGGGTTTCTGTATAGCAGTTTGTGACATCTGCTGATGTAAAAAGGGCTTTATAAATACATTTGATTGATTGATGACTGTAGACTACTGCGCAGCAGAGCACGAGCAAATGGCTCAGCTTCAAAATGTTACTGATGCCCGAGCCCTACCCGTACCCTAATAATTGATGATAAAACTGGCCCTACCCTGTCCTAACCTGATGGATAGTGTCGGGGTGGGTCGGGTAGCAGAGCTCAAGCGTGCATCCCTATGAATGCATTTGAGGGTAAGCACCTCCGCCACACTGACCCTCAACACGGAGGCCCCTCAGGGGTGCATGCTTAGTCCCCTCCTGTACTCCGTTCACTCCGTGGCCGCCCATGACACCAACACCATCAAGTTTGCACACGACACGACGGTGGTAGGCCTGATCACCGACGACAATGAGACAGCCTATAGGGAGGAGGTCAGAGACCTGGCAGTGTGGTGCCAGGACAACAGCCTCAACGTCAGCAAGACGAAGGAGCTGATCGTGGACTACAACAAACGGAAGGCCGAGCACACCCCCATCCACATCGACGGGGCTGTTGTGGAGCGGGTCGAGAGCTTCAAGTTCCTCGGTGTCCACATCACTAAGGAACTGTCATGGTCCACACATCAACACAGTCCCGAAGAGGGCACGACAACGCCCCTTCCCCCTCAGGAGGCTGAAAAGATGCGTCATGGGCCCTCAAAAAGTTCTACAGCTGCACCATTGAGAGCATCTTGACTTACTGCATCACCGCTTGGTATGGCAACTGCTTGTCATCCGACTGCAAGGCGCTACAGAGGGTAATGCATACGGCCCAGTACATCACTGGGGCTGAGCTCCCTGCCATCCAGGACCTTTGTACCAGGCGGATTCAGAGGAAGGCCCTAAACATTTTCAAAGACAACAGCCACCCAAGTCATAGGATGTTCTCTCTGCTACCGCACGGAAAGCAGGACCGATGCATCAAGTCTGGAACAAACAGGACCCTGAACAGCTTCTACCCCCAAGCTATAAGACTGCTAAAGAGTTAACAAATTGCTACCTGGAATATCTGCATTGAACTATTTTGCCTCATCACATACACTGCAGTTACTGTTTATTATCTATCCCATTGCCTAGTCACTTTATCCCTACCTATATGTACATATCTACCCCATACCCCTGCACATAGACTCTGTACTGGTACCCCATGTATATAGCCAAGTTATCGTTACTCATTGTGTATTTATACCTTGGAATTATTTTTCTATTTATTCCTTGTGTTATTATTTTTCTGCTATTTCTCTATTTTTTTTCTCTGCATTGTTGGGAAGGGACCGTAAGTAAGCATTTCACTTCGTAAGCAACACCTGTTGTTTACCAAGCATGTGACAAATAAAATGAGATTTGATGTGGTCAGTTTGAATGTATAGGTTTTCTTTCTTTCTTTGCTGGTGGTATGTTGACAATCTCCCTCCCTCTCCCTCTGTGTGTGTGTAGTATGGAGGAGGACGAGGACGAGGTGTGTGAGGAGAAACAAGTGACCCAGGAGATGCTGGAGGAACAGCTGGTTCGTCTGGTCACCAGAGAGGTTCTGGACCTGCTCAGTAAGTCCAGACTTTGGGAGAAAGGACATCTTATTGGAATGTAGGGAGCAACTAAGTAGCACTTTATATATAGTTTCTACATTGAGAGTGTTTTTTTGTCCAGGAGAAAGAATCTGGTTCCTTGAAACTGGTCCTATGAATTTAGTTCTGATGCACATCCAGATTTGATAGGTTTGGGGTATGTGGAGTAGATTAGGTTTGGTGTATTATTATTATTATTATTATGTGTATGTGGGGTGGATTAGGTTTGGGGTATGTTCGGTCGATTAGGTTTGGGGTACGTGGGGTGGATTAAGTTTGGGGTATGTGGGGTCGATTTCAGTGTGGCCATATTTCCTAACATTTATCCTTTCCCCTCAGCTCATGCCTGCATACTGAAAAAAGCGCCTGAGCCAGCAGGGAATAAGGAGGATGTGGATGGTAAGTGTTCCCTGATCCCTTCTTGTTCCCAGATCCCTTCTTGTTCCCTGATCCCTACTTGTTCCCAGATCCCTACTTGTTCCCTGATCCCTACTTGTTCCCTGATCCCTACTTGTTCCCAGATCCCTTCTTGTTCCCTGATCCCTACTTGTTCCCTGATCCCTACTTGTTCCCTGATCCCTACTTGTTCCCAGATCCCTTCTTGTTCCCTGATCCCTACTTGTTCCCTGATCCCTACTTGTTCCCTGATCCCTACTTGTTCCCTGATCCCTACTTGTTCCCTGATCCCTTCTTGTTCCCTGATCCCTACTTGTTCCCTTGTTTTCAAGGGAAGAAAAGCGTCATTCAGGGTCCACCCCCTTCTCATTCTTCCTTTTATGTCCTATTGTGTGTAGATGAGGAGATGATGTCCACTGAGTCCCAGGCAGTCACAGCCAATCCAGCCCAGCCAACAGGCGAAATGACTGAGCTGGGGAAGTGTCTCCTCAAACACGAGGTCAGCACCACACACACACACACACACACACACACACACACACACACACACACACACACACACACACACACACACACACACACACACCAGAGCATTTGCAGCAGGGGTGTTTAACTCACTCCATGGAGGACCTAGTGTCTGCTGGTTTTCACTCCTCCCTTGTACCTGATGGATGACTAAAAGTCACTAATTAGTAAGGAACTCCCTTCACCTGGTTGTCTAGGTCTTAATTGAAAGGAAAAACCTAAATGAAAAACCCGCAGACACTAGGTCCTCTGTGGAATGAGTTTGACACTCCTGATCTACAGCATCGACCCATGTGACAGGTCTCTTTCTCCCTCTGCAGGACATCTATATGACCTTGTTGACTATCTCGTTCACCTCTCTGTCCTGGAAGGACACCAGTAACTGTCACCGCACCGCCTCCATGGTCTGCTGGACCCTGCTACGACAGGTAAGCTGTTACCCTGCTACGACAGGAAAGGTAGGCTGTTACCCTGCTACGACAGGACAGGTAGGCTGTTACCCTGCTACGACAGGACAGGTAGGCTGTTACCCTGCTTCGACAGGAAAGGTAGGCTGTTACCCTGCTACGACAGGACAGGTAGGCTGTTACCCTGCTACGACAGGAAAGGTAGGCTGTTACCCTGCTACGACAGGACAGGTAGGCTGTAACCCTGCTACGACAGGACAGGTAGGCTGTAACCCTGCTACGACAGGACAGGTAGGCTGTTACCCTGCTACGACAGGACAGGACTGACACATAGAAGGCAGACGGACAGCAACTTTCCATTTTAAGCACTCCCAACCCATTTCTGTTTCTCGCTCTGTTTGTCTAATCTCTGTGTGTCTGTCTGACTTTGGCTCCTACTTTTGTGCTCTCTTCACTGTCTCTCTCCCTCTCTCTTCACTGTCTCTCTCTCTCCCTCCCTCTCTCTCTTCACTGTCTGTCTCTCTCCCTCCCTCTCTCTTCACTGTCTCTCTCTCCCTCCCTCTCTCTCTTCACTGTCTGTCTCTCTCCCTCCCTCTCTCTCTTCACTGTCTGCCTCTCTCCCTCCACTCTCTGCCTCTCTCCCTCCACTGTCTGCCTCTCTCCCTCCCTCTCTCTCTTCACTGTCTGCCTCTCTCCCTCCCTCCCTCTCTCCACTGTCTGTCTCTCTCCCTCCCTCTCTCTCTTCACTGTCTGTCTCTCTCCCTCCCTCTCGCTTCACTGTCTGTCTCTCTCCCTTCCTCTCCCTCTCTCTCTCTTCACTGTCTCTCTCTCTCCCTCCCTCTCTCTCTCCACTGTCTGTCTCTCTCCCTCCCTCTTTACCGTCCCTCTCCTCTCCCTCCCTCTTGTCACCGTCTGACCCTGTCTCCCTTCCTCTCTCTGACAATGTTCTTCTCTTCAGGTTGTAGGGGGAAACCTTTTGCCAGAGGCGGTCACATGGTTCTATGCCAGTGTTCTGAAGGGTCTGCAGATGCACGGGCAGCACGAGGTCTGTAACTCGGCCCTCACACAACTGGCCCTGGTTATATACGAGAACCTGGTGAGTTACACGGTCACTCTCACACATTCATTCTCCCTTCCTCCCTCCCTCCCTCTCTTTTTTTCTTCCTCCTAACTCTTCCTTTCCTCCCTCTCTGGGTCAGCGGCCGCGGTACCTGGAGCTAAGGAGTGTGATGACTCAGATCCCCAGCATTAATCTGGAGGCTCTGGACCAGTACGACCAGCGGCTGCTGGAGCCCAGCTCCGCCCAGAAGGTGGGAGAGAAGAAGAGGAAGGACCAGTTCAAGAAGCTCATCTCCGGCACCGTGGGGGTAATACCACCTCCCGCCACTAGATGGGGGTGTTCTATTACTATGTTTTTCTGTTAAAAAGACCTGCATAGAAGACCTAGAATAATTTTAAAAGGAAATAATGTCTGAAATGTGTCGATTGTGACTGCTGAAATGGTTATACTTTATTGGCGAGTTCTGGCAGTATTTTTCATATAAGTTGAATTAAATAGGGCCTGCACACTCAAATTATTATAAGACAACCATTAAATCCAAAACAGATTGTAAACTGTTTTTGATCTCTCCTCTCCACAGAAAGCGCTTGGCCAGCAGTTTAAAAAGGAGGTACATATCCGAAATCTTCCGTCTCTCTTTAAGAAGCCCAAGCCGGAGAAAAGAGACATTGTGGAGCCCAGTGAGAGTGGAGCACTAGCAGCTCTCTTCTCCCCAACACGGGACAACATCTAGGAGAACATAGCAGCACAGAGAGGCCCTCAGACTGGACTAACACACACACACACTTTTTCCCCTCCAGTGTAATTTTGCTCCTGAAGGATATGCTCACCAAGGGTATGACGTCTCTATCCTATTGATCAACAGTAGGATGAATGGACTCTACAAACTGTGGACAAAGGGAATCAGAATATTCTGTCATGGACTGAACCCTGCTAACTGGTCATAAATATTTCTCCAAATAATGTGAGGGTCTGTTTGCCTTGATCAGAAATATGGAACAATATGTCTGAAGACGATGATGGTGGTGAAGATGAGGGTTATTGTCCTTAAAGAGGACATGTCTGTTGCCATAAACCCTGCAGGTTGTAAATGGTAACAACACACTGCATCTATACAGCTCATATCCTCACTAGGACAACACATTTAGCTTACATTGTGTTTTGGTGTCTCCGCTAACATGGACCATCCACATAGGCGCTAAGCATAGAGATAGATCGAGGCTCTGATTGTTTATCTATACCATTATAGCGTCTGACAGCATGGGCAGCGCCATGGAGGCTACAACCCATAGGAATCCCTACCCAGTTGACTACTTGACTATTTTAAAATGGTGGATGATTGCAATGCCCATGCTGAAGTGGGTTATAGCCATGATGAGTGCTCTATCTATGGTGCTAAACGACAGCAGCCATTTTGTGCCAGAAGAACCCGAATGAGATCCAGTGAGCACGTCTGAGGTGGGAGAATTCAGAGTAGTCTGCTGTATAAGGAGAGCTATCATCAATCCAAGCCAAGGTTTTGTACAGGATCATTACTCTATCGATGGATGAGGTTGTCAAGTAGAACCGTCATTGGTGTGACATTTTGTTTTGCACTGGTGGTTCTCCCAGATATGAACGAATGAGAAACCAGCACTACATTCCTCGTATGTTAAAGGGATAGTTTGCTGCAACAAGTTTTGTCAGGCGTTATTGTTTGTAAAAACTGACTGACTAGTGGAGAGCTCATATTTTATGCCATCTGTTTTGTAGGTAACATTGTATACATTTGGAAAAGATCTACAGGATAGGGAAAGGGGATACCTAGTCAGTTGCACATCTGAATGCATTCAACTGAAATGTGTCTTCCACATTTAACCCAACCCATCTGAATCAGGCCTCAATCCCAAATGAATGGAATAGAAGCTATCCACCAAGTACTGTAACTCAAGTTGATATGGTGCCTGTCTATTTCCCATTCATTTGGTATTGAGGCATACAGAATGATTTACACTAAAGATCTCATAATGGACTCCTATAATATGGACTCTGTTACATCAATGATCAGTTGTGATTTTTTTGTGAACTACCCCTATAAATCTCACCCTGTCAATGATTGTTTTGTTCACATGTGGCCCTTTTTTCCTACTCAACACTAAGGAAAAAATGATCTGTACTTGTTCAGGGGACAAAGTATTTAAAACTGTAGTGCTGTTTAGACTTTTCTGTTTTTAAATAAAAGTAGACTTGAAAGTCATGTTAAATGGTTGATGTTACCATTTGCTATGTTATGCCATGGTCTACAAATATAAAGATGGTTGTTGGAATTTTGTAGTGGGTAAAACTGTGCTGTGCAGGTCAATAATAATGGTTTAGAGAGAGAATTAAACATCTGGGACATAAGTGTGCAGTGTGCAAATCCACTGTCATTGGCCCTGTTTGAATACATTTCTGCATGTATTCACAAGGGTGGGGTCCATGTTAAGTATTCAAACAGGATCAGAGACTATTGAAATCTGGTCCAGGTTTCCAGTAAACTCCACCCCCGAGTCACCTGACGACTAAAGTGCATCTCAGTGCTGTAACTTTAATAACTCTCCAGGACTCATGTCTGTCTGACACAACGGAACACTGGGATTTTATTTAGATTGTTCTGAAATATCAGGGTGTTAAACCAACCAATACAAGGTAATATCATTAAAACTGTGACCTTTACGTGCAATTTGACTTTTTTTTTAATCAAGTGCCTCTTTAAGACTAACTTGTTAAAAGTGAAAGTAACTTTCAGATATCATTCCATGACAGGGAGTGACACGGTAATGTCTAGATGGGATATAGCTTTTGTCAAATTTAAATCAAAGTAGATGTTTTTGCATTTTAGCTAATCCTAACCCTTTTCCTAACCTTAACCTAATTATCCTAAACTGCTACGTTAACTTATGCAGCAGGTTAGGACAATTATCCTAAACCTGCTATGAAAAGTCAATTTTGACAAAAGCTGTATCCCTTCTAGACAAAGAAAACGAGTGACATCGTGTGAGAAAATGGGTTCTAGTTCTTCTCTCCCAGAGGAGGATTTCTCCTGTACGGTGTGCCTTGACATCTTTAAGGATCCTGTCATCTTGTCATGCAGCCACAGTTTCTGCCAAGCCTGTCTAAAGGAATGCTGGAAAGACAAGGAATCTCGGGAATGTCCAGTTTGCAGGAGAAGATCGTCTAATGATCATCCTCCTACAAACCTCTCTCTAAAGAACCTGTGTGAGGCCTTACAGGAAAGGAGACAGACAGATCCGATATGTCCAACCACAGGGTCCAAGGTGCTCTGCAGTCTACACAGTGAGAAACTCAGGCTGTTCTGTCTGGAGGATAAAGAGCCCATCTGTTTTGTGTGTCAGGTCTCAAAGAAACATAAAGCTCATGACTGCATCCCTGTAGATGAGGCTGTACAGGATCACAAGGTAGGAGAAAGGTTTTGATAGAAAATAGGTGAAAGATCAATACTAAAAAACTATGGAACATGTTTTCTTTATGAGTCCTCCTCATTTAGAAAATAGATTGATTTTCTGCACATTGTGTTGACTGAATGATTGTGAATTTCATTTTCTGATACATTCTAAATAGTCTTAGAGATCCTGAGTGAAAACATAGGTATCTCTGACATTGAATCTTAAAACAAGGATAATAAGTATCTGCAGTGATAGAGATGTGTTGTACAGACATGCTCTCTCCTATAAAGTGAGTCCAGAGGTTGTCTCCTCAGTGAGGTTCTGTCTCATTCCAGGAGGAACTCCAGACTGACCTGAAGCCCTTACAGGAGAAGCTGAAGGTCTTTAATAAAGTTAAACAAACCTGTGATCAAACAGCAGGGCACATTAAGGTAAGTATAAACCATGCTAAGTTGCAATAGTACAGCATATATTGTTTCAATTGTAGCCTACATGTAGGATTTTATTCTGACAATAATTATAGAATGAGATATTCTTCTCACTTTCTCCAGAGCCAGGCCCAGCACACTGATAAGCAGATTAAGAAGGAGTTTGAGAAACTTCACCAGTTTCTACGAGAGGAAGAGGAGGCCAGGATAGCTGCTCTGAAAGAGGAAGAGAAACAGAAGAGTCAGAAGATGAAGGTGAAGATTGAGCAGATGAACAGAGAGATTTCATCACTTTCAGACACAATCAGAGCCATAGAGGAGGATCTGAAAGATGAAGACATCTCATTCCTGCAGGTAAGGACTGTTGTCTCTCAGACATAGATTATAAATTAACTCAAAGATTGATAGATGAATCAATGATATTGATGACAATATACTCTACTTTCCAGAACTTCAAGACCATGAAGGAAAGGTAAGTGATCTGCTTCTCGTCTCTCGCTTCTCTGTGGTTGTGAACCCAACCCCACAGAAGTGCTGACTCCTGAATGTTATTCTAGAGCCCAGTGCACAATGCCGGATCCACAGCTGGTGTCAGGGGCACTGATGGACGTGGCCAAACACCTGGGCAACCTGAAGTTCAGAGTCTGGGAGAAGATGCAGGTGATCATCAAACACAGTGAGTACTGGATAGGAGAGGACATGATTGAGAATAATGTAAGATATATTTGAATTAAGTAGGCTATTTTAAGTAGTATTCTTAGTGTATATGAAAAAGAATACATGCTATAATGTGTGGAATATCTCTGCCTTTGTTCTGAAGCTCCTGTGATTCTGGACCCCAACACTGCACACCCCTGTCTCTCTCTGTCTGATGATCTGACCAGTGTGAGTCAGACTGGCCCAAAGCAGCAGCTCCCTGACAACCCTGAGAGATGCATGAAGTATACAGATGTTCTGGGCTCTAAGGGGTTCACCTCAGGTAAACACAGCTGGGAGGTGGAGGTGGGGGACCATCCTATCTGGAGCATGGGCGTGGCTAAAGAGTCAGTTGACAAGAAAGGGAAGCTGACTGCATCACCAGAGTATGGAATCTGGGTTATAGTGCAGACTAGTGGTAAGTATAGTAATGGAATTGGAGAGACCCTCCTCCTGAAGAGGATACCCCAGAGGATCAGAGTGCAGCTGGACTACGACCGGGGGGAGGTGTCCTTCTACGACTCCAAAGACATGACACTCATCTACACTTATAAAGACACATTCACTGAGATGCTCTACCCATACTTCTCTATTGGATCATCTGGTGATGCCAAAAGCACGGGTGTACAGATCTGCCAATCAGAGGTGTCTCTGACAGTGAAGTCATCCCAATGAGGTTGTGTGTGTGTCTGAGACACAGAGAGAGAAACATGAGTCAACTATACTCATACTTCTGTCATTTTTCCTAATTAAACAACTCAGTGGGGTCTCAACTTACTGTTGAGAGAATAGCAGTAAACATAAGGTGACATTTAGAAACTTAGTTGTTCATCAGCTGTTCTCCTCTTAAGTCACTCACTGACAGTCACTCAATTAGCCCTTGTCAGTTAAAAATGTTTTGATTGGGAAATTAGTTTAGTTACTCTAGCCAGCTGTCTAAACATGTTGACATAATGGCTGAATTACTGAACGGGCATGCAGGGCACGTGCCAAGAGGCCCTGACCTCCAGGGGGCCCCAGTTGATTTTGTTAGTCACTTTCACTCAGATATAATATTAAATAATAATATATTAACATTGCATTAGTCATGTAAAAATGTGTAGAATGCAGGAAATTAGCTGTGAAACTACAAAATAATTGTTCTGTAAAGCAAACTCATATGTTTACTTTTTGTTAATAAAATATTTTTTCTGCTAACATATCCCTCTGTACGTATTAAATTATAGTTTTTAATCCCGGTGCTGAGTTAATGTGAGTGGCGCAGTGGTCTAAGGCACTGCATCGCAGTGCTAGCTGTGCCACTAGAGATCCTGGTTCGAATCCAGGCTCTGTCGTAGCCGGCCGCAACCGGGAGACCCATGGGGCGGCGCACAATTGGCCCAGCGTCGTCCAGGGTAGGGGAGGGAATGGCCGGCAGGGGATGTAGCTCAGTTGGTAGAGCATGGCGTTTGCAACGCCAGGGTTGTGGGTTCGATAAAATAATGTATGTGCTAACTGTAAGTCGCTCTGGATAAGAGCGTCTGCTAAATGACTAAAATGTAAAATGTAATGTGTAGCAGCTAATTGTACAGCTAATAGGCTATGTGTTTGTAGATGGACTGAGGTGAATGAAGCTACAGCAACCAATGTGATAATGGCTGGGGTAATTTCTGCCTGTTTTTACTCTTCTCCAAAAAGCATTTTAATGTTTTAAAATTGTATAGAAATTCAGTAAATGAGATAAAACAAATCAGTGAGACCCCTCCCTGCCCTGACCTCCAGGAGGCCCACATTGATTTTGTTAGTCACTCTCACTCAGATATAATTATTAACGTGACATAAGTCATGGGAAGAATAGCAGGAAATTATCTGTAAAACTGCACAAACAACATGTGTAGATCAACTGATAGGGCAGCAGCAGCAGTAGACTGGTGACTCCAGGACCCAGAAACACATTGGACAGGCAGGAGAAAGAGAACATCAGCTTTAGAGGGGTCAGTACACTCTCCATAGATAACCCTGTGTGTGTGTGTGTGTGTGTGTGTGTGTGTGTGTGTGTGTGTGTGTGTGTGTGTGTGTGTGTGTGTGTGTGTGTGTGTGTGTGTGTGTGTGTGTGTGTGTGTGTGTTAGTAATAGGGGTGGTATAGTGAAGTGTTACTTTGTCTCAGCTTCAAACCAAACAAATGAAACTGTCCTTTAGAATGGTGGGCCTCATGATTCACAGATATAAACCAGTGGGTGACGGCGTCGTCCTCCCCATTACAAATATGATAATAATTATTATTAATTTTATCCATCCAGAGTGATATATGAAGGGCTCCAACCCACAGCCATGGTGACCTATTTAATCCATGACTACTGAAGTGGGGTATGGATGGAGTGCCAGAACTCCCTGCCTCAGCTCTCCCCAATGGGGTTTATTTGAGTGATGACGTCGGATGGGTTTAGCTCAAAGGTTAAGTAGAACGGACATAACTCTGAATAATGTGTCAAGTGTCTTAAAAGCATTATTGCCGTTCATGGCCAGTGTGCTAAGCACCAAAACAGTTGTCTACAAGGTTTTAATACGTTCTAAATGTTATACATTTTAATTAGTTTAATCTCTTCTTTGTTCTGTTTGGAAAGAGACGACACGTCTCATTTCCAACTGGTCATTCAGGTCAAGTAAGAGTTATGAAGACTGACTAGAACAACCAATGAGAACCAAACTACAACCCGTATATTGTGTTTTTCTTGTCTTAAACTTTTGCTTGCGTTTTGAGGTAATGTTACTACTATGTAAAGCATGCAATGTGGACAAATAGTGTTTTTATTTGTATTAAGTATTGGTATTATTTAGCTGTAGGCAGTATTTTATCAGTTAGGTAGGAATACGCTGGATCTCTAGGGACTTTACGCTACATTGTAGTAAATTACAAAGGATGGTTAAATTCAGATTGACTCTAGACTTGGTAATTTAAGCAAAGTGTTTTGAGGGCCTTAAAATTCTATTAGTAAAGTAGTAAAGTTGAGGTGTGATTGGAGATCTTTTATTGAATCTTTATTTAAGCCTGTAGGTCTCATTGAGATAGTCTAATGTATTCCAGTTGGTGTAGCTGTGGAGGCAGTAGCATCATCAATGTTGCTGTTCTAATGTGTTGAGACTGAGGAGAGAGACTGGGATGAGTGTGAAGGAAAGATGGAGGGAGAGATGAGGGAAGTCTTGGAACATGGAATATTGGGCAATGACTAGGGTTGTTCCTGGTCAGGAAATCCTCTGGGCCCTAGATGGTCGGGTCACTTGTTAAGAAAAACCTCTTGGCCCTAGATGTGATTAGGTCATGTGTTAAGAAAAACCTCTGGACCCTAGGTGTGAGTGACATGCCAAAGGTCACATGTTAAGGAAAACCTCTGGGCCCTCGGTATGGTTGTGTCACGTGTTAAAGATAAGCTCTGGGCCCTAGGTGTGGTCAGGTGACTTGTTAAGGAAAACCTCTGGGCCCTAGATGTGAGAGGTCAAAGGTCTAGGAGTAACTAATGGTGTTGTGATATTACAACATGTGTGAACTCACCGTTTATCTTTTGGCAGTGTGTTTCTTTAGCCAAAGTCTTTATTTCCAACACTTTGATTTTCTCTCTATTGAACTTTTTTCATTTGAAGACTTTTCTTTGTGTTTTTTACTTTCTCAGAGTACAACCACTATGTGTCTTAATGATCACATGGTTTTATTCTGTTATTTTATCCACTTATGTTTTACGCAATATTTTATGGAATATACATGTTCTATGTTCTTTGTTTTGATACTGTTACAAACAAATGTTTTGGTATGCAGTCTGTGCTACAACATTTATTTATTTTCTTCTAAAGTTTTGATACATGTATAGGCCTATCTGCATTGGTACTCTGTTTCTACCTATTTTCAAATTCAAAGATATTGACCTCTGATTCCTGACTAGATTCAACCATATCTTCACACAAATCTTCTACTAATGTGAATTAATGACTTTTGTGGAAATGTGAATAACTTGAATCCGTGTCAGGATTTCCTTTTCTAGTTTCAACATTTACCTGTATATGTTCTTTACAGTGTACACAGCATTACAACGTGAAACGATGCCATGATACTGATCTGGCTATTGAGTTTCAGAGCTCTGTGTCAAACTGTTATCTGTGAATGTGTTACATGCTACTAGGTCTGGGAGGGCACCATGTACAACATAATGTCTGTCATTATTGGTGCTAATGTGAAGCTATGCAACAAACTGACATTAAAAGATAATCAAAGAAACATATTTATTTCCTGTTGTTGTTATTGGTTGTGTGAAATATTGATCATCAACAGAGGCCATCTTTTAAACTGAGACAATATCATGCTGAAGGTTGACCGTGATTGAAGATTTTACAACATGGCCAGGTAATTTTTTATGTACATGTTTAAGTATTTCATTTATTTATAGGTATTTAGTGAATTTAGTTTTGTATGATAAACTTCTAGAACTAGTGACTGGTCTGTAGTGACTGAGTGCAGTTAAATTTTTTACCACAAGATGGAGGACTTAAATGCAAACGCTCAGCCTTTTGTAAAGATGCCCTGAAAACCACTGGATGTTTAGCGTTAAATCTTTTCTTAAATAGATTTCTCAGCTTGGAAACATGTATATAATATTTAGAACACTGTCTGTACTTTAATATAACAGTGAGATGTTGAGAAAAAATGAATATACATCTCAATAAGTGTGTTAATCTTGTCCCTGGCAATTTATGAAAGTGTGAACATGAAGTGACTCATATCATTCCCTTTCAGTTTAATTTAGACTTTTGTTCCTGGAATGTGACTATTTGTGTCTCCAGTTGACTTTTCTCCTGGTAGCCCTGTGAGTAAGGAGAGGGGGGTGAAAGAAAGATGAGAAGTCATCCACAATGCAGAGGAGAGGAATGTGTGAGTCATTATGGTGTCTGTGTTGTTACATATTTGGTATGATAAGTAAGTATAAAATCTAATAAAAAAAAATGTGTCACATGCGCCGAATACAACAGGTGTAGACCTTACAGTGAAAAACTTACTTACAAGCCCTTAACGAACAATGCAGTTTTAAGAAAGAATACCCCCCCAAAAAATACACAAAAAAATGCAATATAAAATAATACGAAAATAAAAGTAGCAAATAATTAAAGAGCAGCAGTAGAAATAACAATATCGAGGCTGTATACAGGGCGTACCGGTACCAAGTCAATGTGCGTGGGCACCGGTTAGTCGAGGTAATTGAGGTAATATGTACAGGTAGGTAGAGTTATGAAAGTGACTATGCAAAGATAATAAACATAGAGAGGGCAATGCAAATAGTCTGGTGAGCCATTTGATTAGATGTTCAGGAATATCATGGCTTGGGGGTAGAAGCTGTTAAGAAGCCTCTTGGACCTAGACTTGGCGCTCTGGAACCGCGCGGCAGCAGAGAGAACAGTCTATGACTAGGGTGGCTGGAGTCTTTGACAATTTTTAGGGCCTTCCTCTGACACCGCATGGTATAGAGGTCCTGGATGGCAGGAAGCTTGGCCCCAGCGATGTACTGGGCCGTACGCTGTACCCTCTGTAGTGCCTTGCGGTCGGAGGCCGAGCAGTTGCCATACCAGGCAGTAATGCAACCAGTCAGGATGCTCTCGATGGTGCAGCTGTAGAACCTTTTGAGGATCTGAGGACCCATGCCAAATATTTTCAGTCTCCTTAGGGGGAATAGGTTTTGTAGTGCCCTCTTCACGACTGTCTTGGTGTGCTTGGACCATGTTAGTTTGTTGGTGATGTGGACACCAAGGAACTTGAAGCTCTCAACCTGCTCCACTACAGCCACGTCGATGAGAATGGGGGCGTGCTCGGTCCTCTTCTTTTTCTTGTAGTCCACAATCATCTCCTTTGTCTTGATCACATTGAGGGAGAGGTTGTTGTCTCGTCGTTGTCGGTGATCAGGACTACCACTGTTGTGTTATTGGCAAACTTAATGATGGTGTTGGAGTCGTGCCTGGCCATGCAGTCATGAGTGAACAGGGAGTACAAGGGGGGGACTGAGCACGCACCCCTGAGGGGCACCCGTGTTGAGGATCAGCGTGGCGGATGTGTGTTACCTACCCTTACCACCTGGGGGCGGCCTGTCAGGAAGTCCAGGATCCAGTTGCAGAGGGAGGTGTTTAGTCCCAGGGTCCTTAGATTAGTGATGAGCTTTGAGGGCTCTATGGTGTTGAACGCTGAGCTGTAGTCAATGAATAGCATTCTCACATAGCTGTTCCTTTTGTCCAGGTGTGAAAGGGCAGTGTGGAGCGCAATATAGATTGCATCATCTGTGGATCTGTTGGGGAGGTATGCAAATTGGAATGGGTCTTGGGTTTCTGGGATAATGGTGTTGATGTGAGCCATGACCAGCCTTTCAAAGCACTTCATGGCTACAGACGTGAGTAATACGGGTCGGTAGTCATTTAGGCAGGTTACCTTAGCGTTCTTGGGCACAGGGACTATGGTGGTCTGCTTGAAACATGTTGGTATTACAGACTCAGACAGGGAGAGGTTGAAAATGTCAGTGAAGACACTTGCCTGTTGGTCAGTGCATGCTCAGAGTACACGTCCTGGTAATATGTCTGGCCCTGCGGCCTTGTGAATGTTGACCTGTTTAAAGGTCATACTCACATCGGCTACGGATATGTTATATATGTTTCAGTGTTACTTGCCTCGAAGCGAGCAAAGAAGTAATTTATCTCGTCTGGTAGGCTTGTGTCACTGGGCAGCTCGCTGCTGTGCTTCCCTTTGTAGTCTGTAATAGTTTGCAAGCCCTGCCACGTCAGATAAGTGTCGGAGCCGGTGTAGTACGATTCGGTCTTAGTCCTGTATTGCCGCTTTGCCTGTTTGATGGTTCGTCAGAGGTTATAGCGGGATTTCTTATAAGCTTCCGGGTTAGAGTCCCGCTCCTTGAAAGCGGCATCTCTACCCTTTAGCTCAGTGTGGATGTTGCTTGTAATCCATGGCTTCTGGTTGGAGTATGTACGAACAGTCACTGTGGTGATGATGTCATCGATGCACTTATTGATGAAACCAGTGACTGATGTGGTATACTCCTCAAAGCCATCGGAAGAATCCCGGAAAGTATTCCAGTCTGTGCTAGCAAAACAGACCTGTAGCTTAGCATCTGCTTCATCTGACCACGGGTGGTTCCTACTTTAGGACATCTGTGTTGTATTGTGCATTGTAAGTATAGCAGGTTCCTGCTTTCTCTCTCTCAGGTCCTGTAAATGCACAACAGGACAGCAGCGACCGTGACGGACATACCAATGTTCACTACTGTACATAGTTACCACGTCAAACTCATGGGTTTTATTTAGAATGGGTTCTCCAGACACAGTTTGTTCTTAACTGTAGACATTCTAGGTTAGACCCATTCAACCATGCATTATCCATACACAACCCCCCAGGTATACATACTGTTATTTTAGAATGATTCAAAATAAAACTTCACACCACTCTATGTTCTCTCTTTGGTGAGCTCTATTTACTACTAAATTACTACACAATTACTACAGAAAATAAAGTTAGACAAATGTTCCTGAGACTTCCATTTTGCTTCTTTTATTTCCTATATGAGTTGTGGTTCTGTCTGCTGTTTGACAATTCTCCTCTTAAGTGCAAATTGGTGTCGTCCCTTCTGATGTCTGAGACAAACAGAGGTGTGTGTTGTGTATCTGTGTGCATTCCATTCACAGCTCTGTGAGAGAGCGGAGGGAGCAGAGAGAGGGACAGAGAGAGACTCCCTCATTACTCCCTAAACACCACCCTCTACCTTGTAATCAGGACACCACTGACACTTTTGCTGGGCCAGATGGAGCTCTCTCTCTCTACGATGTGTGGTTTCTGGCTGGCTAGGCCTGGGAAGGATGGTTCCACCACAGCTCAGGCAGGAAGAGATGAAATGGAGGGTTAGACACAGTGAGCTGTGCAGAGCCAGGCCAAATTGAGCCAAGCCGGTGGTGTATTTAAACCAGAAGTGTTTGTTTCATTGTGTGGAGAGAGGTTGGAAACGAACCTCATCTTAGCCACCGCTAAGGACTTCAACAGTCCACTAATGTCCAAGTCCTTGTTAAGTGATGTCATAAATGTAAATGCTGTTTGTATTTACACACACAAACACACACACACAGTTCTTTGTGATGCTGGGGACACACTGGGGACAGAAATTGAACAGTGTCACCCAGGTTACTGCTCTCTGCTCTATAGGGGCTGCCTGGAGGCAAGCCTGGGAGAGAGAGAATAGACAGGAGGGAGAGAATGAAACAGAATAAAGGATGGAGAGAGAGTTGTGAGTATAAGAGAGAAAATGAGGGACTATAAGACAGAATGAGAGAGATTGAGAGATAGTGTGAGAGAGAGAGAATGAGAGAGTTCAGGCATGGTTCTGAAGGGAGGTGTTGTGTGAGGAGGGAGGGAG